>NC_067411.1:66007617-66321271 GCF_009764475.1 Pristis pectinata
CTCATTTTGCCTGCCAGCAACAGCAGATTAATTCAGTAGAAACTACTAATCAATGATCTGTGAACATAACTGGCAGTTATGAAATTATACAAAAATCTTTTGCAGGCAACTGGGATGGTTTCTCCCTTTATGTAAAAAGAATGCTCATCTAAAACAAGTCACTTTGAAAATGAAATAAATGGTGTGTTCACCTAAAATAATGAAAATATTCATTATCAGAAATATTTAAGATTCCATTCAAACCCATTAACATATCACTGGGTAACCCAACAAGCTAAAATTATGTTGACAAAATGCTGCATCTTGGATACATCAAAAACAAATTCAGAAGCATCAAGCCGAAGAGTTGTCAATGCAGTGGAAGCTTACCATTACTCTGTACTCATAGGGCATGCTTAACAACTTCTCTCATCTTCCTCTACCCTCTAAATTACTTGAGTTTGAATTCCTGAACTAATGTTAATCATGTCTGCATCTGCTCAGTGCCAAACTAATAAAACCCCCAGATATTTGTAAAATAGCTGATCACCATAAACCAAGCAACCTTTAAAAGTGTAACTAGCCATGTGAATTGCTGCTCCTTTGCAAATAAATTCAGTGAATAAAGCAACTTTCCCCATACTTTACAACATTTTTGTATTTATTGCATATTCAAGAACAAACACATGATCTATTGGAAAAGAATCAGTACTGTCACCTCTGGGTTTGCTGTTAGGAACCATCACAAGTTCTTTCATACCACAGCGCAGAACAGCCCACCTTATTTTGGAAGGCAGCCTGAAAGTAACCTCACACAGTGAAAGGAAACCCTGTAACTTCAAAATTACCACCTCAATGCTGTCGGACAGAATCTGGCCTACGCGAGGATGTGTTGAGTTCCAACTTACTCCAAATGAACAGTGATAAGAAGAGAACCATTGTTAACTGCAGCTTACCAGCCCAAATGGAGGTCATCCAGATCCTGATGCAATCCATGCATGGGAGGCTTCAAATAAATTCTAAATGGAGCCAAATTATGCAGAATCCTCAAATACTTCTACCGACCATACTTCAGGGGCAAGATCAGTGAAGCAGCAGTTGAACAATAATTAAGCCAAAAGATGCTTCACTGGTTAATCCTGCTGTGTTTATGGACTCTGACAAATGCCCCCTAACAGTCAAAGCAATTTCCCCTTAGCCAAGGGTGAGTCCAGTCATTGGGTGGTTTTCTTCCAGACCTCACCAACACAGCTTCATACATTCCTGAACTAAACTATAAAAAGATTGAATTACTGAGTTCCAAAAAAAAACTTGAAATGTGGAACATCAGCAAGGGCAAAGCAGAAAAAAATACTCAGAAGGTCTGATGAAGGGTCATTGACCTTTTTACATTAACTATGCTTCCTATCCATTAATGCTGCCTTACCTGATGAGTTTGTTTTTAAAACTTGGTTTTTATTTGTACTTGCAGTTTTGTTCATTTTCAATTCACGAAATGGCAGCTGTTCCGTGGAATGATTTTTTTTGTTATAATGGAAATAGGAGAGATAACTTGTAGGATTGTTAACATTTTCCCGTTGAAATTTATATATTTGCATGGTATTGAAAAAGTGGCTCAAAGTCAATTTTACAATGCTAAATTACATAAAAATCCTCTAACCTTTCAAACTACAGAACATCTAATCTCTACAAAAATCAATCCTTTAATTAAGTTATTTAAAATTAATTTTAAAAATCCTAAATTGGAATGGGATCAGGCCCAAGAAAAACATTCCATTTGAAGCTATTCCAATTTCATTATTGCAGGTACAGAAAATTGAGTCATTTTATTTAAATAATTTGGAATTCAAAAAATGAAAATTATGGTTGCTGCTGCTGCTGCCTGGTTTGTACTTAAGAAGTAATGATACCAAACCGTGGATATCACATACAATTAAGTAATCAGTGCTTGTCAAGAATAAAAATCAAAGCTGCAGGTAAAACAAATTGAATTATAGATTAAATGCTTTTGGTTTAGATGAAACGAATCATCATAGTAAATTAGAAACGATGATTGTACTAATGCTCATTTAAAACAAAAATATGGTCTAAAGTTACACAATCCAGTTTCCAAACCATCCAGCGAGGATAGAGGAACTGAACAGAAGCTACAACAGACAAGAGACACTTAAATTGGGAAACAAGAATGAAATGTGCTGGTTGCTTACAGGATGCAGAGGGAAGCTTAGGAGCAGGCCATACAGTATACCAGATGCAGACTGCTAAACCACTTGGATTAAAATTCAAGGACAAAAGAAAAACAATCCAAAAAAGTAAACCAAAATTATCTGAAAGGGAAAAAAACAGGTTGACTTAGTAAACCAATAGAAGCTGTTAAATATCACCTCTGCAGAAAGCTATTTTCCCCCCCACAGGGGTTCAATCATACAAAAAATTGAAATAAATATCCTTCTCCCATCTGCACACCATCCCACTCGTGTGAAAGGCCCACAAGACCAAGAATTTTGACCTTTGCAGAAAAAGCATCATCCTAGTTAGATTTATGGAAAAGATTAAACTTTGCACATTCCAAGAAGGAGCTGATAAATATTATATTCTTGTATGAGGATCTGTTCGGACAGATCAAGGATGAAAAGCAAATCCCATGAACAAAATGTAGAAAACTGGAGTGGCTTCCAAACAAGAGCTGCTTCTCAAACAGCAATGTCATTGTCACCCATCAATAGGGTGAATGGACATGATCTTCACCTTGTATCAATGCCAAGAAAAAAAATGCAGCAAATAGCTCAACCATCACACAGAGCCTTTGACTCTGTCAATTGAGCTGAAGTGGAGAACCCTTGTCAAATTTTGTTGCCCTGAGAAATTAGTCTTGATTCAACACCTGTTACATGATGAATCCAATCATTTACTCCAATTTTTCTTGCATCTCCCCCATTAATAAGTAGCCTACTGGTGAAACTAATCTATAGGACGTATAGGAAACTGTTTAATCTACATCTCTTTTGCTCCAGAACCTCAAAGAAAAAAATCAAGCTGTCGTACACAGTCAACGCTAGTGTTGGGGCACATTCAGAGCAGAGCTCCAAGTCATCATTAATTTAGTCACTGAAACATTCAAGATAATGGGCCTAACACCTACCATATGCAAAAAACAAAGGTTCTCTACCAACCTGCCCTCTGCACACCACCCACTAACACTAAGGCCCACAACAAGACCCTGGACAACATACCACAGTTGCCACCTCTCAGTCAAGGCAGTGATGCACAATGACATTCACCATCACTGGTTAAGGATGCCGGAGGAAAAGTGTGTTCAAAAATCAAGACCTCAAGCCTGGTGCAAAGTTCAACGTAATCATGGATTTTTGTATCTTAGTCAGTCACAGATGAGGTATGAGAATACCAGAAAATAGCTAATATTGTCCCCTTGTTCAAAAAGGGTAGTAGGGATAAGGTTGGAAACTACAGTGGAAAGGAAGTTGAAGAAGATTATAAAAGGGACAAGATTTATGTTCACTTGGAAAGGCAGGGACTGATTAGGAGGAATCAGAATGGTTTTGTGCAGGGGAGATCATGTCTCACAAATTTAATTGTTTTTGGTTGGTAACAAAGGAGATTGATGAAGGGAGGGTGATAGATATTGTCTATATGGAATTTAAGGCTTCTGACAAGGTCCTGCATGGTAGGCTGGTCCAGAAGCTCAAGGCACAAGTCACCCAAGACATATAGGTGAACTGAATCCAAATTTCACTGGGTGATAGGAGGCAGACGTTTGTGGTGAATTGGTGTTTTTACTGACTAGAGATCTGTAACAAATGGTATACCACAGGGATTGGTGCTGGGACCTTTAAGTTTACAGACAAACACAAAAGTTGGAGTAAAAGATTGTTTCAACATACAGTGGGGACATAGATCAACAAGAAAGCTGGGCAGAGCAGTGGCACATGGAATTTAATCCAGACAAATGCAAGGTTGTGCACTTTGGAGGACAAATTCCATTAAGACAAACAGAATAAATGACAGGGACCTCAGGAGCATTGATGTAGAGAGACTTTGGGATGCAAATCCATTGCTCCCCAAAAGGAGTGACACACATGGATAAAGGGAGTGAAAAATGCATTTGGTATGCTTGCCTTCACAGGCTGACACACTGAGTACAAGAGTTGGGACATTATGTTGCAGTTGTACAAAACATTGGTTAGATAGCACTCAAGTACTGTGTATAGTTCCGGTCGCCACACCACAAGAGGATGTGGTAGCAATAGAGAGTGTGCAGAAGAGATTCACCAGGATGTTACCTGGAATGGAGGACTGTAGTGACAAGGAGGCATTAGATAAACTGGGCTTATTCTCACTGGACTGTAGGAAGGTGAGGGGTGACCTTATAGGAGGTTTACAAAATTATGAGGGGCATAAATAGGACAGAATTTTTTCCCCAGGGCAGGGGAGTTTAGAACAAGAGGGCACAGGTTTAAAGTGAAAGGGGAGAAATTTTAGGGATATCCAAGGGGGCAGATGTTCCCCTGAGGGCAGTGAATATTTGGAATGAACTGACAAGGAGGTAGTGGAGACAGATACTAATACAGCATTAAAGGGCATTTGGACAGGTACTTGAATAAGAAAGGAGGAGTACTGAGATATGGGCCTAAGACAGGCAAATAGGATCAATGTAGACAGGCATCATGGTTGGCTCAGACAGGGTGGGCAATATATTTTTTAATGATTCTCTGTCTCTCATGGTCCACAGGGCAACATTAATCCTATGTACTTCAGAGACATAGACTGCCTCTGCCATCTCCACAACATCCTCCTAATCAATTGGCAAGTTAAGCAAACCAAGCTCAGTCTGGTCTCCCAGGGCAACATCCCCAGCATAGAGCCTCAAATTGTACCCTGCTGGCTCCAATGGGCAAGCCATCAGACTACCAAAACAGGCATAGTTCCCTCACAGCAAGAAAACAAGGGGAAAAGGCATGCGCTCTCAAATCTTCCTTGAAATAAAAATGACACCCCCATCAATTAGTACGAGTTCTTGGCAATTGACAACTCAAGATAGAGAAGGAGCACATAGGACAACATGGAGAACAGGGTCCCTTTGGTCAAGAACTTTCAGGCACCTAGTGAAAGGAGGAAGTGTTCCACCTCCCACACTACCTACCTACTGCATCAAGCGCCCCCTCGCCCACCTGTAGCAGAGCGTGTGGATTCCACAATGATCACATCAGCCACTTCAGTATGCAGAGGGAGGGAGAGGCAGTGAGGAGCAAGAAAAGGATTGCTTTTAACACCCACCTTCATACTATACTACTCCTCCTCCATTTTGAGCAGTTATAAGCCCTGCGGCACATCACTGCATTTACTTGATTACTGTGGATCCTCCCTACGCATGACCAGTGGCCATCTCCTCCTACTGATGAACCTACTGGTGCTTCCTACCAGCATCATCCAAGGCACACTTGGGAACAAGAAACCAAGGGCTAGGAGTTAAAACATCGTCAAAAGTTTATCTGAATCTTTGTAAACCCTTTTATGGGCACCCAAATCATGAGAATAAATTTGTTTACATTCATCACCACCACTAAGTGAAAACAAGGGAGTCAAGTACTCATAAAATCAGTATAATGGATGTCTAGCAATCAACCGTCAAGATAAAATATCAATTGTTTACATTAGTTATATTTTCCAAAGCTTTTAACCACTTACTTCATTTCAATTTTTCCAAGGCACATTTCCTTCATGACTTTGGTTCAGCCTAAATGTACTTTTATCAAAAGAGGCAAGTTTTCACTTTCCCAAAATAAATGGAACCAGAACATCTTCAGGCAGCTTGGGTCTCTCAAATTTCTTATCCTCTTAAAAACTTGAAGGTCCAACCAACTTTGCATACTTCTCTCACCAACATAATATCTTTCACATTCCTGAACAGAATCCAAGGAAAAGCTCACAGCCTAATGGATGATTTCCTCCTTGCACAAGGAAATTTTATGGTTTAGAAAAAAAAATTAATAGATTCCCATAACTATATAAATCAGACTACTGTCTCAGCAATATCACCTGAAAGTCAGACTCCAAAAAGGTACCAATATGATCCAGCTCTACTTTACCAATACCCTTTCTCCCTTAAGCTGGTTAGGTAACCGTCACAGTTTATGAACAAATTCAGAGATGAGCAGAAATTTTCTCTGAACAGATACAAGGTCTGACGCCATTGTCCTTGGGCCCAGCAATAAATTGCATTTTCCTTGCCATCAATTCCATCCTTACCTGGGTAACTGAGAGACTGGAACAAACAAATGACAATGTCATATTAACCACAAATGAGCTTCATATTACATATTCACTTCATCATCAAAACAGTGCTTTTGTCTCCTTGCCCCAATGCATGGGCTACTGATTACCTCTAGACTTGATTATTCAAAAGCAACTCGAATTCATCGAAAACATTACTGCCCACAACCTAAGACACACCAAAACCTATTCACCACTTGCCTTGGGCTCACTGGCCTACAGAGGCTACTGGTTATACAATGACATCATCATAAAATTCCTGCTTTCAAATCCCTTGGGACTTGCCCAGTCACCTCCAGGCTTAGGACCTTAGATCTCAGTGCTCCAATGCGCTCCCAAATTAACTCACTTCACCAGCTCATTCAATCACCAAGACCACAGACTCTGCAATTCTTTTCTTATACTTCTCCACCTCCACGACATTCCTTAAAATCTAGCTTTATCCAAGCCATTGGTCATCTGCCCAACCATTGTCATTGGTGGCTTGGTGTCTTACCTTGTATTTTCTATGTGAAAACTCTGACAAATTCAACGTTATCAGAACTGACGATTTAAGAAACATGGATCACTCTGGCTAGCTCTTATTGTTTTTGAGGATTTCTAACACTATCAACTCAAGCTGTCCAAAGGGTTTTAAAAACCCATGAAGATAAGATATCCTTATTAGTCACATGTACATCAAAACACAGTGAAATGCATCTTTTTGTGTAGAGTGTTCTGGGGGCAGCCCACAAGTGTCACCATACTTCTGGTGCCAACATTGCATGCCTACAACTTCCTAACCCATATGTCTTTTTTGAATGTGGGAGGAAACCCACGCAGACACGGGGAGAACGTACAAACTCCTTACAGACAGCAGCTGGAATTGAACCCGGGTTGCTGGCGCTGTAATAGCATTACGTTAACCACTACACTACTCCGCATGGCAATGATTAAGAACAAAAGAACATTCACCCAAAACAGCAAAAGTGACATTTTCCAGGGTCTCTATAGTAGTGGTGGTGATGGAGACAGAAATTGAGCAGTACATAAGAAATCTCTAATATCGAGAAGGTACTGTCACATCAATCTGACAAAGCTCATTAGGGCCTTTTTATAGGCATTTCATTGGTAAAATACAACAATGCAGTCAAATTTATCTAAATAGGGATCAAATGTTCAAATCAATACCAAAGTCTGAACTCCCAACATGACATTTTTGCATCTCCAGTGTCATTTATGCCATTCAATAAGAATTTGTAACATCTTAGCCCACAATTCCAATTTGTAAACTCACTGCAGCAAGTCTTGTTTACACTTGTGCTCCACTTCCTTTGTATTAAGATCAACAGCTGCTTTCCCCAATTCATGTTAATTTTGTGATGTGTGCAAAGACTGCCAACTTCCTCTGAATGCCATAATTTCCAACCATTTTTCAACAAAAGTGTCTACTTTTCCATTAATGCTTAAATTACACATTTCTCCACACATTCCAACTGTCACTTTCAAGTGCACTTTTTCTTAAAAATCTGTCCAAATCCTGGCAAAACCTCCTTCTGCCCATTTCACAGTCTAGTTTTAGACTTGGGTTTGGTAAACTGTCAATAAATTTGACTATATTGTACATGGCCCCCCTCAACTAACTCATTGCTACAAACTGAAATAGCACTTATCCTTGTAGTGACACAAGAGACTGCAGATGCCAGAAATCTGAAGCAACACACAAAGAACAATCTTTGTGGTGGTACTCTAGTTCCAGTCTGCCATTCCACAAGGTGGTGTATTTTTTCTACACTGCTTTCACTCCAATAATCAATCCTCATTCTGTAACAAAGTGGGATAATCATTTGACAATACTCAGTTTTGATACAACCTTTTCTGATTTTTTAAAAAATCTCATCTGCCACACAATTTGCATTAAACAGTTCTCGAGTTAGCGTTTGACACATTGAGGTTTTATCTTGCTTGTGTAAATCAAGTTTTTACTTGATCCATTCAGATTTCCTTGCCCTTTAACCATGATTCAGGAATTTTCTCTATTCACATCAGGCTTGTTTGCCATTTTCTCTCACCCTTCTATCCAAAACTGAGCGAGTACATTTGTTACCTTCCTGCAAAGGCCACAAAACAGGACAAACAAAAACCTTTCTTTTGAGATAAAAGGGAAAATTCTGCGGCTTTGCAACTACGATGTTGGGTAATACAATTTTTGGTGGACGAGTCTTGCTCAACTTAAACTCAAAATTCTTTTGGAAACAACCAAAATTGAAATCAAGAAAATCTCAATTTCTGACAATTTTTGTGACCAAATGCAGTTACACAGCATCCTATGAAGGTGTGTGGAAAAGTAAAAATTCAGCAGCCAATCTGCACAGTGCATGCTCTCAAAAAGCCAATGAATACATAACTAATCTGTTTTGCTAATGTTCACCAAGGGAGGAATGCTTGGTATGAAACCAGAACAACAGAGTTCTCCTTCTAATAATGCCACAGGACATCTTGCATTGGAGCAGACAGCCCAGTCCTGTGTTTAACAATTTCAAAAAGAGACCATACCGACTAGTCCTCGAGAACTGCACAAAAACAGATTAGACACACAAGTCCGCAGCGGGACAGGTCCCTCACTTCTTCATTCAGCCACTCTTGATCTTCCTCCACCTCTTTAAAACCTCTCAAAGATCTTTTGTCACCTGAACGAATAGCTCTTATTTTAGCTGTCATTTTTTGCCAGATTAGTCCTATGCAGCACCTCAGAACATACTGCTAAAAAATAAAAGGCACTCTGAAAGTTACTTGGACATTTCAAACATACATGTAGTCTCAGTTGATAAAGTATGTTTAAAATCTGCATTTAGATTTAAAATCCAGAAAAATAAAAAAGTTCTACAACTTTCCCAGATAACTTTAGGTGGAAAAGTGCAAGAAAATGCAGGCAAGCTTGGAGCAAGTATGCTGAATGGTGTAATACTTAGATTTTCAAACTGGAGATCATGGAGGAGAGGGGAAAGAGAGGCAAGTCTTCTTGTAAATAAAACTAGAGACTGAAGACATTATACATATTCTTATTCATTGTCCATACCTACCGTGGAAGAACAATTTCTCTCTAAGAAGTGAAACGCACTATAAATTTGGGTACTAATATTTGGTTTAGTCCCATTCGCATTCCCAAAGATTTGGGAGTGCGCCTCGGACAAAAGCAAACCTGAATTACTCTGGTATACACAATCTAATCAAAGCAAAAGCTTTCCATTTTATCTCCAAAGAGATGAAGGATTGCATTTTTTTCTTTTCAGAGCAAACATTTGCAATTAAATTGTTGCTGAAAGTGCCATCCTTCACATGATACTTTTTGTCAAGCCTTGTCCATTCTCTCAGGTTCTATGCGAACTGTTCTGTGGTATTATAGAAAAATTGAAAATGTTGTCAGGTCAGATAACGCTCGACCTGGTCCATTCCTCATGCTTTTTGACCGCAGTATTCCTGTGGACACATTTTGTAGTCCCATGCATCCCACTGAGCTTGACACTTTGCCATTGCAGCCATACAGCCTGGCAGAGCAGTCCATAAACAATGAAGAGGCCACAGACTGGTACTAGCATCTGCTCACCCAACACTGTGCCCCTCCCCACCACCAAGCAGGTTCAATACTTCTGTACTGCAATGTGTAGAATGAGATAAGGTTGACCCTGGAATAATAGCTTGTTTGTGGTTCTCGACAGGATGACTGGAAAAAGCCATGTTTCAGGCCATTAAAAACCTTGGATTTTAAACAGGGGAGGTATTTCAAAGGAAAATAATGCGAAAGCTGGGTAAGCCTCACTTTTAAGCAGCATCACACCAAGAATCATATCAAGGCCCAAGAAAATGTACTGAAGGAACATACTAGAATATTGCAGCAATTAAAGACAAGTTAATCAGAGAGATGAGCGACTGAGGTCATTGTCCTTGCAGCCAAAAAGGAACAGAGAAATTGTGATAGTGATCAAAATTATGATTTGAAAACAAAACAAGGAATAGTTTTCTGTGAGAGAAGAGGGTGTAACCAGCAAATGTACAGACTTAAGGGAATTAACCAAGGAAGGAAATAGGCAATGCAGATAGGTTTTTTTGTGTTTTTGTTACACTCTAGTTACTAATATCTGGAAAACACTACCAGATCAGATTCAATAATTATTTTCAAAATACAGTCTGAAAAATACTTGAAGGGATCAAGTTGGACAGTTCTTTCAAAAGATACAAATGGCCGAATAATTGCCTCCTGTGCTATATACAAAGAGTATTTGGCAATTTCACATGACTGAACAAGTTTGCTGTTCAGCAAACCTTCCCCATTATCTACAAGTGTGACCACATTTGCAGAGAATTTGATTGATTGGGAAGTACTTTGAGGGTTGCGAAAGAAACAAGGAAACAAGTATTTTTATTCTCCTGCCTCTTCGGTCACCATGTTGAAGGCCCCAGAGTAGCATCACTTGTGCTTTCTGCCTTTGCTGATGGAGATAACCACTAGAGTTGGCCCTGAACATTTAGTGAAGTCTTTAAGTAAAAAAAATGTAGAAATTCTATTCCACACAACCACAGAAGTGTCAACTCCCTTGAGACAAATTTAACACTATGTTTGCAAAACTCTTTGATAAATGATTGAATTTATCTAAACTGAGAATAATTTCGATACTACTGACAGAACACAACTGCTTTGCTCATCATGCATTGCAAATTTTCTATCCATTTAAAATACAACAAATGGCCAATTATATATACAAGCACACTGCACTCCAGATACTAAACAGCTTAGATAAGTGGTGTTCAAAAAACCTGTTACCCAGATGGCCTGATCCCTCGATTCTTGACCATCTGCTAAACAATGCACAACTGGGATGTTTTTCCAAGTGCCCCTTCTGTATATACAAGCATCTCTGCTCCCCCACAACAAATACACCAAACACATTAGTAGGGGAAATGTGGAGAAAAAAAAACTTAGTAATTAGAATAGTCTTGTATCTGATCTATGATCATACCGTTACACTTTTAATTGCCGTGATATGGTTCAGAAATATCTTGAGAATAAGGATAACTAATTGAATAGATGTAGAGCAAATACATGTTGCAAACAGTAATCAAGCTAGTGGAAGAGAGAAATACCTACTTCATCTCATCTGTGCAAGCTTCAGGATTTGGCCACATTGAAACATCAAGTTAGCTTTTCTTCAAAAGAACTACTACCTTTGCCGGACCAACTCTGAACACCATGGTGTTTGGTGTTCCTACTGTGCAATGTCAGAAGGATGTAAATCAAGTTACATTATTCTGTTCCCATCATTCACAGCCCCAAAGTATGGTACAGCATCTACCAAATAAAAATTGCTCCTATTGGACAATGCATTAGTCCATAATAAAGTTCCTCCCCAAGATTCATGCGAGTGTTAGATTCCACCTCACAAAATTCAGATTACAGCAGAATTTACATCAAGATAACCAAGATGAAGAGAACTGGAGCATTGAAAACATCCAGTGACATATCACGTGCAGCCGAGAAAGGGAGAAGCCCTTCCCTTCCTCCCAGCACACAGAAATCATTTAACATAAAAGAGGTCATTCAGCCCAGGCTACTACTGCTGACTTGAAAGAGCTTGCAAAATAATTTCACTTCACGGTAATTCTGCACCAAAGATCTGCATTTCTTTCACGTTCAGTATTTTTGCCAAGAACTTCCTAGCAGTGCCAGGCCTTTCACGTTCACCATTTACCTACTGACCATCTGCACTCACCTCACAACGATCCTCAAGTGACAGAGGCTGACTCCAATTTCATTGGCAAGGGCCTGCAGTAAGATCTTCCAGATACCAGTTCCATACATGTGCCAAGGCCAGAATAAGCTCAACCCACTAAAACACTAGAAAATAAAAAGCTGTCAACTAGGTAAGCTACAGCTGTCAAAAACCATTTAAAACCAGATCCTACCTAGATCGCCCTCTTGAACAATGTGTTAATACACTTTCCCCAAGACCATCATCACATGTTCTGGACCATTCTCCTCAGAGGGTCAAGGTCAACCCTCAACTTCATTGCCACAATCTCTTTCCAATTTGCTGCTCACTGTTGTATCAGAAGCGACTGAGGCATGCATTTGCAAAATTATTTCATTTATTTTGATTTGAGAGGAAAGGAGGCATCTTGGTTATTGGGTTTTGTCAACATTCACAGCCTCTTCAACTACATGAAGAAACAAGCACTAGTTGAATGGGATACCTTGCATCCCATGATTCCCTACTAGAGAAAATTTTCATAAGGAGCCTGCAAAATAGAGTTCCCAGTGCAAACCACAATAATCACCCTGAACAATGTTGTCCACTAATAGCAAGCATTGGGTGGTCAGATGATGCAAAAAAAGAAGTCCCCTTGCATCCTGCTGTGCACATCCACCTGAATACAAACACCTGGGGCTGGATTCCACCCCTCCATCCCCACCCCACCACATTTACCTTATAGCTACAATATTAAGGCTAGTTTCTGACTTCATAATCATTTGCCCAAAATGTCACTGCCTTGTTGGCTAGTACTTTGGGCAAACAATTACATGGGAATAAGATGTTTTCAAAATTCACCTCACTTCTGATCCCACTGTCCCCAACCAGCCAGAAGTCTTCTGCCGTACAGCAGTCCAGGTGCATTAAGAATCTCAGTGGATTTGAATTGCTGATGGATAGCAGCTGCCCATCATGGCGAAGGCCATGAGATTCCAACTCCCAGCAGCACAGCAGGGGGTCAGCCTCACTGGCAAAGCAGGCAGTCAGGTAGCCAACTTGGCTACTAGCAGGTCACTAATGATCTGTCTACATTCTGACTAGTAACAAAAGATTACGAGCAGTTACTCCCCAACTTCTGGTTGGCCAGTCAGGCAATCCAGCCTATGAATGAACGAGTTCTGCTCCAATACTTTAATGGCTCGCTAGGACCTTAAATTCCTGATGAGCTACACCTTTCAAAAAAAAATTAGACGACTCCATACAAAAACAGATCCTGCAAACATCTTCATACTGCAGGTGCAGAGGATGAAGATCACCCCTAGGTCTCTCAAGATCAAGAAATTTCTTTCAGCAATACTCCAGTGCAAGGGATTTCTTGCTGCTGGAGAGACCACCATAGTTATTACTGGCTGGATCTCCTGTACCCTACTCCTCCCAACACACAGGACCTTCCTCCTAGTGACCTTTTCAAAGTGGTATATTTAGCAATATTTTGTTTTACAGAAGGATCCAACTGGGAGTGCTACTCACAATCCTTTCACAGCCCACCAAAAATGGATGCATCCATTTCCTTGGTGGCTATGCATACTATAGGTGATCAAATATTTGAACTGAAATGTGGGACAAAATACTGACAAACCTTTTTGCATTTTAACCAACTTTTGTAAAATTGTAAGTACAATCAATCTGACACACAAAATTGGGTTCAATTTTGGTCACCTCTTCACAGGAAGGATGTGGAAGCTTTGGAGAGGGTGCAGAGGAGGTTTCTCAAGATGCTGCCTGGTTTGGAGAACATGTGCTATGAGGAGAGATTTAACATGCCGAGGCTGTTTTCTCTAGAATGGTGGAGGCAGAGGGGGAATTTGATAGTTTTGAAAATGTGAGGCATAGACAGAGTAGACAGCCAGTATCTTTTTCCCAGGATTGAAATGCCTAGTACTAGAGGGCATGTATTCAAGGTGAGAGGGGGGAATACAAAGGAGATGTGTGAGGCAAGTTTATTTTTTAAAAAAAACGATGGTGGGGGCCTGGAATGCACTGCCAGGGGTGGAGGTAGAAGCAGATAGCATAGGAGTGTTTAAGAGACTCTTAGGTAAGCACATGAATGTGCAGAGAAAGGAGGGATATGGTCAATGTGAGGGGAAGAGGGATTAGATTAATTAGGATTCATTGGTTTAATTAGTTCAACACAACATCGTGGGCCAAAGGGCCTATCGTGTGCTGTACTGTTCTAAACCAAATACCATGCATCATTTAAGTACATCTATTACTGTAGACTGAACATGTAGGCATTACTGAGATCACAGTTGATATTATGTATTCAGGTAGCATCACATCAAAACCCTTAGTGATTAACACAACACCTTGTTAGTGTGAAACATTTTAAAAAGGTGTCAATTATTTTTGAGTAGTACAGCAATAATCTTGGTCAGAAGCCTCCTAGAAAATATAGCATTTTTTGTTGCCAGAGCCAATTATTGGCTAAAAAACAGCAAGAACTCTCCACTCTCTTCAAAAGGACACCATTCAGCAGTCCAGGTGCACCAAATCTCAGTGAAGCTGGGTTGTTGACTGATGGCAGCTATCGACTGAGGCAAAGGCCATGAGATTTTAGCTCCCAGCAACACAAGGGATCAGCGAATTTCCACCTGAGTGATAATCGGGGAGAATTTGTTAACACCTTACCTGAAGAACATGGCCCAATCTTTAATGGATATACTCAAAAGGAAACTTGAATTTACCAATCACCATTCACATCACTATCAAATTCTTCCACTTTGCAGCAAATGATAGTACTTTGAAGCTTGGTCACTGTTGTAATGTCAGAAATGTGTGCAGCCAGCTCAATGTGACAACTGTAGTAGAGCCAAGGGGTAATTATACAGGACACAAGGATAACTCCACTACTTTAGGGCTATCACTTAATGACTCATCCTAAACTCAACAACACTGCACACAAGTGCCAACTGCCAATGTAACAACAGAACCTATAACCTAACTCAAGAGACAAGAGTCCTACAAATGAGTCATGTCTGTCACTATGCAAATAGGATATTTAATGAAATCATTTGTCTTGTCATTACTGATTATTATTTGCCGTTTCATAATAACAGAACTGATTTTTAAAAAAAAAGCTGTATTCTTCAAAAAAAAGCCCAAAGGGATATGTTCAAATGTAATGGTTGTGCAGAGTTAATAAATTAAATTGAAATGTTGATTACCAAGATAGAGGTTGTGTCAATGCAAGTGCAAATGACTACACTATAGCTAGGTGTTAATTCAGTTTTTTGACTGAAAAGGACTTTGAATGCTCCAAGCATTCTGACAGATGCAAAATTATGAAAGTCCCCCTCCCCAAAGAAATTTGTTGATATTTTTAGAAACTGAATACTAAGCAAATATGAAAGCTTTAAGTAAATGTTCATGGAAAATAAGTAAGAATACTTTTTTGGTGGAGGAAGGAAGCAGGAGGGATGCAGAAGAAAGTAGTATGCAAAGAGCATTGGAAAGAATCTTACATAGGGTTGCAGGAAGATCCCCTGACAAATAAGATTCACTGGAGCATAAATATATTAATGGGCAGCAATTCAGTGAATTGTATTTAGTAATCAGCAAAATATTGATCTTATAACATCAACATTTTCAAAATCACACCACCATTTGAAACAAATCATTTACACCACAAAACAGTTTAATATGCTATTGTAGCGACTCACCGTCCGAGCAAGCGAACCGGCTCGGCGGTCGGGTGTCGTCGGAGAGGCGAGGCCCAAGATGGCGTTGGGCCTTTGTCTTCCCCGAGTGACGGGGAGAACCCGCGCGCGGGAAAAGTTTGATGACGTAGCGCATACGTCATTTGTTTTCGGTGGGCGGGAACCGTTCCTGTTAAAAGGCCCACGCAAGGCGGGAAAATAAATTAGTTTTTGTTCTGCAGCCCGCCGACTAGTGTCTTGCTTTCACATCGCGGTAGCAGCTGCTACACTTATTAATAATCCCTTGCCTACACACTGCATTGAAAATATCAGTTAGGCCAGTCGGAATTAGTTGAGCCAGAAAGCAAGTTCTCTGTGCATAAAAAGATCATTCTTCAGCTCCATGATGTAGTTGGCCATTGAACAGATTGTCTATGCCTAATTCATAAATCACCAGATGGATTGCTCAAAACAAGAGGAATATTTTGATATGGCTCTTCTGGATTCCTATTCATTTGACTAACTTGAATTCTATTTGTACAAACATCAACTACAGGAGAGGCGAGCAGCTTTGCAGAAGTACACCACACATATGCACAAGAGAAAAAAAATGCCAATTTCTGATAGGTCATGGCTCAACAAAGTAGAATGCTCTTCTCCAAACCCACCATTAAGAACATAGAACTATAGATTACAGATAATAATTCATAGATTATAGAGTCAGACAGCATGGAAACAGGCCCTTCAGCCCATCGTGCTGACTGTGTGGCCCAGCAAGCTAGTCCCATCTGCCTGTATTTGGCCCATAGCCCTCTAAACCTCTCCTATCCATGTATTTATCTAGATGGTTTTTAAATGTTGCTCATGAACCTGCCTCAACCACTATTTTTGGCAGCTCATTCCAAATGTGCACCATCCTTTGCATGAAGAAGCTACCCCTGATGTCCCTTTTAAATCTCTTGCCTCTGATCTTAAACCTATGCCCTCTTGCAGAATTACACCACACATATGCACAAGAGAAAATAAAACTGTTCACATTACATGCTAAATTAAAATGCAACAATTCAAATTTTAGAAAACAATTGAAAACTATGAATATTTAAACACTAGTTTCAATATGTAAACTATAATCATGTAATTTAAAAACCAATGCATTCAATACCTCAGGTCATTTTTAGAGTAAATCCACAATATGTACCAGAAAATGCCTTCACATTCCAGTCACCCTGTTGAAAATAAAGACTTGTCCAGGTAATGTTTGACTTCTGCACTTACACCTCATCTTACCCAGAGTAAGAATAGGATTCCCCTTGCCCTCACCATCTCCCACTTTCAGCTAGCCCATCTGTAACTTCCCTTATACAAGGAGATGGACTATGACCTCACGATCTACCTTGTTGTGACCTTGCACCTTATTGCACTGCACTCTGTAGCTGTGACACTTTACTCTGTTATTATTTTTACCTGTACTACATCAATGCACTCTGTACTAACTCAATGTAACCGCACTGTGTAATGAATTGACCTGTATGATCAGTTTCTAAGACAAGCTTTTCACTGTACCTCAGTACAAGTGACAATAATAAACCAATACCAATCTTCACTACAATAGCACCACAACCAGATACAAGTACAGCTGCCCTCTCAGGGCTCTGAACGGGTAGTTCCTTCCATGACTCCCCAGTTTACTCCATCTCCACCAGCTCTCTAGTCTCACTGCATCTTCCAATGCAACTGCAGAAATTGCTGCACCTTGTCTTCCTTTTCTATCATCCTGGGACCCAAGTGCTACTCCAGATGAAGCAAAAATTCACTTGCACTTATTTCCTCTCGCTGCTTTCTCTGCTCATTATGTGGTCTACTCTACATTGGAGAAACCAATTATTACTTTACAGAACAACTCCCTTCAGTCTGCAAGAGTGACCTTGGGCTACCAATTGCTCATCATTCTCCACCTAATTCCCATTCCAACTATTTACCTTTAGTCTCTTACACTGTTGCAAAAAAAAAGCAAGCCCGATTCAAGCTCAAACAGCATCTCATCCTCCACTTCCTTATTGGGAGACCATAGTCAGTGTGGATCAGCAATAACAGCTCCTCCTCACTGAGGATCAATACAGGCACACCTCAAGGATGCGTGCTTAGCCCACTGTTCTACTCTCTCTACACTCGTGACTGTGTGGCTAGGCACAGCTCTGAAACCATCTATAAATTCACCCATGACACCATTGCTGTCAGCAGAATCTCAGATGGTGATGAGGCGGCGTACAGGAATGAGATAGATCAGTTTGTTGAGTGGTGTCGCAACAACAACCTCACAGTCAATGTCAGCAAGACCAAGGAATTGATTGTCGACTTCAGGCAAGGGAAGTCGGGAGAACAAACACCAGTCCTCATTGAGGGGTCAGCAGTGGAAAGGGTGAGCAGCTTCAAGTTCCTGGGCATCAACATCTCAGAGGATCTACCTTGGACCCAACACATTGATGTAATCGTGAGGAAGGCAGGCCAACAGCTCTACTTCATTAGGAGTTTGAAGAGATTTGGTATGTCAAAGACTTGCAAATTTCTACAGATGTACAGTAGAGAGCATTCTGACTGGATGCATCACTGCCAGGTGTGGAGTCTCCAATGCACAGCATTGAAAGAGGATGCAGAGGGTTGTAGACTCAGCCAGCTCCATCACAGGCACAACCCTCCCCGCCAGAGGATTTCTTCAAGAGGCAGTGGCATCCATTATTAAGGACCTTTACCATCCATGTTACTACCATCAGGGAGGAGGTACAGGAGCCTGAAGACTCATTCAGCATTTCGGGAATACCTTCTTCCCTTCTGCCATCAAATTTCTGATCATTCCATGAACACTACCTCATTATTCCTCTCTTACACTATTTTTGTAACTTATAGTAATTTATGTCTTGCACTGTACTGCTACCACAAAATAAATTTCATGACATACATCAGTGATAATAAACCTGATTCATCTCCCAACTAGTGTATTACAACCTTCAGAATTCATTGAATTCAATAACTTGTATATTTCAGAACTGGCCAGGTCATGAACCTATAAACATGAACTCAGTTTTCTCTAAAAAGGTGCTACCCGGCATTCTCTTTTATTTCAGATTTTCAGCAGCAGCCATTGGGCTTTTCCCACCTCCTACCTGTCTCCAATCTTCATTAATCTTCTACTTAGTGAAGCTCCAATAATCTGGTGCCATCAGGACTTCGGTAATGCTGCATCAGCAGATTTTTCAGACTACTGAATGGCAATCCAAACCCTTTCTATTTCACTATTTTTTTTAATATTACACAGTAAGGTAATAAATTTCCCAGGGAATCCAGCATGTTTAAAGGGAGCAGGAAATATACAAGTACTCCAGACCCAACTCCAGCCACAAATCTACCTGCATTCCTGATAGCTGGCGTCCCCAACCCTGCACACTCAGTTCATTCTCTGGGCCCCGGCCCTGGCTGCACTCCCATTACCCAACTCTGGCCATAGAGCCTGCTTGCATTCCAGACTAATGTGCAAGCCAGATGTTGGACCATCAAGATTTCCAAACAATCAGAAGCCAGATTACTGGAATTGTTCTGTCCATCTCCTCTAGGCAGATCAGCTGCAATGAGCAAACCTTCATCTACAGGTGCTGTCACCATCTCACGGTTCCCCCCCACCTCCTCCCCATCACTGACACTTCCTTTGTTCTCTCCCTCCCCCTTTTCCTAGTTCTGATGAAAGATTGACCTAGAACCCTTTGTTTCTTTCCCCACAGAAGCTGTTTGACCTGCTGTATTTCTAGCTTATTCAATTTTAAATATTGAAATAAATGTCTAACATGTTAGCTTACTGACTTCATTATACTGTTACGTGATGGGTGGGAGAGTAATATTGCATTTGATTGTAACGAAAGTTTGATTACCAAATATATTGAACCATAAAGTACAAGATGTTTCTCCTACAATTCATCTTAAGTTTTTAAAGTATAACTATGTCAAGCATAAAATATTTTTGACTTTCATGTCATTATACAGGCTCTCCCCTGCCAGGCATCTGAGAAGTTGATTTAAACCTTTTATGTACCATTACTGAACTAAAGAAACCATCAACATCTCAAGTGGAAATGTTTAATTTTTGTCATAATTTTCATCAGTTTTAACTGGTCAAAGGCATATAATGCAAACTCTCTTGACAGTAGACGAAACCAGTAAGTGTTCCAAATTGTCAAATGATAAGGTTAATAAGATGACTTACTGAATACGATATTACAAAAATGCAGATTAGCGTTATATTACAGACATATTTTTACCAAACTAATTGCTGAATATTCATACCATGATTATATTGCAATGGGCTTCCTTAATTCTTTAAGACTATTACTTGGATGCCCTTCTAAAGCTGTGAGAAATATTTCCCCCCCCTCTGCCCTTTCTCTCTGGAAATGCCAGTTTCTGATAGGTCATGGCTCAGAGTGAAATGCTCTTCACCAAACCCACTATTAAGAACATGGAACTATAGATTACAGATAATAATTTATAGATTATAGAGAGTCATACAGCATGGAAGTAGGCCCACCGTGCTGACTGTTGCCCAGCGAGCTAGTCCCATCTACCTGCATTTTGCCCATAGCCCTCTAAATCTCTCCTATCCATGTACTTATCTAGATGGCTTTTAAATGTTGCTAATGCACCCGCCTCAACCACCACTTCTGGCAGCTCATTCCAAATACACACCACCCTATTTTCTCACCTCTGATCTTAAACCTACGCTGTCTTGTTTTTTTTTACTTTTTTTTGGAGGGGGTGCTATGTGCTTTCACCCTGTCTATGCCGCTCATGATCTTTTATACCTCCATCAGGTTAGCCCTCAATCTTCATTCCCCACATCCAGCTATATACATTTCAGGAGTGGTTGTTACTTGCTCGCAGTATGCCCCCACTGTTTATTCTTGGCAGCTTAAAGCGTGGGCCCATGTCTGCTTGTGATTGCTCTAGTGGACACCAATCTGCTTGTTGCCAGTTGCTTCCTTCACTGAGCAAATTGCCCAGCACTTAATCTTTTGGCCCCAGCCTCCAGCTGTTTTGAAACAGACCCCACCTGCTTAAAGTAGGTGTGTTATTTGTCCATGTGCAAGACTGCTTGACAATTGCAGCATGTAGCAGAAAGCATTGATGAGGCTGCTACAGGACCTTTCCAAATTTTCAATTGGAAAGTGTGCATTTCTCAAGAAGTGGATGGAAGGTATTTGAAATTTGCTCCCTTGCTGTCAATGAAGTATGGGTATGCTTCATATAAAAGAAATGCCAGCAAAATTTTCTAAGTTCAAAAGGCTGGGCATTAAGGGCATCTTGGTACAGTGTATCCTTATGGGTGGAGAGGGGTGTGCCATCATATTAAAAACTGGATTAGTAAATAGAGAACACATAACCCAAGAAACCAATGGGGTTATAGCAAAACTTCATAAATGGAATACATGTACTTAAAAAAGTGGCAAAGCAAAGATCAAATGTGATACACATCTTTCTTCCCCAAGAAGGATCATGGATTAGAAATCTAGTGTCTAAAATAGATTCCTTCACCCAGAAGTTGAAGACACCATGCACAACAACACCTCAAATGTTAAATCAAATTCTCTTTTAATGACAATGGAAATGAAATAACTTTACAGGGAGAATTATTTTGGGGTTATCAGCCATTACTAAATCAGCCAATTCTTTAAAAACACATTTGATTTTTGACAATAGCTTGTAGCGACTCACTGCACCGGCATCGAACTGGCTCCCGACATCGTGAATGTCATCGGAGGCCCCGATCCAAGATGGGGCGGGGCCCTCCTCCTTCCCCATCATCAGGCTAAGAAAGCCCGCGCGCAGGAAGGTCAGGTGACCCGCACATGACGTTAGCGCGGGAAGTTTTGGGATATTAAAGGCGCACCGCGCCCCTGTCGTTCATTCGACTTCTGATTTCAAACCAGCGACTGTGTCTTCATTTCGTAGTGTGTAGCTAGCTGCTACATTGGTGACCCCAATGGGCCCAAATGCTTTTGGACCCACGATGTCTGCACAGCAAGAGGTACAGGCAGTAGCCCTTCAACTGCCCACCTCCTGGACCATCCAGCCCTGTGTCTGGTTCGACCAGGCCAAGGCCCAGTTCCAGATTCGCCAGATCACCAGGGATGACACCAAGTACTACTACGTGGTGAGCGCCCTCGACCAAGACACCGCAGCCCAAGTCGAGGACTTCATCCAGGCACCCCTGGAGGAGGAGAAGTACAATAAGTTCAAGGCCCTCCTTCTTGAGACTTTCGGCCTTTCCCAACCTGAACGGGCCTCCCGCCTCCTCCACCTCGATGGGTTGGGCAACAGGCCTTCCTCAGCGCTCATGAACGAGATGTTTGCCCTGGCAGATGGGCATAAACCCTGCCTGCTGTTTGAGCAGATCTTCCCGGAGCAGTTACCCGACGACATCCACCTGCTCCTAGCAGATGCCGATTTCAGCGACCCCTGGAAGGTGGCCACCCAGGCAGATGTCCTTTGGCGAGCGAAAAAGGAGAGCGGGGCGTCTGTCGAGCGCGTTGCCACACCACATACTCGGCAGCCCAGCAGGCCAGACCCGGCTATCAAACGCACCCCACCCGCCACCAGATCCGAGACACTGACCGACTAATGGTGTTTCTACCACCAGTGGTGGGGCACTGACGCCTGCAGACGCCGGCTACCATGCAGGTTTCCGGGAAACTCCAGAGCCAGCCGCCGCTGATGGCTACAGCGGCTGGCCACCGGGATAGCCTCTTGCATGTGTGGGACAGGCGTTCCGGACGTCGGTTCCTAGTGGACACCGGAGCCGAAGTCAGAGTCATGCCTCCCAACAGCAGCGAGACTCGCAACTGCACACCAAGACCTGCCCTCAGAGCCACCAACGGCAGTGCCATTTGGACCTTTGGCACCCGTTTGGTACACCTCCAGTTCAGCACCTGCAACTTTACTTCGAGGTTCATCCTGGCCACTGTCACGCAACCACTCCTCGGGGCAGACTTCCTTCGCGCTAACAGTCTGCTGGTTGACCTGCGGGGTAAGTGTTTGGTACATGCCAGGACCTTCCAAACGTTCTCGTTGGGTGAGGCCAAGCTACTGGCCCCACACCTCGACTCAGTCACCACGTTGACCAATGAGTTTGCCAGGGTCCTGGCAGAGTTCCCGTCCGTACTAATGCCCCAGTTCTCACAAGATCACAAGATAAGGGAGCAGAAGCAGGCCATTCGGCCCATCGAGTCTGCTCCAAGGAAAAGGGAAAAAGAAATGGGGTGGGAAAAAAAGAGAGAGAAAAAAAAAACTATTCTAATCCCATTTGCCAGCCTTATCCCCATATCCCTTGATACCCTGACTATTTAGATATCTGTCTATCTCCTCCTTGAACACCCCCACTGATCTGGCCTCCACTGCTGTGCGTGGCAAGGAGTTCCACAATTTCACCACCCTCTGGGTAAAGAAACTTCTCCTCATCTCTGTCTTGAAACTGTACCCTCTAATTCTAAGATTGTGCCCTCTGGTCCTGGACACGCCCACCAAGGGAAACAGCCTAGCCACATCTACTCTATCCTTACCTGTCAACATTTTAAATGTCGCTACGAGGTCCCCTCTCATCCTTCTGTACTCCAGCGAGTACAGTCCAAGAGCCGACAAACGCTCATCATACTTAAGCCCTTTCATTCCTGGAATCATTCTCGTAAATCTCCTCTGAACCCTCTCCAACGTCAGCACATCCTTCCTAAGATGCGGGGCCCAAAACTGCGCACAGTATTCCAAATGAGGCCTCACTAGCGCCCCGTAGAGCCTCATCAACACTTCCTTACTTTTATACACTATACCTCTCGAGATGAATGCCAACATAGCATTCGCTTTCTTAACCACCGATCCAACCTGGTGGTTAACTTTTAAGGTATCTTGTATAAGTACCCCCAAGTCCCTTTGTACTACCGCACTATCAATCTTCTCTCCTTCTAGATAATAATCTACCCGCTTATTTCTACTTCCAAAGTGTACAACTGCACATTTCTCAACATTGAATCTCATCTGCCATTTTCTTGCCCATTCTCCTGAACTGTCTAGGTCCCTCTGCATTCTTTCTATTTCCTCTATGCTCCCTACTCCTCCACTTATCTTGGTGTCATCCGCAAACTTAGCCACACAACCATTTATTCCATCATCCAAATCATTGATGTACAAGGTAAAAAGGAGAGGCCCCAACACCGACCCTTGCGGCACACCACTAGTAACCGGTAACCAACCAGAACGAGATCCTTTTATTTCCACCCTTTGCTTCCTGCCAACCAGCCAATTCTCCACCCATTTTGCTACCCTGCCCATAATTCCATGACCTCTCATCTTATTAATCAGTCTCTTGTGAGGCACCTTATCAAAGGCCTTTTGAAAGTCTAAATACACAACATCTACCGCCTCTCCCTTATCCACCCTACCTGTGATTTCTTCAAAAAACTCCAATAGGTTGGTCAGACAGGACCTCCCCTTCACAAAACCATGTTGACTAGGTCCTATCTTGCCTTGCGCCTCTAGGTATTCGGTAACCTCCTCCTTGAGGATAGACTCCAATAATTTTCCCACCACTGACGTCAGACTAATAGGTCTGTAATTGCCTTTGTGCTGCCTCCCACCTTTCTTATATAACGGAACTACATTCGCTACCCTCCAGTCCTCCGGAACCATGCCAGAATCTATCGATTCCTGAAAAATAATCGCCAACGCCTCCGCTATCTCCACAGCCACCTCCTTCAGAACCCGGGGATGCACCTCATCCGGTCCGGGAGACTTATCAGCCTTAAGCCCCTTTAGTTTTCCAAGCACCTTCTCCCTATTAATCTCAATTGAACTCAGCTCCAATTCGTGAGACTCCTGACTAATGGGCACATTGCTTATGTCCTCCACGGTGAAGACCGATGCAAAATATTCATTCAATTCCCTTGCCATCTCACTATCATCCATTATAATACCTCCTGCACCGTTATCAATTGGTCCTATGTCAACCCGTGTCTCTCTTTTATTCCTTATGTATTTAAAAAAACTCTTAGAATCCTTCCGAATGTTGTCTGCCAGCTTCCTTTCGTAACTCATCTTTGCTTTCCTAATGACCTTCTTAGTTTCTCTCTGCAGATTTTTAAAATCGTTCCAATCTTCTGTTTTCCCACTAATTTTTGCTACTTTGTACGCCGCCCCTTTTGCTTTTATTTTATCCTTCACCTCCCTCGTTATCCACATCTGTGCCTTTTTTCCATTCAAAACCTTCTTTTTTCTTGGAAGGTATCTGTCCTGCATTGTCCTTATTTCCTGTAGAAATTTCTTCCATTTTTCCTCTGCCGTCCCTCCAGCTAACTTACTCCTCCAATCAATTTGGGCCAACTCATCTCTCATACCTTTGTAATTTCCCTTATTCCACTGAAATATCGATACACCAGTTATCAGCTTCTCCTTCTCAAACTTGAAACTAAACTCAATCATATTGTGATCACTTGTTCCCAGTGGTTCCTTTACCTTTAGTTCCCTAATCACCTTGGGTTCACTACACAGCACCCAATCCAAAACAGCCGATCCCCTGGTGGGCTCCTCAATAAGTTGCTCCAGAAAAACATCCCTTAGACATTCCACAAACTCACTCTCCTGAGTACTACCGCCTTGCTGCATTTCCCAGTCCACCTTCATGTTAAAATCCCCCATAATTATCTTCACATTGTCACTCTGACATGCTTTTTCTATCTCAATCTGCAACTTATGGTCCACTTCCTGACTGCTGTTCGGGGGCCTATATATGACTGCTATTATTGTTCTTTTACCCTTGCTATTTCTCAGCTCCACCCATAAGGATTCCACCTCCTCTGACCCAATGTCCTTCCTTTCTATTGATTTTATATCGCTACTAACCATCATGGCCACACCTCCCCCTCTGCCTACCCTCCTATCCTTCCTATATACTGTATACCCCTTGACATTCAGTTCCCAATCACATCCATCATGAAGCCACGACTCAGTGATTGCAACGATGTCATATTTATTAACCTGTAGTTGTGCCACTAGGTCATCTACTTTATTCCTGATGCTACGTGCATTTAAATATAGTATGTTTAGACTGGTATCTGCTATTGATTTTATTGTACCTCTATTGATCAGCAGATTATCCTGACTTTCTACCTGTCCATCCTTCTTACTATCTTCGCTACCTACTATCTTAGACATGTTCGTGTAGACCTCATCCCCTATCCTAACATTCGGTATCCGAACATCCTCATCCCCGATCCTAACATTCTGTATCCTAACATCCGGATTTGTTGTACTTCTATTATTCAGTAAATTATCCTGACTTATCACCTGCCTGTCATTCTTGCCATCCTCAATGGATTCGTTTCTATACACTTTCTCCCTCACCTTAGCATCTTGTAACCTAGCATCCTGGTTACCATCCCCCTGCCAGATCAGTTTAAACCCTCCCCTACAACTAAATTAAACATTCCCGCCAGGATATTGGACCCTTTGGAGTTTAGATGCAACCCATCCTTAGCAAATAGGTCTTGCCTCCCCCAAAAAAGGTCCCAGGTATCCAAGAATCTGAAGCCCTGCCCCTTGCACCAGTCACTCAGCCACGCATTTAACTGCCAGAGCTTTCTATTCTTCCTGTCATTGATACGCGACACGGGTAGTAGTCCTGAGATTACTACCCTTGAGGTCCTACTTTTCAACCTTCTCCCTAATGCCTTGTATTCCTCCTTCAGGACCTCTTCTCTTTTCCTACCTACATCATTGGTACCTACATGTACCAAGATTTCTGGCTGCTCACCCTCCCCCCTCTCCGCCGCCTTGCCCAAGCACAGTGTCCCAGCTGCCTGGCGCCGACAGGTGTTTGATGCCATCCACGTCCTTGCACACCCATCTATCCAGACTACTGTCTGGATGGTGTCAGACAAGTTCGTCTGGCATGGCCTGCGTAAACAGGTTTCCGAATGGGCCTGGTCCTGCACTCACTGCCAGACCTCGAAAGTATAGCAGCACGTCAAGGCCCCCCTGCAGGATTTTCAACCTACCCGCCGGAGGTTTGACCATGTCCATGTCGACCTGGTCGGCCCCCTCCCAGTCTTCCGAGGAGCGTGGTACCTCCTCACGACTGTCGACCGTTTTACCCGCTGGCCTGAAGCCATTCTCTTCGCAGACACCTCCACCCAGTCCTGCGCACGGGCCCTTTTAAGTGTCCTGGCACATATCACCTCAGGCAGGGGAGCTCAATTCACCTCCAGCCTGTGGTCTGCTGTCGCCGACTTGTGGGGTTCCCGGATCCACCTCACCACTGCCTATCACCCGCAATCCAATGGGCTGGTGGGCTTAAGGGGCCCAACTGGGTAGACGAACTCACCTGGGTCCTGCTGGGGATACGCACCGTGCCAAAAGAGGACCTGCATGCCTCATCCGCGGAGATGGTCTACGGAATGCCCTTAGTCGTCCTGGGCGAGGTCATACCAGCCCCTCGGGGGCCAGAGGAAGAACCTGCCGCGGCGCTCGACCGGCTGCGTGAGCGGCTTGGAAACCTGGCCCCGATTCCCACCTCACGACACAGACAGGCCCCAACCCGTATGCTGACTTCCCTCCAAGACTAAGTTTGTCTTCGTCAGGAGGGGTGTGCACCGATCACCGCTGCAATGGCTGTACAAAGGGCCATCCCGGGTCGTCAGGAATAATGGGTCTACGTTCGTGCTGGACATTTGGGGGGCGCAAGGAGGTGTTTACGATTGACCGGCTGAAGCCGGCTCATTTAGACTTGGACCAACACGTGGTGGTCCAGCAAGCGCAGCGCAGGGGCAGGCCACCCAAGTCATAGTTTATTTAATTCTGTTTTTTGCGACGGTGTTGCCGGTTTTTGGGGGGGGGGGGGGGGTAATGTAGCGACTCACCCCACTGGCATTGAACTGGCTCCCGACATCATGAACGTTGTTGGAGGCCCCCATCCAAGATGGCGCGGGGCCCTCCTTCATCCCCATCGGCAGGCTAGGAAAGCCCGCGCGCGGGAAGGTCAGGTGACCCGCGCGAGACGTCAGCACGGGAATTGTAGTGTGGGAAGTTTTGGGATATTAAAAGGCACACTGCGCCCCTGTCATTCATTTGACTTCTGATTTCAAACCAGCAACTCTGTCTTCATTTCGTAGTGTGTAGCTAGCCGCTACAAGCTGACATTACACAGAGTTCTGTAAAATGAAAAAAGTGCAAGTTAATATATCATTGATGCATTTCATAGAATTTAGCAATGAATTTTCAACACATTTGCTTGAAAAAGAAAGCTACCGATCCCAACATTGCCATTTACCTAGTAAACTAAAATAATTCATTTGGGGCATTATGTATTCAGATACCAATGCTGCACAATACATTTCCGATCAGCACGATTCATATTCTTCCCTTTCAAGTGCATACAGGTGGCCAAGTATGTTCCCTTCAATAGAAGTACTAGTGAAGGAAAGCTTTGTGGGCAACTTGAAAGATCTACAGGCACAAATCATTCAAAGCCCACAGGAAAATTTTAATCCTTTCATTTTAATTGCACTAACCTTGCATTTGGCCATTAAAGGACTAAAACATTAACATACCATAAATGGATAAAGGGGAGTTTCATGTTTAAGCAGCAATTTAAACCCATTAATGAATGAAATACTGGCATAAAATTCTTCATAGTGTGGTCTCTTTTCTTCCCTTTGCTCTGCAATACCATATTTACACCTAGGAATGGAACACTCCCTGATTTCAGCACTCACATCAAATACGCCATATCTGGTTCTAAATAAAGCACCTATTCCAGCTCAAATGTATGCTTTATTCTTCAAAACAAGAGTACTTACCTCACAACTGCAACATTTGCAAGTTCAGTACTTGCCAGCTTTGTAGTCAGATAATCAAGGCCGGTTTCAAATTCTGCACTACACTCCAAGCAAATCCAAGAATTGTTTTTACTCCAAAATCCAAATCTGTAAATTTGAACGTCTGGTGGATTTTCAAGAGCAACGGTAAAACTGGTGGTTTAATTATGAACAATAGTTTGCTTTCCAATAACCTGGATAGGTTCAAATTTGGATGAGCTACAAATTCTAGACCAATTAGTTCTCAAATGCAATTATGAACACCACCCAAAATAACAAACTGCACCAAATAATATCCATGGCAAAATATATTCTGCTCAGTTTCATTGAAATTGCATCACAATGGGCTCAATGAGTCAGTATCAATGTACCAGTCCAAGTGCCGTAGCTGCAGTTACCAAATCCAATCAAATTTCACTGCTTTTTCCAAATTTGTTTTCATAGTTTTCCTCTTCCAGATCAGTTAAAAGGACAACTCTGCCTCAACTGTTGACCATGCCAAAACATCATATATTTGGTTGGGGAAAATACAAAAAAAATTTTCATTTTGCTCTTTGAGAATAACCTAGATTCACAAGATGACACCAATGAAACCAAATGGAGTGAATTTGATACAATTTGAACAAAGACATCCAAAGAGACAGGTGGGACTGGACTACCAAGCTGGTCCACAACATGCCAGTGTTCCTGACATCCCAACTTCCCTTTTTGCAACATCATGATCTCACAGTTTGTTTCTACATCAATGAATACTTGATTCTGTGTCACTGCAATTCAATTAAGGCATAGGTCCTAATCCCTTCCATAATATTCAGAAACTAAACTCTCAAGTTCATGGCAAAGACAGCAATCCACAGTTCAAGGGCATTTACAGTACAATTCGATTCTTATGTATTAACCATCCATCCTCAATTTCAAACCAGTATAGACTGCAATATATTGTTCCTTAACTGCAATTCACCTTCATGATATATGGACTATCAACTCCATACCAGCACTTGCCTGCACAACACAACAAATTTAATCATACATGCCTCCTCTAACTGATTTACTTTCTGCAAAAAACACTTGCAATGTATTATTATGCAAACTGCAGATTGCACAGCATCAGGGCTTTACTGCAATGGGCCAGATGGTCAGAACCAGCCCGAGTCTCTGGTCTTCAATTTGGCTACTCAAAGCATATACAAACATAAATTAGGAGTTGGCCACTCATTCCCTTTGGACTGCTCCACCAGTTAATAACTGATTATAACCTCAACTCTATCGACCTGCAAACACTTTAGTTACATCACAGGTGGCCATGCCCCCATCGGGTTCATGCTGACTTGCAGCAATCACATCATTCTTATTAATTATCTCTCTACCGCTGCCTTAAACATATTCAAAGTCTGTTTCTACCGCCCTTTCAAGAAGAGTCCCAAAGAATCATAACCTTCTGAGAAAGAATATATTACCTCAGCTGTCTTAAATGGATTAAAGAGAGACCAATTCTAGATTCTCACAAAAACATCCTCTCTACATCCACGCTGTCAGGACCCTTCAGGATCTAATGTTTCAATCAAATCCCCACTCTTCTAAATTCCAAAAGGTACAAGCTCAGCTTGTCCAACCTTTCTTCCAAAGGCCAACCAGCCCATTCAAGATATTGGTCAAGTAAACTTTGAACTGTTTCCAACAACACATTAACATCTTTCCTTAAAATTAAAAAAAGGCCAAAGCTGTACACATTTTCTTGTGCTCAGCAATAATCCATGCACCAGGAGAACATCCTCCATTTTTCTGTTCTACTCACAATGAAAAGTAATATTCTGTTAGCTTTTCCAGTTTCTTGTTTCTGAGCTTCATGTCAGTCACTCACAGGGCCTTGCAGTCAGTCCAGCCAATCCCTGCACTCTGCAATGGACCCTGCCAACCAAGCCAAATCACCTCCCTAGACTTGAGCAATGATCTGTGGTGTACCAAGGCATGCGCATTCAAAAAAAAAGTAATCAAATAAGGTAAAACACTCCACAGGCATGAATTTAAATCTAGTTAATGTAATAGCCTCCCCACCCTCTGAAACAAATATGCCCAATGACTTCTGCAAGTTACTGCAATAAAAGCAAATATTTTTTCTACAATTTGTCTGTGTCAGCAAATCAGACATTGTTTTGTTCATCCCACAATTTAGGTAGGGCTGTGCAACAGCAGAGGTACAATAAAAGGAAAAGATGTCTCCTGTTCAACAGAAATTATTTTCAGCTATTCTCAATTAACCTTGTTGCCAATGATTTCTCAGCTCAAGAGACCCAACCTCATTTCCCCTGCTACAGTGAGATATAATTAAAATATGCTGGGTATTAAGTACACCCACCTATCCTGATACTCTGTTAAAGTTGTGGCAGACAAAAACACTGGGGAAAAAAAAAATCAGTTTTTGAAACTAGATAATGTTTCTTTAGAACTTTGTCCAGAATTGACTTATGACACAGGAAGCCATTCAACTTACAGGGTTGATGCCAGCACTGAGCAGAGCAATCCCACTCCCCCCTTGGATTTTTCCCTGTAACTCATTGTCTCACACATGCCATCCACAGCCTACCACTTTAATGTTTCCTACTTACCTACACCAAGGGTAATTTACCATTGCCAATTAACCTACTTACAAATCTTTGTGACGTGGAAGGAAACCAGGGCACCCAGAGGAAACTCATTTGCTCACAGGGAGAACATGCAATCTCCACACAGACAGATTTCAGGATCAAGCTCAGGTCACTGGAATTGTTTTTCTATGTAAAACTATCAATTTATTTTTCAAAATAGAACTTTTTATACCTGTACTTGATTCCTTAAAGATACATTTCCATCCCCAAATGTTTTTCTCCATAAAGTTAAAAGGTTTTTCCCAGGGTAGCCTTTGCTTCCCTTAAGATGTTTAATATTTATCTTGCTACTTCCAGGCAGTAGTGTGCTATCCAAGATGGACTTCTTTTGAGCACACAGCAATCAAATTTTTTTTAAAAAAGGAAATAACACTATCCAAGCAAATCATCCATACACACAGTACATGTGGAAGTACATAACTAAGATCTGGAAGTCTTTCTACAACATTTATAAAATCTCATGGGCATAAGGAAAAGAGGAAAGGAAAAGGGAATTTTTTTTTTTGGAGACATTTCTGCTTACTTTCCATTACAGAAGAACTTATTCTCCTTCCTTCTGATTTATTTTTGACCTTCTCAGAGATCAATGCTCACCTGTTAAAAGCACAACACCACAGGTGCTAGGCACTTGCTGCTGCTACAACCAAATGGCTATGCAAAAGCTTCTACACTAAAACAAGAATAGAGTTTGATTCTGAGGAAGTATTACTGCACAGTATTGTTCTTTGTAAGCCTGCAAACTCAAGTATCCTAATAATTAACCAAAGATGCCATTAAAAAAAAGGTCTTAAAGCCAGTCATTTGTGACTGTGATATTGCAGGAATTGTACGCTTTGCAGCAAGTAATTTATTCTTCTTTCAACATACGCATCAATATAAACTAAAACAAAACCAATAGAGTACAAATCACAAATCCAACAGAAAATAACATTTGAAAAACATAGGAAGTGGAAATTAGCTACATCTAAAATTATTTCAACATATCACACAATCTCACCTCTTTGACCCTGGGTAAATGACACTGCACAAATACTCGGATGTACAGTGGCATGCAAAAGTTTGGGCACCCCTGGTCAAAATTTCTGTTACTTTGAGTAGCTGAGTATAAGATGACCTGATTTGCAAAAGGCATAAAGATAAAGATGACACATTTCTTTAATATTTTAAAATTGCTTTTTTATTTCCATCTTTTACAGTTTCAAAATAACAAAAGAGGAAGAGGGCCTGAAGCAAAAGTTTGGGCACCCTGCATGGTCAGTACTTAGTAACACCCCCTTTGGCAAGTATCACAGCTTGTAAACGCTTTCTGTAGCCAGCTAAGAGTCTTTCAATTCTTGTTTGGGGGATTTTTGCCCATTCTTCCTTGCAAAAGGCTTCTACTTCTGTGAGATTCTTGGGCTTTCTTGCATGCACTGCTCTTTTGAGGTCTATCCACAGATTTTCGATGATGTTTAGGTCGGGGGACTGTGAGGGCCATGGCAAAACCTTCAGCTTGTGCGTCAAGGTAGTCCATTGTGGATTTTGAGGCGTTTAGGATCGTTATCCTATTGTAGAAGCCATCCTCTGTTCATCTTCAGCATTTTTGTTGTTGTTTTTGTTTTTTTTAAAGAAACAGACAGTGTGATGTTTGCTTCCAGAATTTGATGGTATTTAATTGAATTCCTTCTTCCCTCTACCAGTGAAATGTTCCTCGTGCCACTGGCTCTGGCTGCAACACAAGCCCAAAGCATGATTGATCCACCCAGTGCTTAACAGTTGGAGAGGTGTTCTTTTCATGAAATTCTGCACCCTTTTTTCTCCAAACTTTCCTGCATCCTCACCACTAAATTCAGTGTCAGAAGTTTGCAAAGGAACACCTAAACAAGCCTGATGCATTTTGGAAACAAGTCCTGTGGACTGACGAAGTTAAAATAGAACTTCTTGGCCGCAATGAGCAAAGGTGTGTTTGGAGAAAAAAGGGTGCAGAATTTCATGGAAAGAACACCTCTCCAACTGTTAAGCACAGGGGTGGATCGATCATGCTTTGGGCTTGTGTTGCAGCCAGTGGCACGGGGAACATTTCACTGGTAGAGGGAAGAATTAATTCAATTAAATACCAGCAAATTCTGGAAGCAAACATCACACCCTCTGTTAAAAAAAAGCTGAAGATGAAAAGAGGATGGCTTCTACAATAGGATAACGATCCTAAACACACCTCAAAATCCACAATGGACTACCTCAAGAGGCACAAGCTGAAGGTTTTGCCATGGCCCTCACAGTCCCCCGACCTAAATATCATCAAAAAAAAATCTGTGGATAGACCTCAAAAGAGCAGTGCATGCAAGACAACTCAAGAATCTCGCAGAACTAGAAGCCTTTTGCAAGGAACAATGGGTGAAAATCCCCCAAACAAGAATTGAAAGACTCTTAGCTGGCTACACAAAGCATTTACAAGCTGTGATACTTGCCAAAGGGGGTGTTACTAAGTACTGACCATGCAAGGTGCCCAAACTTTTGTTTCGGGCCCTTTTCCTTTTTTTGTTATTTTGAAACTGTAAAAGATGGAAATAAAAAAGTAATCTAGCTTAAAATATTAAAGAAATGTGTCATCTTTATGCCTTTTGGAAATCAGGTCATCTTTTACTCGCTTAGCTATTCACAGTAACAGAAATTTTGACCCAGGGTGCCCAAACTTTTGCATGCCACTGTATATGTAATGCAGAGAGATTAATGGACAAGAGTACGTAGTTAGCAACTGCAGAAACTCAAAACAGAATCCCTCACAGCCAATACAACGCATACAATTACTTCCCAATTTAAAAAATTGAAATTTTTATTAAAATCAGATTTTTGAATGGCCCATGAACACTACCTCATTATTCCTTTTTTTGCACTATTTTATAATTTATATTAATTTTTGTCTTTGCACTATACTGCTGCCAGAAAACAACAAATTTCACATCATAGAAGTGACAATAAACCAGATTCTGAAATAAATCTTTGTTGGTGTGCAAATACTGCACATACACATCTGGAAAGCAAGATCTTTAAGATAATCTGCCGTGGAATCTGTCCATTTGGTTTAATTTATTCTGGATGTAATATTTTCAAGCTGTTGACCAATTTATCATGCTTACAGTGATTCTGTTGTCTCAGCTGCATATAACTTGCAGACTAACAGTACTTACTGTAGAAAAATGAATTATTTATCATACCAATTCTTGTGAACTGAAGAACACTGTGCCCCCAAGTCATTTGTTTTCCACAACAATTTATATTAAAAAAATCTCTTAAACAATTAATTGATCAAAGCCTGGGAAGATACTAGGCATACAACACACAAATAGTGTTACATATTGGTAGGGGTAGAACGTGTGGTAGAGTAACACATGGGAATCAACTGCATTCATGTGGTGAAATATCTATGCAGAAGATGATGATTGCAATAAAAACAAAATGCAACAAACATGCCAAGGATTAGATGATGCAGCTGTTCCCAAGTTGAGGTTGTATGGAGTTGGGGAGGGGCTGGTCAGGAAGATGACAAGGAAGGCCTAGGACAGCATGGTGGTACAGGTAGATTGGTAAATGGCAAATGCAGTGCACATATACAAAGACAAAGCAGATATGGGATTACTATTGTCATGGGCACTAGTTCATTTTGTAATACAACAGAATTGAAAACTCTATTACCTGCGCAAAATTAATGAACAGCATTAGATTCAGAAAGTGAATGTCTAGCCTGACCAGTTTCTTCTTCTCTTTCCAACTGAAGTGAAAGATGGACTACTGACAGCTCATGATGTGCTGCATCCAGGCTTACACTTGACAAAGTTCCACAGCAAAAAAATATTAAGCTTAAAACCGTAGGAATTCGAGTGAAAATTGGATTACGGGCAGGAAGTAATTGAGTAAATAAAAGGTTGTGGGATTGAAGAACTAAATGGGAATGTTTTAATATTTCAGTTTACAATTTTACATAAAATTATTTGGATTCAGAAACTCGATACAATGTGGTTAAATTTACACACCAAACTAAGAGGGCAAGGGAGCTCAGAAATTACATCACGAATTGGACAAAAATCGGTAAGAAACGAAGAAATGAATTCTAATGCAATATGAATGGATACAAGGGGAGATGATGTGGCTCCATGCATGGCATTGGGAAGAAGAGATCCAAGGCCCAAGTCAGAGAACACTGACTCAATTTCTTTAAATTCTAGAATCTTGAATACGTGCTCAGCTCTGGTTACTGAGGCACAAAAGAATCATTCAAGCATTGGAAGGAGCAGATGGAAGTAGTCCAGGCGAACCTCCAGAATCAAAGGTCAGTGTTATGATAAATTTTCACATTACACCAAAACAGTGAATGGCTTCAGTGAATGGAATCCAGGACCGATAATTAAAACTGAAAAGTTGATAGCCGAAATGGAGAGAGGTTTCTCCTGAAGAGGAGCTGAGTCAAGCAGATCTTCACAACTAAGTTTAGGAATTCATGCAGAAATTACTGCTGCAAGGATAATCATGCAAGAAACAATTTCTGCAAATTATGGATTTCATCAGTTCTACTGCCAAATGTAGAAAACAATCAAAATCCCAGGCAGTTTAACACTTTATGAACCTAAACACCACATCATATTCACCAGCTTAACCGTCAACCATAAATAGGCAAAAGCTCTTTCAGGTTAAGTGAATTTATATAGTAAAGAGAACAAAACAACTCAACTATTAACTAACATAGGGGTACAACATTAACAGATGTGGCTTGGGTTCAAAAAGACTGATTTAATTTATCCTTAAAATGAAAAAGACAATTCAATGCGTGATTTCCCTCACTCCCAGAGGGTTAATCTAGGGTCAGAACTTCAGAGCCAGCCAAACCACAGGAAAGGTACTTGAAGAAGAGTGCTCATGAAAGGGATCTGCATAGGGATAGATCTCCCCAGTGAGGTTGTGGATTGATGTGGAATTGAAATTTTCACATCAAGTTCAAAAGAGGTTTTTTTTAAGGGAATTAAGGATATGAAACAAAGGTAGCCATTTGGAATTGCAGATCAGGCAAAAGGTTGTGACCAAACAAGCTCGAGAGTGACCTCATCTTACACCTACAGGTCTATGAAATTAAACACAAGAACATGAAGCAGGAGTTTAGGCCATCTGGCCCTTTGAACCTGCCTCATTATTCCACATGGTGATGGCTGATCAACATTTGAGCACTAAGTCTACATCCCTCAATTTCCTTCGTATCCAGAAATCCATTCCTCTCGGGTTTTTTAAATGAATGCACTGTGTCTCTGGGAAGAAAATTCCAAAAGGTAACATAATACGAGAATAACCAAAGCATACAATTTATAAGCAGCATCTTGCCACAAACTGGAAATAGATAACAAATCTAAAACATTAAACTGCAGTTTGTCAAATAGTAGTTTGTAAACTCCACCCCTTTAACTAAGTCTCTCTGACTATTTCCCTGTATCTCAATGACAGATTTTACTTGATAATGCTTCTGTAGGATATTTAATTATGTCAAAACCACCATACAAGTAGCCATTGCTGGTAGGTGGGAACATTAGTATTTTAAAATCATGCTGTGGACGCTATTGAAACCATGCAAATGACCAGAACAGATATACATGATATTTTACTCCTCAAAAATACTACACTGATAACCCGATCATTTCAATAACCCCAAATTATACCCCCAAACCTTTGAGTCTGAGCCAGAAGTTGGAGATTAAAGCCACCGTCCAGAGAAATCTTGTTGATATTAGTTCTAATTCTGTTGTGGAGCAAGTTCTATTACCTGCACTTAATAATCAGCCAGTTAAAATTAGTCTTAGCTGGTGGTAAACCCATATATAAAAGGATGGTTTTCCTCTATTTAAGAAATAGATTCCATCACAGCCAGTTAAGACTCAAACAGCTTTTCACAGCAAGATAACCATAGCTCATAACTCATTACCTTGTGACAACAAAGCTTGGAAGCACTGTTTACAAAATGAACAGCTAAGTAATAAAAAGTATAATGTTGTTCTTGTCTTACCTATTGCAGAAATAAACATAACCAATGGACGTGGGTCACAAAACAGCAATCTATTCAAACAATGCAGACAATATCAGCTAAATCTCTGCCATTTAATTACACTTGCTTTTCCTACGAATAAAAACTTAGCTCATCAAGTCACCACACATTTATCCCTTTGCATATCTCAAATTACACAGTTTACACCAATTTATCCCTGGCAAAACTACTGCTCCTCAACTTGTATCTATCTTCCGCCCAAGAGGCCGACCTATGCCATGCCAGGTCTTTCCCTTTCACTCTGTGGTAGATCACTGGAATATCTGTACCGAACACCTGCAGAGAGCACTGCAACAAAAAGCACAGCTGCAGAACCTGCAAGGCAACACCATAATTTAGTTAAAATGAAGGGGTATTCACCACCTCGCCAACAGACTAATTAATAAATGTTCAAAAGGACAAATAAAATTTACAGTATCATTAAACAGAAAAGCTCTCATTAACAAGAAAAAAAAGCTAGAAAGTAAGTACACCGAAACCATTTGTTTTTGACTAGAATTGACACCATCAATCAAGTCTTGCAACAAATGTTGCGTCAAGTTGTTAGAAGGCACGGGCATACACTGGCCTTTTAAATAATAAAAAGGAACTCGAATCAAAGCAAAATCCCAAAGGCCGTGGTTTCCGTGAATATCTCCACAGATCTTTAAACAAAAAGTATCAGAAACAAATTGTTCTAAAAGTAAAATAAAAAAAGTTACTTGGATATCTTTCCAAAGGCTTTGTTGTAGTTTTTGGTGCAATATGTTACAATTTTCCTTTTGAACAACATGTACATCACGAATAAGCACCATGACGGGAAACAAGAACACTTGGAAAATAAGACCTAACCTTGGGGAATTAACAAAGAAAACAGCAGTGCCCACGATTCTGGTCAAGGTAAACCCTGTCGCCTGCAACAGGACTCTCTCAGCACGAGAGAAGAAAAACCTCCACTCGGGGTCACCACTCCTGCTTTGTGTTTCGGACGTGTTACCATCCACATCAACTGGCTTCTCTCACTCGGATCAAACACTTGTCCTAAGCCATGAATATTTATTACTTGCTGTGGACACCCCACTCTCTTCGACCGCCCTCCCGCCCCCCACAAAAAAAAAGTTTTAAAAGATTCCAAGAAAAAAACATCTAAAGACATTTGAAAGTTTAATGAAAAGCTGTTTAAATTCACAACCTTTTAGACTGTGGATCAACGAATTTTTACATTTAACAATCAGGAACAAGAACAGTACTTTGCTGGAAAGTGAACACAAGTAAACAGGTACTACAAATGTGCACAGTCCCATTACAAAAGTGCAAGTTATATTTAAAGGGAATTTACCCTGCTGTGTATATATAGCGATAGGAAGCTCCTTCACTCTCATTCTACAAACAAGCCTCCCTGCTCTCCAATGTAAACCAGCAGGAAAGCAGCGAAGACCTACAACTTTCACCAAACTACAAGTTTCTCTCAAAACTCCTTGCAACTGACTGACCTCGTTCACTGCACAACGGGAAGGGAAGCTGGCTCTGTCCGAAAGACCGGTAACTTTAACTTTCTTCCACCCGCCTCCTTTTGTAACCGAACACACGGAGGAGACTGCCGTGTCACTGCTTTGTACACACAGGACACAGAGCCCGCACCGCGCATGAACACTTCAGTAAATTGGGGAACTGTGGGAGATGTAGTGTCACAGCACTGAGTCTTAATAATAAAACTACAAAAGCTTAAGGAATTTTGGACAGCTTAATCGCAGTCCACTTTTAACAGTGCAAAGAAGGTAAAGGAACAAAATTACAGAAAAAAAAAGACTTGCACTTTTGTAATAGAAGATTTTATCTGCCAAGGATATTTTACAGCCAATGCAGTGATTTTGAAGATTAGTCACTGTTTGTAATGTCAGAAATGCAGCAAACTGGAAAGGATGCAAAAAAAAAGATTTATGAGGATGTTACAGGGATTGGAGGGCTTGAGTTGTAAGGAGAGGCTGGATAAGCTAGGACTTTTTCTCTGGAGCATAGGAGGCTGAGGGGTGACCTTTTAGAGGTTTATAAAATCGTGAGGGATATAGATAAGGCATAAGTTTAAAGTGAGAGGGAAAAGATATAAAAGAGACCTGAGGGGTAACTTTTACACACAGGGTGGTGCAGAATGAGCTGCTAGGGAAAGTGGTAGAGGCAAGTACAATTATGACACTTAGAAGATATTTGGACTGGTGTATAGATAGGAAAGGTTTATAGGGATTTGGGCCAAATGTAGGCAAATGGGACTAGCTCAGTTAAGCAACTTGGTTAGCATGCATGTTGGGCTGAAGGGCCTGTTTCTGTGCTGTATAGCTCTTTGACTCTCTGATTCTGAGTCCGTTTGCATAAAACTAGCTCTCCCCAATGCCCAGATATCAACAGGAAACTTCCTGCTCTGCTTCAAAGTAGTGCCGCAAGATTGTCTACATCAACTTGAGAGAGCATTAGGAACTTCAGTTTCAGTTCTCATCAAGAAGACAGCATGCCTAGCAGTGGAAGGTTGAGTAGTGCACTATGGCATAAGTTTACTATGTTGTGCTCTCCTCTCCAATAGTGAGGCTTTAAGCCACAGTAAAAGGTAGGTAAGTAGGTCTTTGGTGCATTAAGTAGAGATGTGGATTTTGTTTACATTTTAAACTCTTCCTAATGTTTTACATTACACCCATGATTTAATTGTGTTTAACAAACCCATAAAAGTTATTTGTATCAAACACCATTGGTTGGAAACATTCACATTCAGAATGGTCTATTTTTATGTTATATTAACTTTTCAGATTTTCTTACATTTAAGAGGTTTCTGCAGTATGGAGTGTTTTAAACTCTGCATTTTATAAAAGTCATATTAAACAAATTTACTGACAAAACTAAAAACAAATTTAAAATATAAATATATTTACACAATTTAGCAAGATCTTAACATTACAAAGTATTTTATTTTTCTAGGCTCTTGGATTACTAATCTAGTCTTCCTGTATGCTTTAAATGTATTGCCTATGTGCTGTTCTAACCATTTGCTTCATATGACAACTGTTTTAGGCCACAATTTGCTCTCAGAATAACTCTCCTTTCTTCCCATTTTCCAACTCTTTATCTAGTCATAGAGTCATACAGCACAGAAACAGACCCTTCAGTCCTCCATGCAGGCAGGTTCACTTTCTGGACTTGATTTGGATTAAGTTAACTAATTCCAAATTATCCCTCCTCAGCCTATGCACTATTAATTTCATGCCTTCAATCTGATTGATTAAGGAGATATGCAGCTGCTTGCCCTGTCTCATCATTGCAATGTTACCAACTTGCACTTTCAGCAAATTGCCATGCTAGAATCTTCAACATCCTATACATGGAGTGGCAAGTCTAAATAAAAGCAAGCACAGTCAAAAGCTCTGCCAAATAAATTATGGCTCAACGTCTAATTCTGCATGATAGTTCTTAGAGATGACAGAGCACACTTTTAGATGTATCCAAGTTCTTCAAAAAATTTACCGTGTCTTGTGATGAAAAACAGCCTACCAGCTGCACTGAATTTTACAGGATGGATTCCTTAGTCAGCAAATTACCAGTGCATTGCTGTAATGATTATTGGTACGAATAGCACATTCTAAAGCTAATAGAGAATTAGGAAAGGCTCAGGGATCAATCACTTCACAGTTATCATTCAGAGACATTTATAGAAAAAAGGCTTGTGCATATCATACTGCATAATTGAATGAATGGTGCAATAGACTAATATGAAAGATACTTTCTTCTGTGCTGAGTAACTTGTAGAAAGGAATGTGGAGAGACTCAACCATATTGGAACTTAATAATCCCGTTTGTTTGGACCAACACGACCCAATTCTTAATGCCGATTGGAGCCATTGCAGAAATCCATCCAAAAATAATTACAGTAAACAATTTCTCAAAAAAAATCATAAAGGGATTGGTTGGGAAAGATCGCTCTGATGGATCTTTTCTGAAGAGTGCCACAAATATAGTTGGAACAAAATACTTGGGTGTGCAATGCATGACCCAGGCATACCAATGCCAACATTTTGTGCTCTGAATACAACATTAGACCATTGCCAATGTTGGTAACAACAGAAGTATTCACAAATTACAGAAAGCTTTCCTAAATATATGTTGAATCAAAGATGTCCTCAGGCCAATCTTATTATAATGGGGTGGATCATTCTGGACCCAGCCCACTGCTTGGTCTCTGCCCCCAGTTGCTACCCACCTGCACTAACTTTTTTCCAGATGTGGAGATCCCTCAGCCCCCACTTTCCCCACAGGCACAAAACTAGCATCCCACTAGCATTCCTGGTCAAAGGCATTTGAACTGTCTTCAACCATCTCCAGTTAGTTGGAGGTATTAAATATTACAAATAGGTTAAAATAATTAAAACATAAAAATATCTAAAATTAGAACATAATTTAAAACATTAAAATTAAATGAAGTAAAATGACTTAGTCATAATTTTTAAAAAGTCTTCAATTTGGGAGATCTGAGTATGACTGGTAAGACCAGCATTTATTGCCTGTGCAAAATTTCCCTTTGCTCATGGCAACTGTTTTTGTACACAATTTCTTGCACATTGTGTGCATTAAAAAAGAATTCTTCTGCACCTAGAAGAAATTGGTGGTGGTCACTTTAGCCCATTTTAATGCATGTTTCTTTGTGCCATATAAGTCCTAGACCAGTATCTCTTAACTTGCCATGAGAATCACTATGGGAGATCCTTCAATACATTAATTACAATGATTTTACAACCACTCTTCCTCTATTGTTCTAGCTATGTTTCAAAAGTCTGAATTGTCATATTGATCCATTATATTTTATGGGCCAGATAGGGACGACTGGGGGAATCGAAATTAAAACCACAAATGCTGGAAATACTCAACATGTCAGACCACACGAAGAAAAAATCCTTCAGAATAGTTTGACCTGAAATGTTAACTCTGTTTCTCTTCCTGCAACCTTATGCCAGGAAAGAGAGGCCTGGGCCATTTTAGAGGGCATTTAAGAGTCAACCACATGGGCACATTTAGGCCAGGCTAGAAAAGGATTTCCTCCTCTGAAGGAGATGAGTGAATTAAATACACTTGCCTTTTTCCACAGGTTCAGCAACACTTTTCAAATAGATGGACATTCCTGTTCGTAGGCCTCTCTTTCCTGGCATAAGGTTGCAGGAAGAGAAACAGAGTTAACGTTTCAGGTCAAACTATTCTGAAGGATTTTTTCTTCGTGTGGTCTGACATGTTGAGTATTTCCAGCATTTGTGGTTTTAATTTCGATTCCTCCAGTCGTCCCTATCTGGCCGATAAACTATAATGGATCAATATGACAATTCAGACTGAGTGATTTTTGAAACGTAGCTAGAACAATTGAGGAAGAATGGTCGTAAAATCATTGTAATTAATGTATTGAAGGATCTCCCATAGTGATTCTCATGGCAAGTTAAGAGATACTGGTCTAGGACTTATATGGCACAAAGAAACATGCACTAAAATGGGCTAAAGTGACCACCACCAATTTCTTCTAGGTGCAGAAGAATTCTTTTTTAATGCACACAATGTGCAAGAAATTGTGTACAAAAACAGTGCAATCTCCTACACTCATTGCCTTGCACACTTTCAGGTATCACGTGAGAAGTGCTAACTTATGTGTGCAATATTTTTCAGTGGCTAGAGTTCTTAAAGCAGCAATTCTCAATGGAAACTACTGCTTTAAGTTGTCAAATGAAATCCAGATATTCATGGAAGTGCCCACTGGCATGTGATCAAACATTGTTGTGGAGCTGGACACTCAGAGCAAGGGTCAGAGTGATCAGAGCCACTAACCTGCCTTGTCGCAAAGCAAATAGAGGAAAATGCCAAGACACCTTGTCTATCTGTGCATATGGTTGCTGTCTCTGACAGACTTCCATCAGTTCCTGCTTGCCTGCACTTGCTTCTTCTGGGTGTAGAGATTCACCAGCCCCCAATTTCCCTACCATCACCAAAGACTTATCCCACGTGGTCAAGACTAAACCAGGTCAAAGGCTGTTGTACTATTTTTAAATATCTCTTACAGATTGGAGATCTGTAAATGTACAAATAGATTTAAAACTTCAGAACATAAAAATTACTTGAATTATTTGCTGGTGTTTTATTTAATATTAACCCATTAAATAAGTCAAATTAAGTTAGACAGGCTTCCTATAAGTGGCTCAGGAAAGAATCTACTTCAACTCCTTTTGACTAAATTCATCCTGCTGTTATGGCACACTTTGCTGGTGGAGCTTTGTTAAATGTGTGTCGTATACCAGTTGGTGTCATTCTTGTATGGCCAGTGACATCTGCATGTAGGTGCATCACAGACAGAAGTGAGCGATTGATGTGATGATATAACCATGATATTCTTGGGGCCAGGTGGAGAGCAAATGGCAATAAAGGTTGGGGAGGGGGAGGTAAAATGGAATTTGCCACAGGTGTTTTCTTCTGCCGGTCATTGCACTCCTATCCTCATCATGTAAATCACCCAGGTTGCCTGTTTCTACAACATTGAAAGGTTACACATTTATATCTGATATTTCTGAAGCATACTGCGATCTCGTTATTAAATGTGATGCATACAAGAGGGATTTTATCACATTGCCACTTACTACATAATTTGAAATGAATAAAGGCAGTGGGCAGATTTCATGGGGCATTGTGGGTGAAACTGGTAACTAATTTTGCACAACGGTTAGTAAAATTGGAATTTTTGCGCACACCCATTTGAACAGATGTCCTGAAGCCGCTATTTGGTAACTGTGCTCTGACATTGGATTAGATTCCATGTGGGAGGGCGAAGGTCAAGAGAATCCCCACCATGTCCTCTAAAGAATCAATTGCTCCTACTTTGGCAGTGCTCCGTTATTTATTTCAGCAGAGAGGAATGGCTGCTTTGATCTTTGTAAAATGTCAGTACATTTTTCAAATTTTCTTTATTTTTTTAATATAAAGTCACATCTTGAGAAAGTTAAGATGTGAAACAGGTAGCATCAGAAAACTTGCTGTTAGGAAAACATTTGTGTCCTTGTATTACTCCAAATCGAGCTTGTGCTATGATTATTTGAGCAAATATTCAGTTCTCCTGGTGTATAATCCAGCAGTTTCGGTTTGGTCCATGCCGAACTTGCTAGCCCATGATGGATACATAAAAAGTTAACCGGGTAAATGTGTACATGTGAATCTTATACTTGATTGTGAAAATCCTGAAGTCTGCATGGACTGGTAACTGCTGCACTCCAATTCATATCAGAAAAAACTTCCAGGCTTCCTGCAGTTAATCTCATTGCAGTATCAAAGAACAAAATTAAAAATAACATCCTGATTATTTCTGAAGTCTTACATTTTTCATGTCTTCACCAAGAAAATTATAGATAAATGATATTAGGTTATAAACTTCAGTTACATTAGTCTTTTAAAATGAATACTGTATAGTTATTTACCATTTACCTGTCAGCATTCACCAAAGGTGTGATAACGTATCTTTTTTAAGTAGTCGCAAATTATATACCAATTTATTAAAATACAAAGCTGTGAATGTTGACTCCGAAAAGAGATTCTGACAATAAACTTTATTTTGCATCAAAAAAAGAATATTGACATATAAGATCATCATAAGTATTTGTTGATAGTGCCAAAGTAATAAACTGTGGTCTACCTCCTCTTCCAGAATCAAGGGATTCTTTCATTGTGTTTCAAATAAGCAACAACAGTGTTTCACAGATCCCTGGCATCTGCAAGCGATTGAAAAGCTGTTCTTGTGGAGGTAAACATTATTCCCTGTTGATCAGAAGTGATGCATCTTCTAAAACCAGCTGTTCCACACATTTCTGTGAGAGTACCATGGTTACTGCCACAGATTGCGCCCACCTACTTCTGGTGATCAGTCTGGCTGCTAAGCTCATCCTCATGTTGGTTATTGTGAGTTGATGCCTCTCCTGGAACAATTAACATTTCAAAGTTTGAGGGGGATTTTAAAATGTTATTAACTACCTTCACTTGGAAACAGAAGCAACTCATAACTTGGGGTGAGAATGTGAATTATAGTGGTTGTTGTAATTGGTAAACCTTTTTATATGGATAGTTTAGACAAAGGCACATGTTGAAAGTTGTTACTTGTATCAGTGTTATCAAAAAAGTCACAATAAAAGTTTTATTTCACAACCTGGTACAGCAACTTGGTGTGTTCAATATTTTTTTCACAAATACTACAGTCGTGTACATATGTAACCATATAAAAATATAAATGTTACAAAATTATTTCTTTAGATTTCATGTTAAAGTATAGAAACCAAGTGAGCAGATTGAAACAAATTGATTGAATATTTCAGTTCTTGGCTCAATGGTTACTATTTAATTATTCAAATGTTGAAATGGTGCATCAGAAATATTACCTGCCACAAAGCTATCTCAGGTAGCAATAATTAATGTAATGGATTGGCATCCTTACAGAAACACAATATACACTTTATAGCTATGAGAAGACACAAGACTCCAATGCAGTTTCATAAATTAAAGTTTGGATGTATTGTAGGGGACAATGCTGCTGATGTTTTTCTTAGGACTATTGTTACCATTGATTTAAAATTGCATTTATGAATTTAATACCAAGCATTGTAAGCATTTATTTTATCAGATGAACTGTAGAAAGTCATCATATTTTGTTTTGCATTTCCCTGTATGGTTTTTAGTTTCTAACAATGTTGTAATCTCCCTTTTTCATGAAGGCACGGGCTTCCTGTTGAGATATAGTCTACTGTTCCAATTCCACACATTCTGAATGATCAGTATTCTTATGCAGACATTCAGTACTAAGTCCTGGCAGGTTATTTGAATGACAGCAGAATAACAGTTGAAGTTGCCGCTGTTTCAACCTTTCACAGCGTACACCCCACTGAAATAAAAATATAATTAATAAAAACTTGTGTATTTGCAGGGGGAAAAAGAAGTCTACCTTCTGATGTAAGTACATTCATTGTCAGAATCATCCCTCTTAGCTTCCATGGAGAATTTATTCTATGACATTGACAGATGTACAGATTTATCCACGGGAAAGAGGACGGTTTCCTCACCATGAGATTTATGTTGCTACTGAGTTTTAAGTGAAAAGAAGTAAGTAAAAAAATGTTTCTTCTACCAGCATTTGTTTCTCCAGATGGATTAGACAAAGATCAAAACAAAGACATGAATGGTACGTGCACAGCTTGAGTTTTGGATTTTTCTTTTCATGTGTTTAGTAGGTGAAAGGGTGGGTCTGTTTTTTTTTCGCTTTCACAGGGCTTCAGGCTTTGCAGCTCAAAATAAACAACTTTTAATCCAATTTGCTCCTCTACACTAAAACAAAATATAACACATCCCGAGGTTCGTAGTAGAAATATTCATAAACAAAATGTAAATCTTTCAATTTTAATCTATATCAAGCAATTCTGTTTGTTGTCTTTAAATAACATGGTGCATTAGGTAAGTATTTTGCTTTTTTGATAGGCCTGTTCTACATTTTCAGATCCTTTACTATAATTTGGACACTACATTTCTTGTTTTCCACTGTTTAACTTTTACTCAATGTAACAGTCTTATATCAAACAGGTTTGATGTAGCTCCAAAATCATTACTAGATCGATCTGATATACAGCCACAATACATTTTGAGTTTAGTAGCTTTCATCCAGCTGCAAGTATAAGAGTACCATGCACAAAAGTGTCCTAAAATACTTAAGCAATCACAACTGGTGGTGAAGTCAGAGTTCAGTTAATCACGTTTCACCCGCCATTGAATTAAACCCGATGTTGACTCAGTCATATGTTAGTTGGAGTTATCTACTGTTTGCCTAAGTATGGTCTTTCAACCTCATGGAGTCATAAATCCACAGAGTGATTCTCATTTGGCGAAAGAATTCCAGAGTCGCCTCTACAGCTGTGTACATCCATTCACATGACATGATTTCTGAGCTCCAAATCCAGACGGACTGTTGTATTCTTCCAGCACTGCAAGGCAGTTTAAATCTCTCTATACATCCTCTGGCCTACAATATATTTTGTGAAGCAGCCAAAGCTGGAAATATACCAATATCTTAATCCCTTGACCACCCAGAAACTATATGCAAATGGAATAAACTGAATCACATAACAACTTGGAATTACATTCCCCAGATCTCCTTTTACAGGTCTCTGTCTTCACCATGACGGAAAAATATACATGCCTAGAGAAGAGCTGCTGCAGACATAATTTTGGTTTTAAGGTTAGCATTATTTTTTCTCTCTCTCCTCCCCTCCCTCCATGGGGCACCTGCCTTTGACCCATACCCTGGTGGATCTGCTCTCCCCACCTCCCCTGCATCTGCCTATCACTATCTCTGACCTGCATCTACCTATCATCACCTTGTGTCTACCCCGCCTCCCCTCTTTTGTCCACCTATCACTGTTCTATTTCTCTTCCCTATATATTGGGATTACCCTTTCCCTATCTTCAGTCCTGAAGAAGGATCCTGACCCAAAACATTGACCGTCTGTTTTTCTCCACAGATGCTGCCTAGCCTGCTGAGTTCCTCCTGCATCTTGTTGTTTTTTCACCTAGCATTATTAGATGTCATTTTGACTCCCTTGTGTGTGAAACCAAAACAGAGAATGGAGAAAAAGGACAGTAGTTCCTCAAAATCTATAAAGAGCAAAGAAATCAACCTTTGTCAATCATTGATGACCTCTAAGACCAGAAATGTTAATCTATATTTTCTGAGTTTCCAGCAAGTTGTGTTTTAATTTCAGTTTCACTGTGTTTTCTCAGCAGTGGTTTGAATCGAGATGGACATGTTCAACAGAATCAGCATTTTGTAGTATGCAATCTTTTATGATATTTTACAAATAAATGTTTGCCCACCTGGGTAAAATGTTGCCTACTGGTTTCAGCACAACGGTTACTTAGTCCTTTCCTCATTTAAGCTGGGAGAGGGTGTTTGTCAAAAGAGAATTATTATTGTATACTAAGTTGTACAGAAGGTAAGGTTTGTGCAATTCTCCTTGAAGTATAACTGTAACATTTTAGGTATGGAGTACTTGGATATCATGCATAAAGTTGTGACAGGGTAGAAGTAAGATTGATGTTTCTCCTATCTGAGTGTTAGAACCAAGGGCTACAGTCTCAAAGTAATGGGTTGTCATTCAGGACAGAGAATATAGAAGGAATTACTACACCTGGAGGGTGATGAATCTTTGGAATTCTCTAGCCATGGGGGCCGTGGAGGCTCAGTCACTGAATATATTCAAATTTGACAGATTTTTCGGTATTAATGGAATAAATGGGTATAGGATTAGTGCAGGAAAGTGGAGCTGAGGTAAAACATCAACCATGATCTCATTGAATGGAAGAGCAGGCATGAGGCCTGTTCTGGCTTCTGTTTCTCATATTCTTATGTTGAGTGGATCACAAACTGGAACTGAATTCTTACATTGTATCTCTCAGGGTTAGAAGTCTTAACGCTCTGAATGCTAAGCTCCATCGTGGATAGGAAGATGACCCAACGATCATTCCTGGTGCTTGACTTGTTCGTATTTTTATGCTTCAGCATCAGGAGTTTTGGGTTATAGTCATCGTTTGCCAATTTAAAAAAAATTAGATAATTGCATCACCTTTTCTTTGCATTATAAATTGCAAATAAATTGGTAATGACTATAATAAGGCAGATTGCACTTCTTCAGCAGCTGTTTGTAAAATAACGGTCAGCTGTGGCCTTTCTGTGGGTTGCCATGTTCATAACTTCTGCATCTAGTAGTATTGTAGTATTGGGCACGTTGGAGGTCAGATGTTAGGGTTTCTGAGCTCTCAGTCCACCAATGTACTGACCACTGAGTCAGGGTGGTCCTGGATCATTCCTGAGGGGCCAAAAGCACTTCAAAAAGATAGCACGTTTTCCCTTTAGTTCAGATATTATTGAATGAAAATGTGTAGGCCATTTCAAAATCATGAGAACTATAAAAAATGTCTTTTATTTGGTTAGCAATGTAGTCTCAATACTGGGTAAATTTAGCTTTATCACTGGAAAATTGAAAGGGGAAGATCCATGTGTTTTTCCATTGAGCAGGTTAATGGAATATGGAAATCAAAAAACCCTGCAGATGCTGAAAATCAGGAAAAAAACAGAATATGTTGGAAACACTCAGCAGATCAGGCAGCATCTGAAAAGAGAATCAGTTAACGTTTGAGTCTGGAACTCTTCATCAGAACTGGGAAAAAGAAAAAATGGTCACAAGTGGCCATTCAGCTTGGTACCATAGCATTAAGAGTGAATTAAATGGATGTCAGCAATAATATGAAAAGATGGGGGAAAAGACAGTGAAGCAGGTTGAGAACTAAATAGCTCCAGTTCTATCAGCTGTGGATTTCTTTGATTCTAGAATGTAATGCAATGATACATTTACATCAATATATCTTCATAATTTTTTAGAAAAGCTTTTTACTTTTACAAAGGGAATCTTATCTACACATACAATATAAATCAATTGGAATCCCAATACAAACAAAATGAAAGCATAATATAGAAGAACATTTGAAACACTAGCGTTAGGTGATGCCATTTTGGCGAGTACCTAGTTGCATGATTGGAATTTTCTATACATTAGATACAGTAATATACAATCAATGAGGAATTAAGACAGTCTGCAATGTTGCCTCCATTTTTAGTCAGAGTCCAGAGACATATTTTAAAATTTGCATGTACTTGATGGAAAAAAATCAAAATTGCATTGCTTTTACAAATTGTTAGTCATCTCTGAGCAGACCAGCTTTTAGAGGGTGGTGGTCCTGTGCAAATTATTTATGAGAACAGAGAAGCTATAATTTCCGAGATCGTAGGGAATGAGGATTGACTGTTTGGCAATAAACGATTTGCTGGGATGTTTAAGGTCAACATATATTTTATTGAATGCTTATGGCAGTTCATGTAAAATTCTCCATTGATTGACACTCGATTTTCCCTCCTTGGACCATAGAATGTAATAAAGCTGGTTGCACAAAAATTAAAATAGCATTGCAAACCAAAAATGGAAGTTAATGCTATTCTGGAAGTATTGTGTCTCAAATATACTTAATAAGTAGGTCCCATCAAGAAAATAACTCAACTTCAACTAGTTTAAAAATGGAGGTATACAAGTTGCAGATCACATTATTGACACCTGACCACTAAAAGAATCTGACTAATTCAAAGCAAATGCTGCACTTATAAAACAGAATTACATCAATAGAAACAATCGCAATAAAGGTTTATCTTGTTTGAAATGAAATGACAATGAAACATAATAAGCCATATACAGAACCAGCAGAGTGAATATGGAACATGAAACATTTGCTGCACATTAAGCTAGAGGATGCGACAGCAGCTTATGTAAACATTGTGACACACATATCGTCATGAGTTGGGAAACAATTAAACGGTTGGATAATAAAATCATGTATGTATTACAATTGGGAAAAGGTGCAAGTAAAAAGACATCAGCACCATATTTGCAAGCTGGATGAACTAACAGCAGTTCAAGGCATCTGGCAGCTTCATCTTTCCATGGAGTAAATGATATCAGTGTGATCGACGGGTTACTTACTTTATTAAAAGTGTTTCCTTTCGAGGAAGAAGATAACTGATCGTAGTTCTCATATTTCTCATATAGTTGTCTTGATGGTTGTGCAGAGCTCAATGAGTTGCACTTAAAAACCAGATCCTGGGATCTCATTGACAGATTCCATCAACTGTTCTGTGAGTTTGATTGTGGTGATTCATATCTCTTAAAACTTGATCTTTTAAAGGATTCCCTTACAATATAAAAAAATAAGTTACCAATACTGATTGAAGAGAGCATTAAAATAAAATAGATTGTTACATTAGATATTCTTATGCTTGAAATAATGCTCATTAGTCATTCCCTTTCTTCTCTTGAATACACTGGTTCAGCCTGATGTACATTTCTCATGCAGCTTCCACTCTCTGGCACTTTACCCAAGTGACTATTTTTCACGTTCAGATCCAGACATAAGGTGCTGACAGGCTACTTCAGGGCAAAGAGTTCCAGAGGTTCACTACCCTCAGAGAGAAGAAAGTTCTATGCACCTCAGTTTTAAATGACAGCCCTTTATCTTGTAACTATGTCGCCATGTTCGTGACTCTCCCACTAGTGAAAACACCTCAACATCCATTCTGTAAAGCCCCTTGGGATTTCATATATTTGAAAAAGGTCTCTCCTCATGTTTTTAAACTCCAAGGAATAGATCCAAAAGGATTGTGCTGACTTGTCCCACTGCCTCTGTTGTTCATTAGTGAAAATGACAGTGCCACGAGCCCTGTTGAATATCATGCTGACATGTTCTTGAAGCATTAAAACAGGGTAATTCTGGAGATGTCTCAGTGCTGGCTATGCAAAGACAGGTTATCTAAATGTTGAGGCTGATATTGACTTTGACAACCAGCATACAGCTCTTGTTGTCAGCATGGCTAGACAAAGTGCTCTATCATGGCTAGCCCCTCACCTCCTTCATGTACCCAGAACTCCCCAACTGGGGACCGAACTAGCAGTCCCTTCAACAAGTGTCGATTGATTAGAGGAAGAGTGGATTTATGAAAAGCAAATTGTGTCTAATTTTGATCTTTTTTTTGATTAAGTAACAGTGTCAATACTGGAAATCCAGTTGATGTCAATCTGTAGGAACATGCATAGAAAATTGACTAATTTTTAAGGTTGTTTTTGGACTGAGAAGTATACAGTGGAGATTCCCAGAGGTTGCTACTAATAACACCTCTAAATATTTATCCATGTGCTGTACACCCAAGTCATTATTTCTAACTTTGCAAATGATCCAAAGCCTGAAGGTGAATAGTACTAAACCTCAAGGAGGTACAGACATGCTGATCAACTGGGTAGACAGATGAAATTTAATGCTGAAAGTTGTGAAGTGTTACACTTCGGTAGGAAGAATGAGAAGTGATAATACAAACCAAAAGGCACAATTCTTATATATAAAATAAGATAAAAGACATCTGGGCATATGTTCATCAAAAGTGGCAGCATAAGTTGAAGAAGTGATTGGAAAATCAAATAGGACTGTGGGTATAGTGTACAAGAGCCAGGAAGTCATGATGAACTTCTATAAAACAATAGTTTGGCCATAAGCCATAATATTTCGAGTTCTGGCTGTCATATTTTAGGAAAGTTATCAGAGAGAATGCAGAAGAGATTTACCAAAATGATTCCAGGAAAGAGGGACTTTGTAGATAAACTGGAGAAGCTGAGGTTAATCTCCTTGGAACAGAGGAGTTTGTGAGAGGATCTGATAAAGTTATTTAAAATCATAAGGGTCTAGAAACAGTAGATAGAAAGAATGTGTTCCCATGGTGGACAGGTCAAGAACTGGGGATTTTGAATGAAGGTGACTGGCAAAAAGAACCACAAGTTAAAGAAGAAAAAGATTTTTTACATGGTGTTCGGTTAGGATCTGGGGTGCTGGAGGCAGAAGTGGAGACAGATTCTATTCCAATGTTTCAAAGGGTGCTGCAAATTATCTGAAAGGATAGAATATGTAGGGCTATAGGCAGAGGACTTGCTTAATTGCTCTCATATTCAGCTATGTGCTCACAACAGGCTGAATGGTTTCCTTGCACACCATAATCATTCTATTATTCTACAATTTGGTAAAAATTATGGGTGTTCTGGGGACTTTGGAACAAACTCCAGATTACTGCAGGACAAAAGGCCCATCCTCAGAGCCGGACCTGATGTCACACCCACACATGCACCCATTTGAATTCTGCACCCCAACAGGACTCTGGATCAACTAGTTGTACAATTTCCAAGTATGCCCCTTCAGGAGTTCTTGCACTTCTAGTGTGTGGTACAATAAATCTGATGTGCAGCAGGGTGGCAGGTCCCTCACGCAAACTGGCATCTCAGGCAAATCTGGTCCAAGTACAGACATAAAATTTGCAGTGCTTTCCCAGGAAATGGTGACTTTGGCTTTCTTAGTGCAGCTTATATCACTTGTGTAATGCAAATTACATGTCAGTATCTCATCTGTCTGTTTCAACAAGATTAATTAACCTACTGCATGCCCTGAACATGTTAATGCTCTGAGCAAAATGCCTTCAGGTTGTAGTTGTGTAAAGAGTAAGCCCTGTACCATAATACTGGCTGCTGTCCCATAATTGCTTGGCATTATGAATGAACTTCCAGGCTTACACTTCTTCCTTCTTTACCTTCTTCTTAGCTTGTCAGAATTATTATATCTATTGTAGCTTTGTAATAATTTTACCCAATTCTTCTGACTCTCTTTCATGACAGAACAACTGTTTTTCACACATTATAAAATGAGAGTAGGCTCATGGTAAATCCCAACAAATTTTGAGTTGGAAAAAGCAATCATTCTAATCCTCACTAACAGATTTTGAAAGCAAAATACAGCAAATTCCAGAAATACCTAACAATTCTGATTCTGAAAGTTCTGTGCGTAATCCAAATTGAAATTTAATGTTAACTTTCTTCTTAAATAAATTTCTCTCTTTATGAAGCTAAGTAACAGAAGGGTTAATGTTGTATTACTTACTTGGACTCCCGGTGAATTTTTATTACTGGTTTGTATAGGTCTGGGATCTTTCTCCCTATCATTGGTCTCAGGTTCTCTTTTAATTTGTGGTAATTCTTTTTCAGTTCTTGTTGATATTCTTTTTGGTCAGAAGTGATCAGATGTTTATTCTTCTCTACGGCATCCCCACAGCTGGAAGGGAAAGACATTCAGTGAAAAGCAATAAAGCATCATAGGAATAAGGAGGATTATTTAAATTACTTTTAAAATCAGTCTGTTTAACATTTTTAAGATTCTATATTTAATACACTGATATTGTATAATATCTCCCTGTATGTAAGTAAAATATTGTTTGGTAGGTGTGCGCTTTCTCTGTATTGCTCATGAAAAATTGGCTGATTGCTTTCTGCCTATTCCATTCTGTAATAGGACACAAGGTGGTGAAGACTACCCCCTGCTGTGTCTTCACCTTTCCAACAACCTGCTACCTACGTACCTCCCTACAACTGCACATACTGGTAGAGTTAGCTCAAGTGGATGGGGACCAGAGTCATTCATTATATTGACAAATTATCATCATTTGAAGTATTTATTAATTTGATTACAAAATTAACTGCTGAATACTTAGAAACACCAGATTCTGGAATCTGGAGCAACAAACAAACTGCTGGAGGAACTCAGCAGGTCCAGCACTGTTTCGGGTTGAAACCCTGCATCAGGACTAAGGAGGATGTCAGGAGTTCACCCCGCCCCTTCCTTAGGTCAAAAACCAGCTCTTTCATCTTGCTGACGTTAAGGACTAGGTTGTTGTTCTGACACGGTGACACAAGGTTCGTGATCTCTTTCCTGTACTCCATCTCGTCATTGTTGTTGATCTGGCCTAAAACAGTGGTGTCATTGGCGAACTTAAAAGATTTTCTCCTCACCTTGTTTCCTGAATTCCTTACAAGGATATGGTTAGAAAGGCACCAGTTGTTTTTATAAACCTTATCCATTATTGGCAGACCAACCCATCAATATTTTTTTTTGATTTTTTATTTACAGCGTGGTAACAGGCCCTTCTGGCCCAACGAGTCCACGCTACCTATTTTTTAAAAAATCCAAATTAACCTACCTGTACGTCTTTGGAATGTGGGAGGAAACCGGAGCACCCGGAGGAAACCCACGCAGACACGGGGAGAACGTACAAACTCCTTACAGACAGCGACAGGAATCGAACCCTGATCGCTGGCGCTGTAATAGCGTCGTGCTAACCGCTACGCTACCGTGCCGCCCAATATATTCATCAAGTCTTCCAAGTTCGTACTTCTTTCTGCCTGAGATGAGCATTTCTTGCAGGAATTACTTGACAGCAATAACGAACAGAGATCCAATCTTTCCTCAGTCACTTGGGCTAATTGTTGTGCTTCTATCATCACCCCAGTTGAACTGAATGAACTTCAGATTATAATAGTGACTCCTTTCTCATCTATATTACTCAATTAGTAGCAGGAATAATCTGTGGTGCTAGCGAAGGCTTGGCACATTCCATTTGCAGTTTCAACAAATAATTCATTTAGTGCATTATTCAACTCACCGCATAATAAATTCTTTGAAGCATAACCTCAGTTTATTGTGATGTCGGAAGAGGTTTGAATTCTCTGGAATTTCAGCCAGAAACACTTGAGCTACTTCTAGCGGACCCTTTCACAAACAGAATAAAGTGGAGTGAGATACAACCATTGGGAAATAAGGCTGGTGCTTTGATTTGTTTGTACCACAAACAATATAAGTTAGGGAAACAAAAAAATAGTCAGAGACTGGTCTTAATGCAAGCAGCTGCTTTATATTAATTAATTACTAGATCATTATAGGTCGAGTAATTTTAGTGTTATTCTGTGAAGAGGACATTGTACATGTAAACTTGATTTGATTATGTGGTTGTTGGTTCTCAGTACTAATCCTTGTTAACTGATTGGCTCTTGGAATCCTCTTTTGTTTGTTAATAATCAGTGAGAAGTTTAAATATCAATTTGTCAATCTGTTTTTGGACCAGAGTGAGCAAAATACAAACTAATTCTAGGACCTGCCTCACCCCACTAAAACTCTAAATCCAGAATTTAGGACATTGTCTTGTACTCATATACTATAAATTGTTGAGTAAGGAGCCAGAGATGCCCGCCCCAATGATGTTCTGGAAAAACCAACCAGCTTCCATAAAGGGAGGCAGGAGCTCACAATGGCCAAAGTATTCCAAAATTGTTTATTTTCTATTAGAGAAGCACAAAGGCAGTTAAATATTAATTAGTACCCTCTGTAATCGATGATGTTTTCTTCTACAGGATTGTTCAGTTCCAATATGGAAGCTATTATCAGCTGCAACTTCCACGATGCAGGGAATTTTGTTTGAAATTCATTGATTTCCGAAATTCACACGAAGTCTGACCCGTTACGAAGAAGTGGTCTAATGACTTTTCCCCTCCCTCCTCACCACACCAACACCCCCACCACTACAAAATAGGACATCTGGAATTTTAGCCACAGAGTGGGATCCCAGTGTATTCAACTTCCAACACTCTGCTCACCTATAGGCTATATTCCTGCTTCTCCCACTTGAAGCCTTAGCCCCACTGTTTACAGCCTTTTGGGCTTAACCCAAAAGAAATAAAGCAAATGCACACTATTATCAATATTCATGCTCCAAACTAATCATAGAATAATTGCAAGTGTGGAAAATGCTAGCTGGATTAATTCTTTGCAATATTGTAATAATGTTTATATAGAACATATTGTTAATTTGTTTCTAAAATGGTATTATTAAGCTATCCAACTATAAATCGATGGACTGGTATTTAAATTCATTTTCACTGCACTCTGAGCACTGTTCCTTTCAGCTCTCTTTGTTGGGTCTGTTTTCAATGGAGTTTTCTTTTTTTGATAAGTCCTTGACATTTTAGTTAGAGACACTGAAGAACGGTTTCCATGCATTACACTGCAATCCAAAAGTGAACCTTTCATAAGGTGAACGCAGGAACAGCCACTATATCATCATAACTTTGGTCTCTAGGTACAGAGGCACCCAGGCTAAAATATACATATTAACGGAAAGATGACACAGAATTGCTGGTGCGATACCTGGTTTACGGTGGTTCCCACGGAGCCTTGCAGTACCATCTGAAGCATCTTGGCATCTGGAGGCTCCTGGTGAGTTGCTATTGCCAATTCAAGAGTTTTCTTCTGCATGTCTTCAATAGCTACTTCAATAGGCGTCAGGATAAACTGCAAAACAAAACATCAAAATTACTCCTTTCCCACCTGTTATAATTGAAGACAGATTTGAACTCTATTCTCACTAGAAATACTTTTGTTCTGTATTTATGACATTGGATGGCATCACATATCAGCAATTAAAATCCTAAAGATACTGAAACTTGCTATTCATTGTTCCTGTTGTTTGTGCACCATGAAAAGCTTTCAGCTTTACCCAGTGAAACTATACCTGGTAATGTCACACCCCGTCTTAATTGTAAAGCAGCCCTTGGGACCAAGTGTTCTAGGTTTTGTGCACATTTCAATAAGAGTCAAAATTCAGTGCATGACCCACAACTCTAAACTAAACTAGGAAGAGGTATGACCTAATGGCCACCCGCATTAAAATAGAGATCGTAAATTGGGAGCTGGGAAAGAAAGGAATTTGACAGAACGAAATGTAATTGAACTCTCTTCCACTTGTGAAATCTCCCTTGGCTGCTTATCAGGTTTTATCTTCTGCTTTTCCAATGCAGTCATCCTTCCAGATTACAAAAGCCTTGGAGCACCAGCCATTCAAATTCAACCAGTAAAAGACACTGCATTGCTCATACACAATTTACAGTCAGTAGTTGCATTTCATGGACAGTGGTTGCTACTCTGATTCCTGATTTTCCATCCATACCACAACATTTCCCAAATTACCATTATGAAACCTAATTTGTACAACAGTCAAAAATATCACAATTAGCTTCTGTAAATGAAAGGAAAAACATTTCAGGACAAAGATTTTAGCCTCAACCATCCTCCTGGGCTTGTTTTTAATCTTTCATTTTTTTCCATCTTTCATTAGACTATGTCTGATGAGCAGCCCCATTAAGTATATTTGTACTGCTACACGTTTTCATGTTCATACAATTTTGTGTAATATATATCATGAAGAACTGATCCACGAATCAGACAGATTGCTCAAGAATGGGGTAGTTGCATACTTTCCAGTAACTATAATATTACACTCCAATGCATTTTTCAATTTGTTCTCACATCTATTAATTTTTTTACCTCTTCTTTCTGAATGACATTAATTCTAGTTTTTACATAAGGGAATGCATGTAGAGTTGTCAGGATGGTCTTTCTCTTGTACTGCTCACTGAGGTCTCCTCGGGGTCGTCCATCCTTGGTAAATGGAGTGGTGTACATGAAGCGCCGAAGGTTGAAATTCTTTTCAAAATAGGTGATTCTGTCTTTCATTTCATAATCATCAAAGAATGGCTCAACAAAGGTTATTTGTATGTAGGCCTGGAAATACAAATGTACAAAAATGTAAGGGATTTTATTATTTGCTGTTAAATTTCCTTTAGTGAAGGTCTTCTCTCTCTCTCTCTCTCCCTTTCCCTCTCCCTCTCTCTCCCTCCCTCCCTCTCCCTCTCCCTCTCTCCTTGCTGAGGTGTGAAAACCTGTGTCCAAAACAGCAGGATTGGGATTGGATCCCAGGCAAGTGCCAAGAATGCTCCCAAACAAGAATGTCCCAATGGACGCTACCCAAAACATTTTTACTCTGCTTTATAAAGAAAATATAGTCTGCCCTTCAGAGACTATTTGTTAAAGTTCTGCTAAGTTGGTCTCTCATTTGCAAGATGTTATAATACTTTTTTCGTTGGTCATTCATGGGAAGTGCTGGCTGGTCCATCCCTAATTACCTCAAAACAATAGCTTGTTTGACCATCTTAGAGGGTGGTTCTGAGCCAACCACATTGGTGAGTCTAGAGTCAATTATACAGCAGGCACAGTAGATATAATGGCTTAGTGATCCAGATGGGTTTTATGTCCAATAGTTTCAAGGTTCCTATTACTGATGTTACTATTTTATTCCAAGTTTGGTTAATTCTTGAATTTGAATTCTCCAACTGCTCTTTTGGTCTCCAGATCATTAGTCCAGGCATCTAGATACCAGTCCAGAAATTTAACCACTATTCAATTATGTCTATTAATGCCATGCCTATTAATGTTACTGTTATGCAGGATGCAACATTCAGAAAGGAATATAGGACAAAATGACTTTTTTGAAGATTCCAAAATAAAAATGCAAACGTTCATGAGGAATAGATCCTCACTGTAATTTTCAACTGACCTTGTTAGGATCCAGCTTTGCCTTTTCCACAGGACTGGAGTCTTTAATTACTTCCACCTTACCTTCACCAAAACATTGGCCGTAAAATGCCTGTTTGGAAAATAACATAGGATTCCTAGTTTCAGATGAGCTTGTGAAGCAGATAGACTTTTCAAAATGGACACAGTTTGGTTAGTTGCTAAGCAGATTTTAATTGCTGATCACATTTTTGAAGTATATCAAAACCTTAGGTTAAGATGCACTTCCATTGCTTTTCAGTATCATCTGCAGGGACTGCACTTTGGCTGGGAGACTTTACTCCAGGGCAATACTTTTGGAAGTCAAGGCTGGAAAAATGGTGAAATGCAATTTTCCGAAAGAAACATAATGTGATAGAAATTATAACAGAGACAGGATAGCTCAAAATTATCTGACTTTGTGTTTAACATTTTATGATTTTACTTTTAAAACAGTCCAATGAGAATAGACAATGACAATTGCAAAGGAAGAGAGAAGGCAGGACCAAGCAGTTAGAACCCATGCATTAATGTCAATTCATGGTACCAACAGGAACACTCCCATGCAAAATATTACAGACCAACACCCATGCAGCATTGGCACACCCCAGAAAAAAAATCACCAAACTTACTCAGCTACCACAATTCTATCCTTTGTATCAGTGGATGGGGTAAACTTTTGAGAAGAATAGCACCTAGCTATCTCTCAGAAAAGGAAAAGAAAGAGGTCAGGGTGATATGACAGATTAATTTTTAAACAGACAATCCCAAACGTACCTCAAAGGCAGGTTCTTCTATGCTGAGAAACACTATTTCATTTCTCTGGAGTACAGCCATGGCGCAGGTGCAAATGCATTAAAATATGTGCAGAAATTATTTCATGCATGATTTAAACAGAAGAAGTGTGCAAGGCATTCAATTTTTTTAAGAAAAATTGTTTACAAAGGGATAAGAGAACGGGCAAAAGTTTGGCAGATGGAGTATAATGTAGGGATGTGTGAGATTATCCATTCTAGTACCAATATAGTTGGCACATATGTAATTGCATCTCTATTGTAAAGGAGATTTGAGTACAACAGTAAGGAAATCTTGCTTTGACCATTAAGTCAACAACAAAACAAAACTTTGAAAGTTGCACATGATTAAATTTTGACCTGACAAACCAGCTTGCATATGGAGAAAATAGTCTATATGGCAACATAAGGCATTGAGGGCTACAGGCTAAGTGCTGGTAAATGGGATTAGTACAGATGGGTTCTTGATGATTGGCATGGACACAGTGGGCTGAAGGGCTTGCTTTTGCATTGTATGACTCTATTGTTCCATGAACTTGTAGCCAAGCTGCTCCGGAGAGCAGGAGCTGGGAATCATGGGAAAATTAGCCAAGCTGACCTTGGACTAGTGTGGGATCCAAATCCACAAAACTAGCTGGGCCCGGCATTAATGTGACTGAATATTTAACATAGGCATTGGTCCAGGGAAAGAGAAACAGAAGAAAATTGTGTGTGTGTGTGTGTGTGTGTGTGTGTGTGTGTGTGTGTGTGTGTGTGTGTGTGTGTGTGTGTGTGTGTGTGTGTGTGTGTGTGTGTGTGTGTGTGTGTGTGTGTGTGTGTGTGTGTGCACGAATAAAGCTGTTTGCACTGGGATCCAACTTATGCCATTTGGTTTGCCTCGGAAGTATAACACACTTAAGAGATATTGGTCAAAGTGCCTAGAAAATGTAGGAGCAACAAACTGTATGATATTGTTGGGAAAACATCTGAAGTAGTATACGCAGTTTTTGTCTTAGTAAAGGAGAGATATACCTTTACCAAAGATTATTCGGAGAAGGTTCATGAGCTTGATGGCTGGGAGGTAGGCATTGCTATATGAGGAAAGACTCAGGTTATTCTCATGGGAGTTGAGAAGAATGAGAGGTGATGTTGTTAAAATGTACTAGATTCTGGTGGTGCTTGACGGGGGCGGGGGTGGAATCTAGAATTAGGAGGTATAATTTAAGTATCAAGGGTTTAAGATGGATTTCAGGAGAAATTTCTCCTCTAAAGGCTGTGATTCTTTGGAATTCTCCATCCCAGAGAGATGTGGAAACCAAGTCTTTAAATGCATGCAAGGCTAAGACACACAGGTTTTTGGATTATAGGAGAGTCAAATGTTATGATGAATATGCAGAACGGCGTTGAGGCCAAGATCAGGCCAAGGTGTTAATGAATGGCAGGGAAGGCTCAAGGGCTATATGACCTACTCCTACTCCTGCTACTGCTTCTCATGTTCTTAATATCCCACAAACAGTAAAATAATTATGATCAGAAAACCTATTTTAAGATGAGGATAAACAAAAGCCATGATACTGCGGAGGAGAACTCCCCTGTCCTTTCCTGAAACATGCTAAGAACCTCAATTCAATGCTTCACCTAGAAGACAGCACCTCTGATTGTGAAGCACTCAACTGTATCAATTTATGTGCTCACTGTTGCTGTAATTGCTGAATTTTATGTTACTAATGAAAACAGCTCTGAGGTGTGAGGTGTTTTCCAGATGCCAGCTTTAATGGCAGTTAAAACAGATGACCAGTGCTGGCAGCTGAATAGATCAATGATGGATTTGTTTACCTCCAGTCGATGAGAAATTTCTGGCAGCTTTGTGATGGCAGGTTCCTTGTAAATAAATTCTTGTTCATCCAAATCCCCAAACTTAGCTCCGTAAAATGCAACACGGAAATACGTACCAAACATTCGTTTAGAACCCTTGTAAGATAAAAACATGTTTAATGTAGATAACCCAAGTGAGCTGTTAAAACATTGCTGCACCAGGCATGAGATGTTTAGTACAGGAACCTTTTACAGTCCTATTTATGATGATGGGCATATTATAATGATGGGCATACTAACATAAGGCCACTTTGTAACATTATCGTTAATAAGAATATTTTGATTATGCAATACATCAGAAAGTGTTGCCATGGTAAGAAAGGAGAAAAGATTTGGATTAATCAAATTCATGAAAAGTACAATGTGTTCATTCTTATGTATGGTGTTCGTGTAAAGGAGATTTTGTGTTAGATGGCAGTACAAAATTTAATTGACTGATTTTTCTATCTATTGCTAGAAATGTTATTTTGTGTGTGTGTGTGTATACGCCAAGAGAGGGACCTTGAGGAGCTTATGCCGCTAACAACTCTGATTTTATATACTCAGTACTACTCTCTCTACTCATCGAATAGACAATGTTGAAGTAAATGTTACAAATGTAGGAAATTATGTTGACAGCAGTATGATAACTTACCTTTGTTGTGATGCTTTCAAATGCTTTTTTCAGCTTCTCATGTATATAAGCCAGTTTGCTTACATCTCTATGGGCTTCTTGGATTGGTATGACAACTTTGTAAACTTCGTTCACAGTTTCAAACATGTGAGCCTGAAGAAAGCAAGATTATATTATCAAAATAGTGATGTAACATAATGATTAATTGTTTTAATTAATTAATGCTTTATTATTAGATATTTCCTTCTTACATTTTGTAAATTATTAAAATGTTTTAGTTCCATCGACCAATTGTTCATTTGACCAAATTCCTTTCAATTGCACCTTTCTTAAAGTTTCGTCTTCTGTGCAGGAACAACACAAGTCTCACTCTGTCAATCCCACTCAGTTATGGATACATACATTTTGGTATAAAATGAATTGAGAAAAAATATAGTTGAAACTAAATTGTAAAATTAACAATTCTTATGTTAAAAAATGCTGGAAAGAGGAGAGGTGATTTGATCTTGATGCTCCTCCTGTCGCACAAATATTGCTTCTGGAAAGAACACTCTCCACCTCCTTGATAGGCAATGTTAAATTTAAAATGAAAGTAAACTTTTAAATTTGTAGTCATATTTTATTATTTGAAATAGCAACCTGCTTCCCAGAATACATTAGTCATTTGTTGCTCTCCGACTTCTGTTAAAACTTCAATTGAGTGGGTTTGAGATGAATTTGGGTTGGCCACGAGAATTTTAAAATTTTAGCATCCAACCTGATCCAAACACATGTAGTCTTTGGAAATTAAAATTCCCTACTTTGTAGGACTTCACTGGACTAATCAATGTCCTTTTGAAAATAATCTCTTAATTTCCAACACAAAAGCACCTAAGTTGCTGGTGGCCACATTGTTTGAAATCCTTGGCAAGATGAAGTTGAGGTTTTTTTGATTCATATTTGGATTGTGGCATCAGTTGCAAGATCACCGTGTAATGCTCTTGCTAATTGAGAATGTGGTGATGATCTGTATCCGTGAAGCACTACAGTGGAGGATCACAAGTACTTCCTTGTGGTGAAGACACACATGAACAGTGGTGACAGGTAGGGGGTCCAGGATTTTGCCTCGGGATGAGGAGGTCCAATCTTTGCCAAGTGCAACCTGCTTAAGCCAAGGACAGAAGCTGCTGTGTGCCATTCCTTTAGATTTCCTTTAGATCTCCTTATGATGTGCTGAGGTGGTGCTGCTGACAGAGGTCACATTACCTGCCTACTCATGCTACATGGTGAAGGAGAACCTGAAGAATAGAAAGGTAAGTGAGTGCCAGAAATACACCTACTGTGTTGAAGAGTTCAGCAGCTTGTTCAAGTAAACCCACAAGACCATTTTCACTGAAGTATCTTCCACTGCAGATCCCATCCTCATTAGGGGACAAAATGTCATCGGAGACAGCAGATTCTTCTAGCACATTGGACGATATATTCTGGAAACCATGACAGACAAATGAAATAGGTTTATTGATGCTTATTATGTACAGTGATGTCAAAGTGGCCAAAAGGATGTTAAGAGTATATACATACCTGAAAACTAACGCAGCCTACTGGAAGGTACTTGTGATCCTCCAACATGCTGAGGTACTCTGCTACGAGTGCTGCCGCATGGACCAAGCACATGGCAGCCTCCGTGTAGCACTGGCGCTTTGTGTGCTTTTCAGCCATGTTTTGAAGCCAGGTCAGCCGTAGGTCGGGTGAAGTTTGATATCCCTTAGCTAGTCTGAAATATTTTATAAAGCAAGGAATGTACCAAAATTAAACAGTAATATTAATATCTAATATTTGTTCTTCACTGACTGAACCAAGACTGGCAAACTTGCTCTTTTTGAGATATCGGACAGACAGGCTCAGAGAAATCTTCAATATGCACTTTAAAGGGGAGCCAAGTGTATTGGTAAAAGGGATCTCAATGATGATTTCATTAGGACTCACCAGCACCCCCTCTCTAACCCATCTCTTGTCTTTTCAAATGTTGAACATACCTGATTTATCCCTTTACCAATAAGTCAATGATTTTGTTTCAGTCTAGGCTGGTTGGAATTTGTTACAATTTAAATGCAATTATAAATAAAAACTTCCCTTTTGATGCCTTGTTAAATCAATCAGAAACCCTTTCTCATTATTCTTCATGGCATTTGGAAATCACCAGAAATCTGAAGGCTTATTTGGAGAAGCCCATTTAGTTCCTTCACTACTAAACAATTTTTCAACAGACAATGTTAATAGATGCCATGGTGGTTTATGGCTTTTCCAAGAATATTAACTTCAATTTTGTGCTGAAAAGCACAGTGATGGTATTTGCCACTGACCTTGCAGAAACATTGCCCAGAAAGATCTCAGTAGTGTGAATTTTACCTTTCCTGCTTTGGTTGCTATTAGGTGTCAGTTCAATGGGATCTCCAGCATTCAAAATCAATGATGTCATCAAGCAAGCTGAGTAGCCAATCACAGTAAAGAATTCTCACAGACAGCAAAGCAGGATATTCAGTGCTTCCAGTTGTAAATTCTGAAGTGTAAAAGGCGATTTTGCAACCTTGAGTTAGTGCAGCTGGTGCAAGACTGGCTAAGAGCCTGACCAGCTGCAGGTTTCAGGGTCAACTCATTTGAATGGTTAACACAAACTCTCAGCACAGCTTTGGCCTTGTGCTAAAAGGTTAAAAAGCTGGAGGATAAGGAAAATCTGTCTACAAGCTCAAACATAATTGGCATTTACCTAATTTGTAGGTAAATGGTGGAGTCTGTTTAAATACTATTTTTGCCTTTATGATAATAAAGAGCCAAGATCCCGTTCAATGGCTGCTGGAGTGGATATAAGGAGAGCTAAGATGTGTGGTTGCTGCAGCAACTTCCTTAGAGGACAGTGGTGTACCATGCCTGTCAGAAGCAGTGGGCATGTTCAATTGTCTGTGCAAGAGCAAATACTTACAGGACAGATAGCACATGTCAGGAGAGAAACACAGTTCATATTTTGAGTCATTGACCTTTCAATGGAGCTCAGAACTGTTCTGATGAAAGGTTATCATTCTAAAACATTAACTCTGTTTCTCGCTCCACAGCTCTATTTCAGGTCTGTCACATCTGTAGTGTTTTGATTTTCATTACCAGTGGAGGGATATTTGGGAAAAAAAACATTCTGATTTCATTTTTGGATGCATTTAAATACCTGTACATCAGGTCCATAAGCATCTCAGGATCCTTTTGGAACTCTCTCATTTTTACTGTGTCAGACAAGATGCTGTTGAGGTTACTCAACAGTTCCTCCACCTGAAAAGCAATAAAATAGTCATACAATCCTTTAACTATCTTATGTATACTGACATCAAAGAATCATCAACATAATATGACAATGTTTGCATGGGCTTTCCTAATTATATTCAGTAGATATAGAATATCATTAAAAAAAAATTCTCTCACCAATTTTCTCCTTGCCTCTTTGCCACAGGCACATCTTACCTCTGCTCACATGTAAACTTCTATACTGAGTGATAGCAGACTATATGAAACACCAACTCAGTTCAGAGCTCAGCTGAAACCCATACCCATATATAGCAATCCTGATAATCAAGAGTCAGAATCCTGGCTGGTTTACCCTCTACCCTGGGACATTGATGTCAATCTTGGCTGTGAGCAATCAGACTGGGTCACCACTTGGCCCATATGATGCAGGCACGTGCCAGATAAATTTAATGAATATTGATTTTATTTGAAATTATTGACTGCAAAGGCAGATCCGAGCCCCTGCCCTGCCACCAGTGAAACCAGGTTGGAGCTCTCAATGTACACTGTGGCACTGCAATAGTTTGATTACATTCATGCTGTGTTGTTTAGCATAAGTACAAAAGATTGGAAAACGTCTCAGTAGGGCTGACACTTCTTGAATGTGCCTTGCAACCAGGAGAGCAACTCCTGTCAAAACCATGGGCTAGTGGGAACACATGAATTGAAGTGGATGCGATGCCTGCAAGGCTTAAATAGCTGGAAAGTTCAGTAAACACAACAGTTGCTGGAGGATGGCTGAGATTTATCTCCAGAAAGAGTGAAATGATGCTCCTGCGACCTGCTTTGTTAGAAGACCAAATGTAACATTACCTGCATCTACCTATCACCACCTTGTGCCCATCCCGCCTCCCCTCTTTTGTCCACCTATCACCGCTCTGCTTTTCCCTCCTATATATTGGGCTTCCCCTTTTCCTATCTTCAGTCCTGAAGAAGGGTCCTGACCTGAAACGTTGACTGCCTGCTTCTCTCCACGGATGCTGCCTGGCCTGCTGAGTTCCTCCAGCATCATAGTGTTTTTCATCTAGATTCTAGCATCTGAAGTCCTTTGTTTCTCAAATGTAACATACATTTGCTTCAACTTCGTTGGTCTAACCCTCCAATAGTGGACTCCATAAACTTATATGGGTAGCTTGGTAAACCTGTATAAAGCTACTGTTTGTATTCTGGGCTAACATTGGGAAACTTTTTCCCAGATCTCATCCTTTCCTATATCCCTGTCCTCCTTGTGACTGGTAGAGGTTCCATGCCTTAGAACGCTCACAGCACATAATCTAGTATCAGAAGGGATCCAGATTTGCAGCCTGAATATTACTTCCCAACTGATAATGGTGCACTGCATGATGATTCTATTGTTTTGCACTTGTCGCTGTATTTATTGTTGTATTTATTACTACCATGTATACTATTTACTCTGAATTTCACACGAGCAAGAAATTTCATTTCATCTTGGTGTATATGATAATAAACTAATCTGAAATCTGAAAGACATTCATAGATTAAATGTTCTTTATTTTGGGATGAGAAGGATGCCAAACCTGCCAGCTCTCAATTTGTGGGAAAAGCACTGCTGGATGCAATTACAAAGAAAATTTGCTGGATTTGTTAAGACCAAAAGAAATTTGCACATCAGGTATCAACAAACCTGCAAAGCTACTGAACGCAGTATAAAAGTAGTTGAGAGAATTCTCGGAGATCATTTTACATATAAACAAGACTCCATCAAACCTTTGGATATATATCTCTGTATAGACAAGGGGTAACATTTATGAAGGTTATTGGTACTTGAAACCTGCTGGAGGCACATTGAACTACATTACAAAAATGTACAAAGTCTAATTATTTCAATATTTCAGGTTGGCACTTATACTTATTGCAAGGACACCTTACCTGAAATGGAAATATCGTTGGCTGCATTTCCTCATCTTCCTCTGCATAAGCCAAAACAGTTCGCAAAGATCGCCTCAAGTATTCTTCATTAAAATCCGATGATTTACCAACCAGAGACGCTAAAGACATGGTGGCCTGCATTTTAACCCTGGCAAAATTCTGTAAGCATAAAATACCAAGTTTGTGTATTAGCAACACTACCACACACTTATTTTCAATTATTTTGGTAAAAGACTGTGAAAATTACATTATGTACAAGTGATGTAATTCAAGATTCCTAACAAATTATTATTATGTTATGTGTATTGAGCTAGTAAGCTCTTGTATTTATTTTGATATTACAAGGAAACCGTGCAATTGGATCAACTGATAAATTAGTGCATTTATAGTTTAAATATAGCACCTTTTGAAGATGTTGACCATTTGGTAACCAGGAGGTATCACACCTGTATGACATACTCCTCTGTGAAGTTAAACAGTGAAGCCAACTCTCCTATGACATACCCAGGAAGGACAGCTGTGAGTCAGTAAATGCACATTGCCTTAGGTAACACTTTACTTAGGATGGGAATTCCTTGAATGTTTCCAGTGAAGCTGATGGATCATTTTATGAGAGAACAATACATTTTAATAATGATTAAATATGAATTGGATTGATTAGTTAACATGAACAACTAGGTACTGGAGTGGAGTTTTTAAAATATATTTTAACACATTGGTCATTCTTCTGTTTAGTAAAATGTGAATTAGGTTGATTAGTGATTGTAAAAAGCTTGTGTATTTTGCCTAAACACAATTATTTTCACTGCAATATGAATTACATGCAAATCATTTAATGGTTTAGAATTCAGGAAATATTCTGCAATGTGGACTAAAGTATTCCAATGCTAAACCTAGATCCCTTATTATTAACTCAAATTACAAATCCAGAATCTTTCCCAAACTGCACTGTATAAATACATTTAAATGTAGCTCTAAGAACTGATAGTGCCATGTGTCTGATACAGTGTGATACCAGATGCTGCAGTGAGTTTATCCTCAGTAATGGAAGTTCTGTTGATAGCTCTATCCACAGTAAGTAGCAACACCGAAGAGTCTATAGATCCCACATTTGTGTTGAGTTTGGGATGTTGCTTACTGAGGAAGCATCAGAAAGTGAATCAATATTAAATGAATACAGACAGGATTCTCCAGGTACAGCAATGGAAATGAGGGACTGTGAGTTCATGAAGTATACGTAAACTCAGCCATTTGCACTGTATGTGAAATATGTGGACATCATCAAGATCCCGGGGAGGACAAATGCAGCTATTTGTGAGAAGAGGAAACCAATATTGTAAGGCTGGAGACATGAGATGTTGATAAGTCCATTAGCACTGTGAGGTACAGTTGAGGCCTCTGATGAGGACATAATGACAACCTTAATGACTCATTTTAAACTGGCAATGTTGTAGACTTTTGAGAGCCACTAATTTGGCAAGTGCTTCCAGAGACCAGAGGAAACTGTTATTGAATGTGATCAGGCTAAAGAGATTAGCAGAGAATTGTAATATCTGGCTTCTGTTAGATCAGGATTGTGAGATTGTTTCGTGTGTGGACTGGCAAATGAGAAAATTCTGGCGATACTACTTTATATATAATGTACTTATGTGTAGAATAGCTAGCAGTGCAGAAATAGCATTTAAAATGCCAGCCAGTATGCTCAGGGCATGATTCAGAGGTTCAGGCAGGGAACAAGCTCACAGAATTATAATGTTACCGGGATCGCATCTTCACAATTGAGTCATGTTGAGAATACAAGTAGGTTCAGAGAGAAGCCTGTCAGTCACATGAGGGCAAAAAGTGGAAGGGCTGCATGTTATGTGGTGCGAAAAGCAGGAGGCCTCGCCTTGGATATAATGGAAACCACTCAGCCTCAGAATGCCTGTTAAAGATGTCCGGTGCTATAACTGTCACAGGGTAGGGCATGTACATAAGGGTGCAAGACCCCGAAGAAAGACACTGCTGATAAAGACAGTACATCCCATTTTCCTTGGACCCATTATAGACCAAGAATTATAAACCTAGATTGCTTCCCTGGCCTGTGCTGGATATGTGTAAGCGTAGATTTAAGAACTGTGTGTAGCATGTTGTACGACTTTTATACACGTACCACCAAATTGCGATTAATTGAGAGTTTGCTGCTTTCATTAAAAGATATTCTGTTGATACTTCTACCTATTGCGTGCCTTTGTAAGCAGCAACACCAAACAGTCTCTTGATCCTACATGACCCAGGACCAAAAGAAACATTGGGAGCAAATTTTAGTTCCCGACATCACAATTTATATCTACTATGCATAGGAGAAGTATCTAATGGAGAAGAAGATGAGCCATAATATTACATTTACCTGTTGCCAATAGCCTTTCAATGCCGCCAACTCTGTAAGATAATATAGCAGTTTTTTTAACCTGGGGAGGCCAATTTTCCTACCATCTCTTAAAGGCAATGGCAATAGTTTGTGATAGTGCCTACACAGAATAGCAGTGGTATTCCACACCAGGATATGATTTCTTTTTACTTACAATCAATCTACAGTTGATATGTATTTACTGGATATGAATAAAGAAGCTTACACTGATTATGTTAAAGCTCTGCCTCATAAGGAGGTAGAGTGTGGCACAGGCTTGAGTACGGGTGCTGTCAATACTGCTGCTGCAGTGATGTAAGACTCTTTGACACATGTCGGAACACTGCTCTGCCTCCTCCTCGAACAACAGGTCTGCATACTGGTGAAACAAGGAAACAATTGAAAGAGTCAGAATTACATAGAACACATAGCACAGTGCAGCACAGAACAGGCCCTTCGGCCCACAGTGTTGTGCCAACATAGCTAATCCCTCCTACCTACAGAATGCCCATATCATTTTCCTCTCATTTATATGCCCATCCAAGCCCCTCAAAAGCCACCAATGAATGTGCCTCCACCACCCTATCAGGCAATGCACTCCAGGCATCCACCAATCCACCACCCTCTGAGTAAAAAACTTACCCCTCAGATCTCTTCTGAACCTACCCCCTCTCACCTTATATGCATGCCCTCTGGTATTGGATTGCTCAGTAATGGGAAAAAGATATTGCTTGTCCACCCTATCTGTGCCCCTCATAATTTTATACACTTCCAACAGATCACCCCTCAGCCTCTGCCGCTCCAGAGAAAAGAGCCCAACTTTGTCCAGCCTCTCCTAATAGCACATGCCCTCTAATCCAGGCGGCATCTGAGTAAACCTCCTCTGCACCCTCTCTAAAGCCTCGACATCCTTCCTATAGTGAGGTGACCAGAGAGTCACCTTCATTACCGACTTCATTACCATGGAATCGAATAGAGATACAGCACAGAAACAGACCCTTCGGCCCACCAAGGCCACACTGACCATTATCCACCCACTTTTTATTCTTGCCACATCCTTATCAACTCCTGCCGGATTCTACCACTCATCTACACTTTAGGGGTGATTCATGGTGGCAAATTAACCTACCCACCTGCACATCTTTGCGATGTGGGGAGAAACTGGATTATCCAGAGGAAAACTCTGAGGTCACAGGGAAAATGTGCGAACTCCACACAGACACTACCCAAGGTCAGGATTGAACCCAAGACTCCAGCATTGTGAGGCAGTGACTGTACTAGCTGTGCCATGGTGCCATATATATAACCATAGAAGCCATACTAAATATCAATAAACAGCATCAATTTGAATTTATATTGAATTTATATATTGCCTTGAATGTGTGTAAAAAAAATCTCAGGGCACTTCACACTTGTCTGTATGTATGATCTCCCATTACATCAGGTGGTATGCACTGATTAAATGATTGAAATATTCAAATTAGCCGACTTTGCTTGGGGCCACACACTTGTACCTATGAATTATTAGATTATTAACACAAATGACCATCACAGTCAAAACATCTAGAGTGTGGGTCCTTGGTTCTTGTTCACCTTGGTGCAATGTAAAACAAAGGTCCAAAAATCAGCAGGCAATTAACAAGCATTGCAACTACAGGTCCCCTATCCATCCCCCTCGCCAAGGATCCAATTAATACTTTGGCCCGCTCTGTCAAAGAACTGACTCAATTTCTCTCTCTCTCCCCCTCTCGTGACAATTGGTGTTCTAGAGGCTAGTATGCTGCATCTTATTTGATATGACAAGCACCTGACCTTTGCCAGTTCCCTTAAGGGAAATGAGGATTTCCAATATTGTGATACGTCACCCTTACTGCCACCTCATCTCAGTTTATAGCGTTTCTTTCATAGCTGAGCAGATGGTGGCTTTACTCCTTACAAACTTAACTCGGGTTTCCCAATTAAGTTAGGGTACCTGGCTGATCTGGGTCTCCATGGAACCCTATAGCTTATATGCATGGTGTCTGCAGTGCGTGCCATCTAAAAAATGCACTGCAATTACTCGGCCAGGCTACTCGGACAGCATCCCCCAATCCCATGACCTCTAACAAGGGCAGAAGATGCTTAGGAACACCACCACCTGCAAGTTCCTCTCTAAGTGTAAATATAATTAAAAAATCACAAAGGATTTTAACGTAAAAATGCTTCAAAGTCAGTCTTATATGTACTTCTGTATATCCGAAATTCCTGAAGGTTACTGCCAATTCATGTTGGGTTAAGCCAGCTTTCCTCTGCATTTTGCCCAAAGGGAAGTTGTCGATGATTATCTGAGAAAAATCTTTAAATTTCAGATTTAGTTAGAGATGTAGCAAGGAAAAAATAAATTAAAAGGATCTGAACTCTGAAACCAGAGATCAGTGCATCACCCCATTATAACACTCAAGATTATTCTATACAAAGCATTCATGTGCTGTGCTTTGAGAAGATTGATAAAGTTTTTGGTTTACCTTGCTTATGAGAGCTCTCAGTGTGCTGAAGCAATGTGTTAGGTAGTAAGAACTCTGATTACAGCCCAGGCTGTGAAGAAGAACCCTGAGAACACTTCCTAAGACATTGTCCTTGCAATCAGACATTGAAATTGCCTATAGAATAGGAAGAAACAAGATTTTTGATGGCATTTTAGATTACCAATCTATTGAACAACATTCACAACATATCATAATACGAATAATCAAACAATCCTTAATTTGTTCAACTATGTTTTAAAATGAGCACTTTCAATGTCAAGAACAGTAACTGATGCAACATCAATTTCCTAAGATGGTTCTTTAATAATCCCACCAAGAACTAAACCACAGAAACAGAACTATATTACACTTCTATTCCCTTCAGAAAAAATGTTAAAATCATTCATCTGGTGTATTATAAACATAAGAAATATAGATGAATTGTGCCGAATTTTACACCTTTAGTTTCCATTAAGAATTCGTAGCCAGCATTCACCAGGTGTAAAGAAAATGTAAGCCATGTAGATAACAAATATTTTGAGAAATAAAACAGAAATTGCAGGAAATACATCAATGGCAGCAGTCAGAGAGAAAAGATAACTAATGTTTTAGGATGATGACCTTTCATTGTGCTTTTTAAATATTCTTAGAGTCAGCTTAGAGAGATTACTGATCTTTATGTCCACTTCTTCATCAGAATCAGGTTTATTATCACTGACTTGTATGACATCAGATTTGTCGTTTTGTGACAGCAGTACAGTGCAAAGACATAAAATTACAATACTTTGCAAAATAAGTAAATAGTGCAAAAAGAAAGGATTAATGAAGTAGTGTTCGTGGGTTCATGGACCATTCAGAAATCTGATGGCGGAGGGGAAGAAGCTGTTCCTAAATCATTGAGTGTGGGTCTTCAGGCTCCTGTATCTCCTCCCCAATGGTAATAACGAGAAGGGGGCATGTCCCAGATGGTGAGGGTCCTTAGTGATGGGTGCTGCCTTCTTGAGGTACTGCCTCCTGAAGATGTCCTCGATGGTGGGGAGGGTTGTGCTTGTGATGAAGAAGGCTGAGTCTACAACTCTCTACAGCCTCTTTTGATCCTGTGTGTCGGAGCCTCCATACCAGGCTGTGATGCAACCAGTCAGAATGCTCTTCACCGTATAGCTACAGAAATTTGCAAGAGTCTTTGGTGACATACCAAATCTCCTCAAACTCCGAATGAAGTAGAGCCACTGGCATGCCTTTTTTGTGATTGCATTAATGTGTTGGGCCCAGGGTAGATCTTCCAAGATGTTGACGTCCAGGAAGTTGAAGCTGCTCACACTTTCCACCCCTGTACCCTCAATGAGGACCGGTGTGTGTTCTTCTGACTTCCACTTCCTGAAATCCACAATCAGTTCCTTGGTCTTGCTGACATTGAGTGCCAGGTTGTTGTTGCAACACCACTCAACCAGCTGAACCACCTCACTCCTGTATGTTGCCTCGTCGCCATCTGAGATTTTACCAAGAACAGTGGTGTCATCTGCGAATTTATAGATGGTGTTTGAGCTGTGCTTAGCCACACAGTCATGAGGGTAGAGCGAATAGAGCAGTGGGCTAAGCATGCGTCCTTGAGGTGCGTCTGTGTTGATTGTCAGCAAGGAGATGTTATTACTGATCCACACTGATGCAACTCAAACGAAAAGGTAGTTTGGAAGCAATTTGTCAATTTACCATCAATGCTATTCTTCAGCCACATTAGGAACAAAGTGACCCATAGAAGCTCTCTTACCAATTCTCTCACCCTAATAAAATATCTAACAATGAAAAGGCACCAGCACGTGAAAAGAATATGTGAAGCTGGTGATAAATGAAAATAACCTTAGACCTTTTCTGAGCAGTATTGTTGCATAAACATTCTTTGTTTTGGAGTTGCCAATTTCATATGCAACATGTTATTTTGGTACACAGAATTTATAAGCTTCAATGCTAAATAATAGCACAGCCTAAATCCTGGTGATGGATATAGCCAGACTTTTACTTGAGAATTCAGACACAACTTAAAAATAACTTCCAGGCTGAAAGAAAATAGTGTGATTCATTCTGTGGAAGCAAGTATAATGGAGGTAGGTAATGTCCTTATACTAATGTTACCTGTATAATTATTTCCAAGGTATCTAAAATAATCAGACTAGCCTCTGTAACCAGATTCCCTGAAATCAGAGCTTCCTGATCCAGGTCTGCCTTGGTTCTGGAAAAAAAAACAAATGAACCAGCAGTGACTTCAGTTTGCATTTTAAAATTTATATTAACTTTATAGTTTGTTGTTAAAATAAGAATAAGAATGAGGCTTTGTGACAGAAAGATGGGATGTTGAATCAATATCATCATTAATTGTTACTGCAAACAAGTTCTATTGACATACTGGTTTTGATATATTAAAAATATTCCAAACTAGTTTACATTAAGCATGCAAGATGGATGGCATCAACAGAAGACTAACCACGTTTTAATTTATTTTGCAGGAGGGGAGACAGAAGGCTTTGGGGAAAGAACTGCACAATGTAATGTCCAGGCAGCTTAAAGCTTTGACACTAATGGTGAGGCAAAGGTGGTGGGATTTGCACAGAATCAGAAAGTACAAGGGATGGAATGTTTGAGAAAGGTCAGGAAATCATTTAATAATAAAGAATAATATCAAGTGAGGGCATGAAGAAAATTAAAGACTAACATTAGAATTTTAATTTTCTGAAGTACAAGCAGCCAACTAGATCTGTAAGGACTACACCAAAATTTGAACTGTGTTTGTGGGAAGACAGAATACAAGCAGAGGAATTTTGGAGCAACTGAAGTTTGTGAGGGTAACTAACAAAGTGATTGTTGGAATCGTGTAACCTTGAGCTACTGAAAGCATCAATTGGGTTTAAGTGGCAAGTAATTGGTGGAGGGATCCAGTGAGCCAGGGAGAGATTCTGAAACTCAGCTCAGGACTGAACAGTTGGGAAGAATTGCCTTAAGCATGAGAGCTAGCTGGGGGAAGAAGGTGATGGGTTCAGATGTGAGCGTGTACAGTTTATGGTGAAGGCTGACGATAACAACAGTGGTAAATAGGTACAAATTGTATTACGGTAAATAAAAATCTCATCGACATAAATAAGAGCAAGGGGACACTAAACTAAAAACTCACACACATTATTTTATATATAAAACCAACATAATGTTTAGCTCATATCCATTGCCTGCAATTCCTGTCCCCCACAGAAACTCCAGCACAATCTGTGTGACTGGATAATCACATGTGTAGCAAGTGCCTTTCATTACTCAAACTCAAGTTCAAACTCTGAGTTTCTTGTATTCCATTCTGGGCCCTGCAATCTAGAAAGGATCTCTAGGCTTTGAAAAAGGTGCAGAGTAGATTTTTTGAGAATGAACGAGGATGAGAGACTTTATTTACATGGATAGACTTGTGAAGATGCAATTGTTCTCTTCAGATGAGAGAAAATGAAGAGGAGAGAGGTTCAAAGCCATTAATTGCTTGTTAGAAGTTAAGACAAACTGTTTCCAGTGGCAGAAGGAGGCCATGAAATTGCCAAAGGAACTAGAGGTGATACAAGAAACTTTATTTTCTACCCAGTGATTATTGGTAGGATATTGAAAGTAGATGCAATTGTAAAATTTAATAGGCAATTGGAAAAACATTTGAAGAAAAAGGTTGTGAAGAAAGAGTAGGGCCATAGATCTGATCGAGTCAGGACAGACCGATTGGAATCCTTTTGCCCTGTGTTATTATATGCTTCTACATTGAAAAAGCCTTCATTTAGTCCACATACTTTTCTTGCTTCTCATTGCCCTGTCGCCATTGAGTTTGATCTTTCCTCCATCGCAGGTTTTCATTTATTCCAAAGTTTCTTTCATTTCCTGAAACAAATATAATTAACAAATAAGCAAAGATTTGGAAACATTTCTCTGCTAACTTTATAGAAAGCTGCATGATGAATAATTCACGATAAAAATAATCTCAAATTGGGTTTTTGCTTAAAGTCACTAATACGAGATGAAAAATCTGTGGTCTTGTGCTAATGCTCAACAACATATGGAAAGACTTCGTGTCAGAGAAATGGGATACGATATTATAGACCTATCTTGACCTGCGCTCCTTGCTAGGGGTTATAGAATTAACCCTTCAGTCTTAGATGACATTTTTTGTAGATTATGTTGTCACCTGAATCTTGAAATTTGTAATGTCACTTCCATGCACATGATGACAGTTTTGCCAACAGAATCCTAATGATGCAACTGTGCCATAAAGTAAATCTTCCCTTAAAAAACTCTGGCACTCAGATGAAGATGCTGGACATTTAAAAGCAGTAATACTAGGCATACTGTAAATGTTGTAGAAGCCAGAATTTTTCAGGCCCATGGGTGCCTGACATTCAACAACATGAATTTCCAATCAATGAAATTCTGTAGCATGGGGAAAGTTGGAAGGCAGAAATTTAGGTAATCACCTAGACTTGCAAGAAACTGTAGGGTTACGAAGTTGCACACCAAAGCTTGTTGTCCTATTGCCATACTAAAAATTGGGAAATTTGTATTGCTCAAAACAATTAAAGCATTGCTTCGAAGATAAAGACAGAAAAAGCTGTAAACATTCAGCAGGTCAGGCAGCATCTGTGGAGGAGAGATGGTTAACGTTTCAATCTGGGCCCCATTGTTAACCTGCTGACTGCTTCCAGCATTTACTGTTTTTACTTCAGATTTGCAGCATCTGTTTTTTTAAATTTTCACAGCATTGCTTCTGCTTGGAGGATTCTATAATATAAGCCTCTTGGATGATAAACATATAGCCATAGGAACAGTTGCACTTAAGTAATTTTCTCATCAGTGTGTACACCCATGCAATACATCACTTGTAAATAATAATAGCTGTTCACGAAAACACAATATCAACTGTATTTAGAAATTATGCATTGAAGAAGACTTAATTGATACAAATTCAAGTAGGAAGAATGGATTCAACGGTCAGACAGAGCTTTTTTTCAAGTGTCAATTTTTTTTCATATTTCCTTCTGCCATAGAATGAGGCTATTCTACCCATTGAATCCATGCCGGTGCTCAGAGCAATCTCATGAATCCCATTCCCCCACTTATTTTCATTGTCATTATTCTTATGGTGTTAGTGAATATCCAAAATTAAAACAGTTGGTTCTATTTATGGGTAGTAAAAGGAGGTGGGTGTCTTACCTGGTCCACGACACCGCTTCATCATTTCTCCACGGGCTCCTGCGTTTCCCAGGAGCACTTCTTCTAGTCGTGCCTTTGTATGTTTGCTTTTTTGCAGAGCTTGTGTACTAACTTTATCTGAAGTTGCTTTGCCCTGAAACAAAGAGAACCAGAGTACTGCTTTCTCTCAGTGCTGTAATATCTCTCTGTAGCAAGCCTATACAATACCAACAATTGACAGTCCAGGGATTAAGTTAATCACTGGAAATATTACTGTTGTTTCACATAAATATTTTACGCTTGTGGACTGCTGTTGAGAGGATAAATATCATGAGTCTGAAATTCCATGGATTCCCTGCATACTTCCCCTTTAAAGTTAGTTGCGATATATCAGATGAGTCTATTGGATCATAGTCCAGCATTGATGAGTTGTCAGCATGGGTTCCACACAGCTGCAAAATGGGACTGGTGTATAGGGTGGAGGTTGGAGGTTAGTTCAGTGTGACATGTGTCAGCAGTTCCTATAAATATAACACTTCTAGATGTGGTTCAATATGTCCAGTTTTTTTGGAGGGCTTGTGCATTGGTTTTATCTGAAGCCATTTAGTGGAGCAGATATCATGCCTGTTCTGCTATTCATAAACTGACAAAGTAGCCATTAGTAAATTTTAGAAGAGCACTGCTGAATGAAGAGTGAATGAAGTACACATGAACATCCAAGGTGTGTTTGAATGTTGACATTAATCTTGATAATTGTGATCATTGACATGATACAGGCATATATAAATATGGACAAATGTCAAGGTGAGTACTCACTATTTTGAGTCTGCATGAGGCTGGTCTAAATATCCATGAGCAAGTATATAATTCAAGGCATGTAGATGTCAGGGCACACTTCAGTGCAGGTGTGTGCATAGTATTTAAGCTCAAATAAATGTAGGTATAGACCATTGAAATAATGTAAGATGGTTGATAGTTTGCAGGCAGTTTGTGCATGCCGTCATGGCAGATGTGTTTTCTGAAAATAGTAGCAGCATCATGGATATGGCAAATTTATAAAAATAATTAGCATGGAATAGTAACTTTGTCCAGAGAGGTTTAAATGGAAATAAAATGTTAGAAATCTGAATTAATACCAACAAATGCAACAAATGCACAACATCCAACATTAATGAAGATTCTCAGTTGAAAGTTTTAACATATACCTCTTCTTCACTGGCGAGAACAGCTTGGTACTCTGGAATATTCTGAGCTTTCACCTACATCTTGGTGCAGAGTTAAATATATGAAGGTCCACTCTACGAATCACACAGAAATGAAGCTAAGATCCTTACCCTGTACTCAAAGCAGGAAACACATAGGTACAGCAAGTCTAAGATCTTGTTGAGCTGAGACACAGGAAGATCTGAAGCCCATTTTGTCATTAGAGTTTGATCAGCATTCTTTAGGATCCATAAAAAGGAAATCAGCAATGTCCGACTTGCATCAGCAGCCAATGGGTTAACCTGTTTGCTTGGCTGCAGAGAAATAAAATGAAACACTCAATAATCATGTAAAATCCTAATTTCTTCTTTCATATTTTTATATTTCTGATATATATGCTTGGTTTCTGATGGTCCATCTATATGCATCCTGTTGATTTAAAATAGCTGGATTTAAGGTATACGGTTGGGTTAATGACAATTGAATCAAGTGTATTGAGTTTGCCTTATGATATTTCAATCCAGTGAACTCATGATTCTCAAACAAAGGTCAAGGACAAAAAAACACTGCAAACATTCTGGTGGTGAAATTCTGCAAGTCCTCCTGTTTGCCTGCCACAACATTGGGGTTTGAGAGAGACCCAGAAGAAATGGTGGAAATGGACACTTTTGCACATTTACACCATGTCCATGGGGTGAACTGGAGAGTGGAATGGGCAGCAGGTTGGTTCTGGATTTTGGCACATTTCCTGCTGGAAACTCCCTGCCAAATTTCCGGGTTTGCTGTGCCAGATTAAAACAGAAAATGTACAATAAGTTAATTAAGATAGATAAAACATTTTTGCTGGGTTATCTCAAGGCATTTAGTTGCAGATGAAGGTTTACACCTGAAGGATGTATTTATCTTTCACTGCTAGTGACTGACTGAGCTGTTATAAAACTTTAAACTTTACATTATATTCTAGCTATCCAGACATTATCACAATTATTTAAGTATAGAACTTTTCAGTTTGTTTACTTGTGATGTTCTGCTGCATTTGTTACAAAGTTAGGAGTAGAATCATAGAACTTCTGAAAAAGGATGATTTTCTGTACAAATCTAACACTTTGTCACAAAGCAAATTTCATAGCAGTCCTGTGATTTACTGCTGAACAGAATTGTATTTGGAATTAAGACAAACTAAGTTCAGACTACATCATCTTTGCATTAGGGCAGGGACCATTAAGCTCATGGCTGGTGCATTCCACAAAGAGATATGAGTTTGTTAAAATTCCTCTATGTACTATTTTTATCACACTAGTTAAAATGCAATAAATACTTGCGGCTGTTATTTTAAAGCAGTTAATCAGTGCTCTAAAAATGGTGTAGAAGGATAACAAACTGATTGAGAGTTTTGAAAAGCCACATTAGTTCCCAACAATAAAACTATAAATTAGATTAAAAAGAAAATCACAAGATGAATATTCTGCATTGAATTCCCATCCTTCAAGAGAAGTTGTCAAGCAAAGAGATTTGGGTGATTTAATAAAAAAAATCATTTTTGGGATATGGATTTTGCTTGGAAGGCCAACATTTTATTCCTATCCCCATTTGGCCCTGAGAACATTCTAGTGAGCCATTTCATGAAGGACTATCATCAACTTTGTTAAGATACTCCCACAGTGCTGTTAGATGGGGAGTTCCATGATTTTAACTCAATGACGAAAGAATGATGAAGTAGTTCCAAGTCACGATGGTGACTGATTTGTAGAGCAACTTAGATTTATGATCTTCCCATTTACCTCCATGTCTCATCCCTTCAGGTTGCTTTAGGAGAAACTGTCAAATAAGTCATGGCAACCAGTGCATCCTTCATATAACATATACTGCAATCACAGTGGTGTTGGGAGCATCTAATGGGGTGGAGAATGGAGTGCTAATCAGGCAGATTGCATTGTCCTTATTGAACTGAGCTTCTTAGGAGTTGTTCCAGATATACCCATCAAACCCGAGTTATGATTTGTGGGTAATGGACAGACTTTGGTGAATTACGAATTGATTTCTCAGCCTCAAAACAGCTCTAGTAATTATCCTTAGGAGGCTAGTCTGGTTGAGTTTTGTCAGCAGTTTCAGGATACTAGCGTTGAGGGATTCATCAATGATAATGTCATTCAATATCGAGAGGTGGTCAGATTCTTCCTTATTGGCTAATTTTTTGCAATCATGTCTCATGGCATGTATGCTGTTTGCCAGTTATCAACTCCTGCCTCAACGTTGTCCAGGTCTTCCTGCACATGGATATGGATTGCCTCTATCTGAGGAACTGCAAGTTGAAATGAACACAGAATCCGTGAACAAAGCCAACTAAGTAGAGCGCAAGGCACCTAGCCAGATATTCAAGTGCTTCACCAAGAGATATGTTGGTATGAATTTGTAAACAAATTAATTGCAGACCAAAAATGGTGCATTATCCTGGAAGGAGATGCTGTAGCACAAACGAGGAAACATAAAAGAGAATAGCATGAAAACCGTGCAATGAAATGAACAAATATATTGGTTTATAATATCACCGATACTTTTCCCCATTTGCTTCCACTTTTAATAAGCAGGCATCTCACCAGGTTGGACACTTACAGGAGAACAAAAGAAGAATGGCTCGTAATTTGTTCTTGCAGCATTGTAGAGGCTGCTATTGTACCTCTACTAAGTACTATTAATGTTAATTGCTGAATGCTGGATTTTGGAAGTGGGGTATAATGTGCAGCTCCCACCATATTGTGTTTTCATCATGCTGGCTAAGGTTAAACTTCATCCACTTTAATCATGTTACCATAATTGGTGGATAAATCATCACACTTCAAAGACCATAAGAGCATAAGATATGGGAGTAGAATGAGGCCTTTCAGTCCATCGAGTCTGCTTTGCCATTCAATCATGGCTTTTATTTTCTCAACCCTATTCTCCCACCTTCTCCCCATAACCCTTAACCCCCTTGCCAATCAAGAACATATCAATCTCTGGCTTAAATTCATCCAATGACTTGATCTCCACAGCCCTCTGTGGCAATGATTTCCACAGATTCACCACTCTCTGGCTGAAGAAATTCCTCCTCATTTCAGCTCTGAAGAGACATCCCTTTATCTTGAGGCTGTGCCCTCAGATCCTAGACTCTCCTACTAATGGAAGCATCCCCTCCACGTCCACTCTATCCAGGCCTTTCGGTATTCGGTAGGTTTCAAGGAGGTCCCTTTCAGTCTTCTGAACTCCATCGAGTACAGGCCCAGAGCCATCAAGTTCTCCTCATGCATTAAGCCTTTCATTTTTGGGATCGTTCTTGTGAATCTCCTCTGAACCCTTGCCAGGGCCAGCATATCTTTCCTTAGATACAGTGCCCAAAATTGCTCACAATATTCCAAATGCAGTCTGACCAACACCTTATAAATACTCAGCAGTACATCCTTGCTTTTATATTCTAGTTTTCTTGAAATGAATGCTAACTTTGCATATGCCTTTCTTACTACCAACGCAACCTGCAAGTTTACCTTAAAGGAATCCTGAACTAGGACTCTCAAGTCACTTTGCACCTCCGATTTCTGAATTCTCTCCCCATTTGGAAAATAGTCCACACCTTTATTCTTTCTACCAATGTGCATAGCTCCACACTTCCTTATGCTGTATGACCTTATTAACAGTCCTCGATAAATCTTTTAGATGTGACCAGGTGAAAATGTAATGTGATATTAACATATGACATATATATTTTAAAGTACATGAAAAACAGATTTTGATGTAAAAAAGATCACTTGGCACTATTTCACTCCATATGACATATTTTGAAACAAGATGTACCACAGCATTACAGAAGTCCCATTGTATTGTTTGTGAGCTGCATCATAGTGATAAAGTTGCCACCTGGCTAATCAAATGTTTTCCCTCCTCTAAATTTAGGATTTAAATGATAAACAAAACACTTCTGAAGGACTCTCAGCATACCAGTGGTGCATATGTTATCCCAGTACTCCTCAGCATTGTGTTTACAGGATTTCCAGCTATCAACAAGGCAACTGAATGATTGATGGGGTTAACATCTGTTTCAACATCTGAACTACCTGGACGAGCCTTCTTAGTCCGAGCATCTGAAAAAAAAGACATCTATTACTGAAATGCTGTGATGGTGAAGTTAAACCTGTTGGTACCACTGATGACAATCAGTTCCCCAAATTAATTCATATTGTGAAGAGAACATTCATGTGAAAATGCAAACCAACAACAAACATCTTTACTCCCATTTCTTTCTTCAGACTATTACCACCATGTCTTATCCTGGAGCCAACTCCCAGTTCCTCTTTTGGGTGGAATTCAGCAGAATTGATAATTTATATTAAAAGCCTATTTTGGATGGAATTTGTTTTGTAATAGTTACTGTTTATCCTTCTTATACATTGGTATAGATTCAGTAACAATTGTGAACTCAGTATTAACAAGGTTCATACTGGTGCCTAAGCCAATTCTGCTGGGCTTTTTTCACATTATACAGGAAGGCAATGGAAGACAACCTTGGATTTGGTTTTGACGGCCTTTGTTATTAGGCAACCTGCTAGCACACATTGTCAAAGATAACATGCGAAGGGCAAGTGTTTATCTGAGGTACTGCAGAGCAGCTATGAAACCTGATGTTAGTATCAGCCAGTCTTTGGGAAAGGAATACCAAGGGGAGATAATTTGCAGGAACCAATTTTGAAGTTTTCTCATCAATGGGAACCCAACCCATCGGTCTCAATTGCTACAGGGTCATCAGTAACACATTTGTTGAAATGCAAGATTACAACGACCAACTCTGAGCACTATTGGGAGGTCGTGCTCAAAGGCATTGTAGATCTGTGACGGGGTGGTGCAAGCAGCCCCACTTCCATGCACGTATACCTCTGCCAAGAGCACAGGATCCTTGAATTTCCAGTGATCCATGAAGAAATCAAAATGTTACCATAGCTCTGCACTAACAGATGTTAATCATAAGGAAATCTTATACCTGTGAAGTCGTATAGCTGTGGCAATGCATCCATTATGATCCCTATCAGAGGGAGGTATAAGGCAGCTATTTTAGTTTTAATCTTCGGTTTTGAATAGCGGGAGTCCAGATCATGTGAACACAGCAGACTGAGTACTCCATTGACGGCCTTCTTCTGTACTTTAGCTATCCTGCAGGAATGAGCAAACATTAGATGGTCAACCATTCTTATTCCATGTTACTTCTGTGACTGTCACCAATAAAGAACAACTAGACATCTCCCATAGGCCAAGTGCAGGCAATTGGGACTAGCTCAGTTAGGCAACTTGATCGGCATGGACGAGTTGAGCTGAAGGACCTGTTTCTATGCTGTATAGCTCCATGACTCTGTGACCTTTCCTTAAGTTTTACTGTTTTTTAAGCATTCACAAAAAACACTAATTAGGATCGGACACTACACATATTATGACTGGCACTTATTAAGAAGACTCGGAGCCCCAAGCACATACTGAAGCAAATTAATTCTGATGGGTCAGGAGCTTAATAGTTGGTGGAGAGGAGTTGACCAGTGGGACACAATGGTTCTTCCCACTGTTTAGATTGATTGTAGCATTCATTCTCCATGCCAACTGAGTTAGGCTTATCAATTGTAACAGCTATCTTTCATATTTTGTTAACACTCCACAACAAAGCTGGTCTGTCCCCTCCAGGGTACAAGCCTGGGGAGGATTTATGGACCCTTTCCCAATTGGATTCAACAGAGGTTCCAGAAAAATAACCCAGTTAGGTATTAGTCCATCTTTTGACTCCACTGCAGATTTTGCCAGGGTTTCCGCCCTTAGCCTTCTTATACTCATTTAACCTTCCAGGTACCCTTTAGGAAATGGGCTTTATGTGCCCATAGCTGGTGGTTGGTTCCTGAGTCCATGGGGTGGTCACACACCATTGGATGAGCCCACTTTATTTAGGGGGCAAACTCTGAAGCTTTAGCCTGTGACTAAGGGTCCCAGTTCTGTGTGTCACCACACAGAGGTACAATAGAAGATTTGTCCCTCACTTGGCTCTCCTTTTTGACTTGGATTAGCGGCACAGGCTGAAAGTGGGAAGGGCTTCAGTATAATGACACAGAAAAAGTTGGCAGTATGTGGCACATTAACCCTCACCATCCACATAGTGGACACATCATATTGGACTGTGATACACTGAGACAGCAGGAGATGATGCCATTCTGTCTGGGCTCATCACGCAGTAGAAGTTGGTGCTCCTGCAGCATCTGCTTGAACTCTCTGTTGGAGGGAAGGGCTGAACCCAGGAAATGTGGGATGTAAGGATTGTGGCCTTGTATAGGAACTAGTGCAAGAGCAGCAATTGGAACTTCCTTTCCATTTATTTATGTTTTGAGACATGGGCACTGTGGGCATTTGTTGTCCATCCCTAATTACCTTTGAGAAGGTGATGGTAAAGTGCCTTCCTGAACTGCTGCAGCCCATGTGGTGAAGGTACTCCCATGGTGCTCCTGGGCACAAGAGTTCCAGGACTTAGACCCAGTGATGAGGAAGGAACAACAACATACTTTTAAGTCAGGATGATGTGTGACTGGTGGGAAACCCACAGGTGATGTGATCCCATGTGCCTGCTGCCCTTGTCCTTCTCGGTGTTAAACTTCACAAGTTAGAGAGGGTGCCGAGGGAGTAGCCTCGATGAGTTCTTGCAGAACATTCTTTAAATGATGCAAACAATGAGTACTGTGTGCTGGTGATGGAGAGAATGAATGTTTGGGGTAGTAAATGAGGTGCCAGTCAAATGGGCAGCTTTGTCTTGGATGTTTCAAGACAAAGGCATTTGTCTACTGAATATTGTGGAAGAAATATTTGCCCGTGTTTCTCTGGCTAGAGGGTAGATTTTGGCTGAGGACATTTAAGCTGAACCTCAGAATTATTCTCACGTCAGGGGGTCCACAATCAATACGAAGTTCTTAGATTGCCATTTGAAAGAGCACAGGGTGGTATGATGGCGCAGCTAATACAGCTGCTGCTCACAGCTCTAACTAACTCAGTTTAATTCTGACCTCTGATGTTGTCTGTATGGAGTTTGCATGTTCTCTCTGTGACACTGTGGGTTTTCTCTGGGTGGTGCAGTTACCTCCCGCATCTCAAAGACATGCAGGGCGGTCGGTGAATTGGCAATTGGCACTACAATTAGTCTGTAGGTGAGGGAAATATTATTGGGAATGTGGAGAAAATAGGTTACAGGGAAAATTAGTCGGGGAATAGGAATGCTCAGAGCTGGCATAGACTTGATAGGCTGAATGGTCTCCTTCTATGTTGTGTGGAAATATGGAATTATATATTGCCAGCTCTCATAAAATAAACATATTAATGTATTTGGATGACAAACTGACATTTCTGATTCAGAATTTATTATTAATGTTTTTGTAGAGGTGTAATTAAGGGCAGTTTTACAGGAATTCAGCTGAGAGATTGTCTGGTAACAGAACCACATGCAAGGTGGAAGATAGTCATTTTAATATTCACCACAGAAGATCTCTTCAACTGACTCATTGAAAATTATTACAACAGATAAAAAAAAGTGGTTGAAGTTTCCCTCCAAGTGTGAGAGCTTAGGTATGTCTTTTTCATCCCACTTCATACAGATTCCTGGTCAATAGCTGTCTTTGATTAACTAATTTGCCTCATCAAGGAACCATTGAGGCTTTCTCAAAAATTATTCTCTGAAAATCAGTAGCACTTTTCTGATCACAAAGTATCTCCATCTCCATCCCCCAATGATATTTGAATTTCCTTCTATTTTCTTTGTTTCCCTTTGCCGCTCACTAATCTCTATCTGCTTCAGGGTCTCTGTCAAGACTGACCTCCAGCAGATTACCTGGGAGATGCAGAAAGCCAGTGGGACTCCTTCCATTCCTTTTTCTTATTGAATCTAATGACTTTGTGCCTTTGCACATGACACCACCCCAGCTAGGTACGCACTATAGGACTGAATCAGATTTTGACCATTCTTTGATAAGATAAGATATTTATTTATAAGTCACATGTACCATTGAAACACACAGTGCAAACATGTCTTTTAGCGTTACTGAGAATGTGCTGGCGGGCAGCCCGCAAATGTCGCCACTCTTCTGGTGCCAACATAGCATGCCCACAACTCTTAACCTGTACATCTTTTTGGAATGTGGGAGGAAACCGGAACACCCGGTTTCACCACACAGATACATGGGGAGAATGTACAAACTCCTTACAGACAGCGGCAGGAATTGAATCCAAGTCGCTGGCGCTGTAATAGCATTATGCTAACTGCTACACTACCATGCCGCCCTTTGATGGAGCAACAGTACATCCATCAATTAGACTTTTTCGGTTCCAGTGATTCCTACCACAAAATCCAAACAGAGTTTAAAAGTCATACCCTTCTGTTTCTGCCTCAAGGGCCGCGACAAGTTCGGTGAAGAGAAGCCCAATCAGAAAGTGCTGCTGACGATAATCAGCTGAGAGCTCAAACATGTTGGCAATTTTTTGGTCTTGAACACTTGAACATGAACTAGAATTCTGTTGAATAAAAAGCAATCAAAATATTAGTGTACCAATTGAGGGCAAATACTCATTTAACATTGTTATTTTCTTTCTTTGAATGGAATTATCCATCACCAGAAACTACTTAAAATCACATAAGAAAGAAAATCTACAAACTGTGTATGATTATAGTGGGCTGCAGATCTACATGTAAGCCACATTATATGAAGGTTGCGTAATGAAAGGGAAATATTTTTAGCCATATCTTCCAGATAATGTAGCCAACAAATGATAATATAAATTTATCCACATCAGTAGGTTGGATTTTAATTTTATACGATCAAAATCTTTTTCCCATGATGGGGGAATCAAAAACAACAACACTTTTATCTAAGGTGATGGGAAGGAGTTGTAAAGGAGATCTGAGGGAAAAGTTTTTTTCCCCACACAGAGTGTGGTTGATATCTGGAAATGGGCTGCCAGAGGAGGTGGTGGAATCAGTTACAATTACTATATTTAAGAGGCATTTAGACTGACACTTAAATCGGCAAGGCATAGAAGGATACGCTCCTAATGCAGGCAAATGGGATTAGTGAAGATGGGCAAAAATGTTGGCATGGATGTGATAGGCCAAAGGACCCATTTCTGTGCTCTATGACCGAAATGTAGGAGGCTGAGGGGTGACCTTATAGAGGTATATAAAATCATGAGGGGCATGGATAAGGTGAATGGTCACAGTCTTTTTTCCCAGGGTAGGGTAGTCTAAAACTAGAAGGCATAGGTTTAAGGCGAGAGGGAAAAGAATTAAAGGGGATCCAAGGGGCAAATTTTTCCACACAGAGGGTGGTGGGTATATGGAACAAACTGCCAGAGGAAGTGGTAGAGGCAGGTACAATTACAACATTTAAAAGACATTTAGTCAGGGTCATGGATGGGAAAGGTTCAGAGGGATATGAGCCAAACACAAGCAAATGGGTAGGCACATTGGTTGGCATGGATGAGTTGGGCCGAAGGGCCTGCATCCATGCTGTGTGACTCTATGTTTCCATGACATCTAACTGGCAGAACACATCTGCAGGTCATAGTTTTCTGAGCCAAAGATGTTGGAGCCATTTCCGGGGGTGCAGGACTCACAGAAGTTGAATAAGTGAGCTGTCAGCTGCAAACAGGCCAGATTTTGGGCCTGCATATTGCTGGGCCACCTGACTGGCAGCAAGGCAAGACCTGAGGAAGGGAGTTTTGCAATTATGGGGCAGTCTTCTGTGTTTGTAGCCAGGTTATTTTTGTAGACCCATTTACATAGTCCCCTTCAGCCCTACCATACTTTGTGGCAACCTCTTTTGGGAACTTACAATTAACTCAAATGAAACACCATACGAGCGACTATAAGCCATAGCTTATAATTGTGTTGCACACGAAGGTGGGGTTGGATAACATTTTTTATCAGTTTCCGATAAAAAGTTGTGTTCAGTGCACTTGGAGTCTAGTTTTTGGTTCTGTTGTTAGACAAACAAGATAACAATGCTTTGGATTTTGTAAGAGGAAATTAAGGGCTATGTCTTGATGTTCAGCGTAACTACAACTAGCAGTCTGTCCATCTGTATGAATAGAACATGTTGCACAGAAGTGTACAAGAAACATGTAGTCCAAGCAAATACATAACAATGTTTACAGAACTAGAGAGTCCGGATTTGCTGCATTGCACTCTTTACCTGTGATGATATTGAGGGACATGGAGAAGCAGGTGCAGACAGATTAGTGATGAAGAAAAGGTTCAGGCTGAGATAGTGTTCATGGCTGCAGAGGATCCTCAGGAACTCCAAGCGCATGGAGATGAGGGTGGGCATTGACTGCAGTTTGTTGGATAGCTACAATGGAATGGGTTAGAAAGAACATGGATGAAACAACTTAATCAACACAATATTCCATTACTACAGATGGTTTGTTGTATTTTGTGTTCTTCCCATCTGAAGCTGCTTTCTCTTCCTTAGCCCTTAGCAGTTGTTCAGCACTTTACCTGTGTTATTTGTGTCTGATGCTAGACCATGATGATATCAAGTCACAAGGGACGTCACAGTCAAGGTGCCGCTACCTCTTACTCTATGTATGCACGCACACACACATGCATGCATGCATGTGCGCGCACATACACACACACACGCTCCTGTCTGCATAAATTTCCAGAAAGTGAGTAGGGTAATAGTTTCATATGAGAACATTGTGGCCAAGATGAACAAATTCAACATTCAGAATCAAACTGTAGGACTCAATGTGTGGGAACATAAGAAGCTGCAGAGAGTAGTGGACTCTGCCCAATACAACATGGGCACATCCCTCCCCATCATCGGTAGTATCTACGTGAGGCTCTGCCTCATGAAGGCAACATCTATCATCAAAGATCCCTACCATCTGAGCCATGCCATCTTCTCGCAGCTACCATCCGTCAGGAGGTACAGAAGCCTGAAGTCCCACACCACCAGGTTCAAGAACAGCTACGTCTCTTCAACCATTCGGTTCTTACAACAACCGGCACAACTCAAATCACTACCTCGGTATAGCAACATTATGACCACTTTGCACTACAATGGTCTTTGTCTTTTTTGTTCTAATTGTGTTCTTACTTGAATAATTTTGTATAATTTATGTTGTTCTTGTGAATGTTGTGTATCTGATGCTATGTGCCTGTGATGCTGCTGTAAGTAAGTCTATACATGTACTTGTGCATATGACAATAAACTTGCCTTTGATTTTGACTCTGGCAGCCTCCTGCTCCTTATAGTTCAGGAACAAAATTTACAAAAATATACATTGGAGGGGGGGTGGGGTGACTGGAAACATAGCAAAGAATCTTCCTTCCCCTGACTCAGCAAAGGAAATGCCTGACTGTCTCACGATTGTTATAAGTGATGAGGCATAAGAGTAGGAGGTGAGGTTGTTCCTGGGAATTTGATCCATTTCCCATGACAATGCTGACTCATTTTCCTGGCCAGAAAGAGCAGACACCTAGCAAGAACCTACCTTATTGAACGAATGAACTCTATCCTGGGAGAGCAGATTGGGGTAAGGGTGAGGCCAATAGGCTGGGCAGAATTCACGCCTTCACCCAGCACAAATAGCATAGGAGAAAATTCCACCCTGGGGTGCATATTCCAAAGAGGTAGCAATTTTACATTTGGGTTCACTTGACAATGGAGTGTAACCAGGTGGTATAAAAGATGAATATTAATAGAATGCACCTGCACTTTCTTAATCTGCCAAGAGTTAAGTTCCTTTACCCTATTCAGATCAGCCTGGGTAAGATCCCAAAAGAAATGGAAAGGAGGTAGGTTATTCTGGTGCACCTCCTAGCAGTGAATGACTGAGCTAATTTAGGCAGGGGCACTGGAAGTCACTTCTCCCATTAGCTCTCTTAATTGGAGGTATTGGCCTAATGAGAAAAAAGTCTGTATGTCAATATACACATTATATTTTTACCCTAGGAAACACCATAATAGGCTAAAAATAAATTATGTATAAGACAAAAACCCTCAGTAGGCAAGAGCAAAGCTCTGAACTTATATCATGGGATACAGATGAAACTCTTCTGACTACTGTTTGAGTAGAAGCATTACCCATTTAAAATAAATTGTCAAATACACCACTGAACTGGAAGAGAGAGAATTTCAGATCAAAATATTTGGCACAGGTATATCAATATTCCATGATTTCTAGATGCATGGAATCGAATAATTTAAATCATTTTCAACTCACATTCTCAAACTATTCATTGTAAAATAGTAACCTGAAGCATGAATAATTGCATAATGATATGTTATCTACTCAGTGCTCTGGATTTCTACATCAGAACTGCAATATAAAAACTTGTACTTTACCTGGCAGCAATAATTCCTAATTAGATTGAACACAAAGCCACGGTCCATAAGGGAAAGTAGATCATACAGGAAAAATGCCAAGCTTATGTTGATTTTTTCAGCTTGTTCAGCTTCCTATGGTAAAGAAAATGTAAAATCAATCTATCATCGGCTGACAAGATAGCTCCTAAGATGTCAAAGGTTTTCATGATGCACTTTATTTAATACTAAATGAGTTAAGCTATGGACTGCCTTAATAATGACAAGGTTTCAAGGTGGGAGTCCAATAACAGATAAAGAACTTAATAGACTGGGGGCCTAAGCCTGCCTATCTTATTGGGAAGGCCTCACTTGAATCATTTAGGGTAACCCTTGCCCAAAAATGTCAATTAAATTGGCTGCCTGTCTGGCATTCAAGGTTATTAATTACTCTCAGCATGCTACAGCCAGGGAGCTACAGGAAGTCTCCCTAGAAGACTGTAGGGTGAGAAAGCTTGGACAATCATCAGCTTTGAGATTGGCAAAGGCTTCCTTGTATGGCCTGGGGAGAGCATTCCTGCTCCTCCTGGTCTACATGGTGCTAACTTTCAGTGCTTGCCTTAGGTTGTCAGCTCAACGCTATTGCCAGGCAGGCAAACAGGTCAGTCCTCCCTCTTGCTCCCTCATGATGTAATCTGGCCTTAGCTACTGAATGCTATTTAGGCCACCACTTGTCTCAGACAGAAGCCTTGTCATATGTAAGCACTTAAACCATAAGAGAAACAGGTTCACATTGTTGAATGCTGATATTTTAACCACTCCCTATGGGTCTGGAGGTGCTAGGTGACTGCAGATAAGATCAATGCCTAATTCTCAAAAGTACAGGTGCATGAACCCCAAATTTTCCCATTGTATGTCAAAGAAAACTTGTGGATATTCTGCAAGAAGTGCAATAACATGAACACAGCGTGCAACCTACTGACCCAAGAATGATCATTAGCATACACAGGGAATTAAAGGAAAGATCACTTTTTTGCTTAGGGAACTTTAAGCTGATTTGTTTCTTAGAATAGCCAGACACAATATCTGATTTTACATTGTTCACCTTAGACAAAGGGACATAATGGAACAATTTGCCAGCTACATCTTCAAATTGTGCTCAAATGGGAAAAGTCTACAATTTTGAGGAAAATTATTCCGTCCTTTGCATCATCCCCGGCAGCCCTAAACTTCATCTCATCATTTTCCAGTAGAGGTCCCTGGATCGTTCATGGCTCTCATACTGGTTCCACAGTTGGAGGTCAACTAAGGACACAGTTGGAGTCCTGAAGAAGGGTCCTGACACAAAACGTTGACCGCCTGCTTTTCTCCATGGATGCTGCCTGGCCTGCTGAGTTCCTCCAGCATCATTGTGTTTTTCATGGAGGTCAACTAACTGGATTTGAGATTGAACCAATGATTTTCTTGGTGTGAGTGGTCCAACCCATATTAACAATCCCAGTAATATTGCATTTTCATTTTTAAAAAATGGAACAGATGAAAATTAATGATAAAATAACACAACATGGATAAAACTGACGATGCTAATCATGGGAGAAGATAATTGATCTGGCAAGGCTGCCCTTCGAACATTTTCACATTAAACAAAAACACTTCTAAGTAATTAACACTACCTTCTGCTGTTTCACAAGAATTGTGGCAATCTCTGAAGTAACAACATTAACGATAGTAGTAATATCATCCTTGAAGCGATCAGAGAAGCGTAGTTTTCGGGAAGAATCCTGCTTGTCCATCTGGCAGATGTACTGGGCCATACTTTTAACCTTTCATGCGTGACAAAAACATTTGTGAAATTAGACCAAAGGGACCACTGAAGCAGAACAAATTAACTTGCATTTATGAATCACATTTTAAACCTCAGGACATCATTGAGCTTTTCACAGCCAATTAGTTGCTGTAATGTAGGGAAATTTGCACACAGTACAATCCCACAAAGAGCAGTGAGATAATGACCAGATCATCTGTTTTGGTAAAATTAGTTGATGGATGTTGACCAGGGGCCTGGGAACACACCTATTTTTTCTTTGAAATACTGGCATGGGATCTTTGATGTCTACCAAGAGGGATGACAGGGCTTTGATTTATTGTCTCTTCTGAAAGTTAGAGCCTTGTACAGTGAAGCCTTCCTTCAGAATTGACCAGCCTAGACTCTGTATATAAGTCTCGGAATGGGAGACGAAGCCACAATCTTCTGCCTCAGAGTCTAGTGTATCGTCACTGAAGCACAGCAGTGCCTTTTGTTGTAGAGCACACTGCAGTAGTGGAAAATGTCTGCAGATAAGATGAAGAATTCCACAAGAGTGTTATCTTTTTAAAAACTGTAAACTTCATTCAAAATTATTCATATGAAATAAAGAAGCAGCAGAAATCAAATAAAGAGCCAAGGAGATGGCAGGGGCTTGGAAGGTGGGAATGTGCAAAGGAACTAAAAACAAAACTTTATCATTTGGCAAACTGAAAATCAATTATGAGAAGTAGAAAGAAAAGAAAGCAAAGCAAAGTAATTGATAAAAAACTAAAAAAAAGTTCAGTAAACGACATTTTTCAGGACCTGGGCATCGCTGTTAAAATATGAACAACTTGTTTGGAAAGACGAAAGGAGTCTGGGAGGCTGGTTTGTGATACAGTCCGGCAGTTTCAAATTACATCTGTGTGAAATGTGATACAGTGATACCAATTAGTTCCTGCAGGAAAAAACTGTGCACATTTGGTAAATTCGAAGTTACCCACCAAAAGCTCGAAGAATGAGGCATGCTTAAAGACCACTGCCCATCCTTAATTGCCATTGGCTCTTAGTGGCTTGCTATGCCATTTAAGAGTCAACCCTATTGGTGAGTCTGGCATCACATATTGGCCATACTGGTCAAGGATCCTCTTAAGGACCCTAATGCATTTTTTTTAACAATGATCCAGTTGTTTTGTTATTTCTTTTAAACTCCAGATCATGAAATCAATTTAAATTTCACAGCTACCATGACGGGATATGATCTTTGGTCTCACAATTGTTGGTTTAGGCCTCTATATTGTTAATCCAGTACCATACCCAACTGGGAATCTCACACGGATGAAAGAGAACTACATGTTTGCAAAGATGCAAAAGCTTGGTCAGGTAACCTGCGATACATTCCGGCAGTTTCAAATTATATCTGTGTGAATGAAATGAGCTACAATGACACTAAAAGGTTTATGCAGATAAACTATGTGCATTTGATAAATTACAGGTACCTACCAAAAGCTCAAAGAAGAACCAGGCATATTTGAAGACATTTTCTCTCACCATGCCAGTGCTGACCACCATCTGCAGTGCTAGTTCTTCATGAAATTGCTGAATAATAATTAAAAAAAAATAAGAATCTTTTCTAGATTTACCAAGATTTACCATTTCTTCGTCCTTGTCCTATACTTTAAGGTATGCTATCTGATGTTGTGAACAGTATAGGATTTTTTTCATAGTTGTGTAAAATATAATTTGTTTCTGTGATCCACTGGCTAATCCATTTATTTCCTTAGCATGAAAGAGTGAGTGATAAACCATGTTATGTTTCCTTGAAGTATTCTTCTTGTGTTTCCTGCAGAACATAGAAGAATGTTCAACCTGTTCCATAAATCAGTAAATTATCTGACAGAAAATGCTGGAAACACTCAGCAGGTTAGGCAGCATCTGTGGAAGGATGAACAGAGTTAACATTTTGCCTGAAACATTAACTCTGTTTCTCTTTTCTTGGAGGCTGCCTAACCTACTGAGTGTTTCCAGTATTTTCCATTTTTATTTCAGATTTCCAGCATCTGATTTTATGATTTTCATCTACAAACTAACGTTTGCTTATGTGAAAAATTTAATCCAAAGCAGCATAGAGTTCTAGGTCAACAAACAAACTGCTGGAGGAACTCAACGGGTCGAGCAGTATCTGTGGGGAGAAAGGAACTGTCGATGTTCCGAGTGAAAACCCTGCGTCAGTAGTACTCCCCCCACAGATGCTGCTCGACTCGCTGAGCTCCTCTAGCAGATTGCTTGTTGCTCCAGATTCCAGCACCTGCAGTCTCTTGTGTCCCTAAAGTTCGAGGTCAATTGATGAAATCTGATTTGAGGAATCTTTCCATAATTAACTTGTCTTTTCTCACAAAGGAATCTAAAGAATCTAAAATCAAATACAAATTGGAATTGGATTTCCTTTGTTCAGTTATGGGCTGAGCTTCTGTTCACCACCTCCCCACCTCCCCCGCCACCGGCCACCCCCCACCCCCCACCCTCAACTGCACTGCAACCCCCTGGCAAGCAGAGCAGGCTTCTGGTGGAATCATGTGAGTAATCGGGAGCCCTTTGCAGCAAGGACGAGAAATACTTGCAGAGTTATTTGAATGTTCTGCTGCACCATCTGAAGATTTAGAGGTAGCAGGGCCAAATAGTTCTCAAGAGAAAAGATGGAATTTTTTTTTTAATGCCCTGCCTTGCTGTTCTCCTCCATTTGTGCAGCTGAGTCTGACTCCAACAGCATGCTTCCTGTCACCTATTACCGGGCGTTCCCTGCGAGCAGCACCAACAGGATTCAGCAATTAGGTTTTGAAACAAGTCAAAACACAAAGACTAAAATTGTAGTTTGAGGGACTAGGCAGAAAATCAGTGCAGAAGTTAGTGAGCCCCATATGACAACCAATCTAATGACAAGCGTTCTGGACCCTACTGCTTTTAGGTAAGAATCTTTAGAATAACTCTTTACAGTTTAACCATTCCACATCGGTATTCAGTATTAATATCTGATCTAAAATAGGACTACTGGACCTAAAATAATACATGAGTAATGTATCCTGTAATAATTTTGATCAGCAAATAGATGTGACGGTTACTTACCTTACAAGACACAATGGGACATATCCAAACTAAAATGTAGGAGCTTTATTGCTGGACTGCTGTTTTGAAAGCAAAGACTTGGTGTGATAATGTGTGGTAGCTCTGAGAATTGGCCTTTTCCCTTTTGTATTAAAGAATAAATTTACTAACGTAGTTACAACCATAAATTTTAGTCCTTAAGCAACAGGTGGTAATGATTAAAATTCAACACATGCCTTCAGCAAGGGGTGCACATACAAAGGAGAAAACATATCTGCTGTGGGAAAAGAGATCATTATTAAAGCAAAACAAAACCATTTAGAATCCATACAAAAGGGAGACTGCCACACAAACAGCAAAGTACCAGTCATTATTAAATTAGTGATTTTCATGCATGTACACAGACAGAACTGCAGCAAACATCAGTTCCCTCAACAGAATACAAAGCTGTTAAAGTCAGGAAGTGTTAAAAATGCACCCTTTCATCTTCTATTGGACTGTGAGTGTAAGGAGCAATTAAACCTGGGCCCTTTGAGTACTGAATGAGGAGCTCAGTCACTAACTAGCCAAAGATCACCACATCATCAAGTGGAAAATTAATTGAATAGAAACCTCAAATCTTTCTCAGGTGATTTCAGGAAGAAGTTTGCTCAAGTATCACAATCCTTAACAATCCTGAAACCAGCGGGGCTAAATGTTCATCCCTAAACTCACTCCATTGCACAGAACAAATCTGCATGTGTCTTCTTTTAATAATATTTGCTAGATGAGGCATCAAACTAAGTTTGTAAAAAGGGGCACTGGAAAGTGACATTGAACAACCACAACAAAAACAACATGAATTTAGAAATGTCTTTATTTTATTGTGGTTACATGACAAAGGGAGGCCATTCAGCTCTCTGAGTAAATGTTGGCCCCTGGTAAAGAAATATAATTTTCCATTCTTTCCTCACAGCTCTGCAAATGATTCTGTCTTATTTGATTCTTTATCAAAGATGTTGATTAATTCTGTTTCCATCACTCCTTGAGGCAGTTAATTCTAAATTCTAACTACCCTCTGAGTAAAAAAAAGGTTTTCTTTCATATAACCTGTGTAACTCTTGCCCAAAGCTTTCAATCTGTGCTCCCAATCTTTGAACCATTGCTAATGGGAACATCTCTTTATTTACTTCATATATACCAATTATGATCCTCTCAATCTTCCTTCATCATAAGAAGATATTAGATGACCAAAAATTGGGTAAAAGTAGCAGCTTTCAATAAATGTTTCATGAAAGGAAAGAGGTAGAAGTGGAACAGTTTAGGGAGAAAATTCCAGAGTTGATGGCAATGCCCATTGAAGGCACAGTACGTGACGATGGTATGATTAAATTCAGGGATGAACAGAAATTCAGTATTAAAGGAGTGTAGAATACTCAGGGTTTAGCATTGGAGGAGCTTTCAGAGGTGAGTGGAGGAGGGATCAAGGAGTAATCTGAAAACAAAGATGATAATTTTAAATTAGACATCACCAGACTAGGAGCCAAAGGGCGATTGGGACAGTACAAGGTGGATATGCATAGAACTTTAAATGATCTCAAAGTTACCAAGGGTAGTGGGAGGATGGAATGCACTGAAATAGTTGACTTGTGAAGTAACAAAGACATGGAAAAGGGTTTCATCAGCAGATGTGCCGTTATAACATTAGAGTCAGGTGATGCTGTGGGGGGTGAATACATGCAGAGTTAATGATGGGAGAGATGTATGGCTGGAACATTAACATCACTCACACTTTTGACTGTGGTTCAAAGACACTAACAAGGTCTGGTTAGAAGTGGGAGGGATAGAATTGACAGCTGGGGAACAGAGTTTGTGGTTGGGATGGAAGGTGACAGTGTGTGTCTTCACAATATTCAGTTGAAGCATCTTTCTGCTTGTCCAGTATCAGATGTAGGACTAGCAATCTGGCAGCATGGATGCATTAGATGTAAGATGTAAGGAGAGAACTGGTGAAATGCTGAGTGTTGTCAATGTAGCTGTGCAAACTGTACACTTTGCTTTTGAATGATGTATTCGGGAGGCAATGTGAAGTTGAGAAATAGGGAGGATCCAGTTAGCACAAGGGGTAACAGTTGAGAATGGGAAGAAATATTATTGCAAGTGATTATCTGGATATATCGGGAGAGATGAGAATGGAATCCAGCAAGTGCGTTGCCTCCCAGTTGGAAGATGGTGCAAATGCGTTGAATGGGAAGGATGTGGTTCATCAAGCCAAAGGGTGAAGATAGCTGAGAAAGAATGAGCAGGGATAGATTATCTTTTTCATATGTAACTTTGACAGAAATTGTTTCATTACTGTAACCATGGCAAATACATGATTGGAAGAATTCCAAATGATTTCCAGGAAGCAGGCAAGGAGATTGGAGGGAAAAAGAGAGGTTAGAAATCACAAAATAGTTGGTCTCATGTGGAGAAGAGTGATGACAGCAGATAAGGAGAAGGGGAGAGTGCCTGAAGTGAGAGAACCACTAGCAACATCACCAAACGTGATGGCTAGGAAAGGAAGCTGGGGGGCTAGCAGTTTCATGCAACTGGGTTTGAAGCAACAGGATTTGGGTGTTTTGGCAAGATGAAATTAGAGAAGGATAGTAATTCAGGGATAGGGTACAGGGGATCTGATAGGAGGTTTTGCCCAGCAAGCTTGGGGGTGGGAGGGAAGTGGTCGGGGCATTTGATCAAATGGTTTTAATCTTATTGACAAAGAAGGCCATGAGGTCCTCTCACTTGTTTTAGGAGGTGAGGGGTGGAAGAGGTATGGGTTGTGTGTTTGAGAAGATGGTTTGCAGTAGAAAAAAAAGAAGCTTGGGGATTACCTTTACTTTCCAGGCAGATCCTGGAATAGTGAGCAGTTATGAAGATGAGATCAAAGGCATCGTGCATTACATGGCTTAGTCAGATTTGGTTGTAAATGGTGAAACAAGTTACTCACCGTACTCATCTGAGTCTGCATTATTTGGACTTAAAGGAATAAGGAAGGAAAGGGCCAAGTGAGAAAAAAGTAATGATTTTAATGGGCATCAAAGGTGGTGATGTGAGAATGTCTGAACAGCAGAAATTTTGTGTCAATAAGTGAACCGAAGCTTCAGGACACAACACGTAGCTGTGCAAAGTTGCAGGAAAGCTTGTTACCATAACTTGCCATTATTGTTTCAGTTATAAAGGTAATATGTTCAGATGCACAGGGTAAAAATTCTAAAACTCCACTTCACAAAACCCTGAATTTAGATCTGTCGATTTTCCTGATTCACCTTTTCAACCCTACAAATACAACAAAGTGGCTGATAGTCAATCAATACAATAGACACGTCACTGAAACTACCAATACAGTACTCAAAGGGTATGTAGGCTGATATCCAAAGACCAAATGGAATTTAGCATTTTAGTTGGCACAGTAGCACAGCTAGCAGAGCTGTTGCCTCACAGCTCCACTGACCTGGGTTCAACCCAGATCTCTCGTGCTGTGTGGGTTTCTTCTGAGTGCTGTGGTTTTGTCCCACATCCCAAAGACGTGCAGGTTGGTAGGTTAATCAGCCACTGTAAATCTCCCCTAGTTTGCAGGAAAGCATTGGAATCTGAGGGGAGTGGATGGGATGTGGGGAGGTTACAGGGAAATTAGTGGGGGAATGGGAGTGCATTGACTTGATGGGATAAATGGCTTCCTTCTACATCATAAGGAAATAGGGAATTTTTATTTTACATAGAAAAGAAAATCTGCATCATGGGAAGTTTTTTGTTAATATAAATAACCCAAAACAAATTAAATTTAGTTTGTTAGACATTGACTATTTTGAGAGAATATTTAATTAAAATCTGATAACAGGACATAGCTGAAGAAGTGTTATTTATTTTAGGAATGTGTGTGCATGTGTTGGCATCAAAACAAAAAAGATTTGCTCAGAAAGCATTGCAAAGGATGGCATGTTGAGTCTGCATGCTGAAGTGCAAATGCAGGGGATGCTTTCAATGGTCCTTGGTATTGGATTGTCTGTCTCAAGCACAAGGGGAGGAAGGTCGACAGTGGAGATGTTGCCTGGTTAATCTTGAGCAGCTTCATGTGGCTGCCTCAGAACAGAGACCAAATTCTTCCACTTTATTCCATGAATGGTTACTTTTGAAATGGGAGAAGAAATTAAAAATTGTACTGCCATATATCTCAAATAAAAATGTTAACTATTCAGCCAGTACAATTTTGTTCAAATAATTTAAACACATTATTTGGTAGAATAAAGTCCTGGACTCAAAGCAGCAATCATATATGCCCAGACTTGAAAATTAGATGTACTAATTATTTTATTGATAATGTTTATGATTTGTATTATTTTGAGCTATTATTTTTTGTTTAATTTTAAAATTTCCCTGGTTCATTTTCCATAGTGAATGAAATAAGCTGTTTAATTGTAAGTTATCAATAATGAAACAAAATGTTTCATATTCATTAAAATATCGGCTACTCGTGTAAAATGTAGCATGACATTGCACTTTTGTGTTTAGAATCAAAGCCCAAAAAAAGATGCAGAAGGCCTCAACAAAAGAGATATAATGTTCACAGAAGTCTGAATGTACAGAATGAGTTGACAACGCACATTGTTCATTGAGTAAATGGAGCAGGACATACACAAGACAATACTTGCATTTGGTTTTAACAAGCTATGTTGTCAGGTGCAATATCCACCTCTTTGTGCTATGTGGCAGTCTACCTTTCTGTTTGAAGATCGTCCAACAGAACCAGCGTTGTTGAAGTAGCTGCTTACTTCTACATAGGAAGACATCCGAGAACCACTTCGATCCATTCCCTGGAGTAAAGGTCCAGGAAGAAGCAATTGAACAGGCAGGGCAAAGGTAACACGGTCAATACATGGTGCAGTTATCGACTTTGAGAACTCTAAATAATAGTTCCAGGCATGGGATTAACAGTTGTCAAAAACAACTTGCATTTATCTAGCACCACAAATCTGAAAGAAAATCCCTCCGAGTTCTCCAGAGCATTGAAAGACAAGAAAAATAAACCCAGCCAAAGTGGGAAATGCTTGAAAGGGTGTAGTTGAAAGTTCTAAAGGAACTGGAGAGGCAAAGGTTTAGGAAGGGAATTCCAGTGTAGAGGGCTCACCAGCAAAAGAGGGAAAATGCATAAGGGTCAAGCCATTTGAAACAAAGGATTCTGGGTAGGCACGGAGAGATGAAGCCATGGATGAGAAATTTGAGTTTTGGAGCCAATGTAGGTCAGCAACAGAGGAGATCTACAACTAGAGGTCAGTGTCACCAGGGTCTGATACACTCATCCATTCAGTTTTGTCCTAGGGCCTGGTTCTTTCAGTCATCCCTAGTGACCTGTTTATTGGTAGCACAGATAGATGATCAACCTTGCTCATACAGGTTTGTCATTCCCATTGTCAGTCAATGATTTTAAATGCCAGAAACTGATCTCTCTCGGAGAATCAGAGTCTGACAAGTATAAAGGGCTATCTACCCCAAAAACAGTTTATAAGTATGTCTTTTGTGTATAGTTCCTATAATATTGTTTTATTCGTATAATGTAGTTTTTGAATTATTCGGCACAATTTCAGTTCAATTCATGACAAGTTCACATCCCATACCAATACCAATATTATATATGTAATTTAATCCATCAACCCAGATCAAAATCCAGAGACCGAAGGTAATGTAAAAGATTTTAAGTTATTTCGATGCCTTGAAGCAGTGGGTTTGGAAATGAATTATTGTTCAGGCTTGGTCTCTTGTTACAAACTGTTTCTTTTAAGTTCCCTGTAAGTGTAACTGTCGGGTGAGTATCGGTTCAGGCTGTGCTGAAATGCGCTCACAGAAAATTAGCCTCTGACACTCAATGTCCCACATCACACCTGGAAAGGAAAAACCAGAGCAACATACCAAAAGGGTGTCTGAAACCACAATTTGAGGAGAAAAAGAAAGAGAAGGGGGCAAGAGACAACTGGGAGAGAATGTCCCACATCACACCTGGAAAGGAAAAACCAGAGCAACATACCAAAAGGGTGTCTGAAACCACTATTTGAGGAGAAAAAGAAAGAGAAGGGGGCAAGAGACAACTGGGAGAGAAAGGACAGCAGGGCAGAAGGTAAGTTCTTAATCAGTCCACAAAGAGAAAGGACACTACTTAAATCAGTGTTTTCTTAAATGGTCATGGAATTATACAGCATAGAAACAGGCCCTTCAGCCCAACTTGTCCATGCCAACCAAGATGTCAATCTGAACTAGTCCCATTTGCCTGCGTTTGACCATAATCATAGAACCATGTAACAAAGAATCTCTGAGGAAGTGGATCAATGGACATTCTAGGACAAAGCTTTAAGGAGAAAAGCCATAATTTTTATTCACCATGATCTTTAAAGCCTAGTCAGATGGCAATCATCAGCGTATGTATACACACCTCCCGAGACTCAGTGAATCATTTCCAGCTGCTTATTTAGTAATCTCAAAATAATGTTGATGTCACAAGGCTTTAAGTCATGTGGGAAAAATCAGTGCTATCAAAAATCATAAAGGTAGAAAACATAGAAAATAGCAGAAGTAGGCCACTTGGCTCCTTGGGCCTGCTCTGCCATTAAGTACAATTATGGCTGATCATCTAGTTTGATACCACGTTCCTGCCCTCTCCCCACATCCATTGATGCCTTTCACGTCTATCTCCTCCTTAATTATATTCAGTGACACGGCCTCTAAAGCTCTCTGTGGTTGTGAATATCACAGGTTCGTCATCCTCTGAGTGAAGAAATTTCTCCTCATCTCAGTCCAAAATTTCTTGCCCTTTAATCTGGTACTCAGTCTCAACACCACAGCCAGGGAAAATACCATCTCGCATTCAATCTGTCAGAATTTTGTAAGTTTCATAGAATAGTACAGCACAGGAACAGGCGCTTCGGCCTATGATGTCTGTTTCAATTAAATCCCCACTCATATTTCTAAACCCTAATGAATACAAACCTATTTGATCTAATCCCTCCTCACATAATGGTAGCAAATTAGTCTCTAGATGTACTCCCTCCAAAGCAAATATATCCTTTCTTAGCTAAAGAGACCAAAACTGCACACAATTCTCCAAATGTGTCTCATCAAGGTCCTATCTAATTGTGGAAGACATATCTGCTACTGAACTCAAAATGCCTTACTTGAAAGCCAATGCACCATTTATATTTTTAACTTTTCACTGCACCTACATGCTTCCTTTCAATTATTGATGTACAAGAACGTTGTACATCAATATACTCCAATCAAACATCATTTAAATAAGACACTGCCTTTGTGCTTTCCCTACTGTAGTGGATAATTTCACATTTATTTACATTATATTGCATCTGTTCACTGACTCAATATATCTAAGATACTTTGAAGGCTCGTTGCATTGTCCTCACAATCCCACCTAGTTTAGTGTCAGAGGCAAATATTGAAATATTAGATTCTGTTCCCTTTTTCAGATCATTGTGACTAGATGAGGTCTAAACATTGATCACTGTGATACTCTACTAGTTGCTGCCTGCCACACCAAAGGGACCCATTTATTCCCATTTTGTCTTTCCTGATTCTAACCATTTTTCAATCCATTCCAATACATTACCCACAATATCACATACTTTTACACTCTAATCAATTATGTTGGTCTTTATCAAAGTTTTCTAAAACTCCAGGTACACCACATCCTTTGTTTTCCCCTATCTGTTCTACTAGTTATTTTCACAAAAAATTCCAAAATTTTTATCGAATGCAATTTCCTTTCTGGAAATCCATGTTATTTTGGTCCATTGATATTTTCCAACTGTTTAGCTATCTCTTCCTTGGTAATAGTCTCTAGCAAGTTCCCCTCTAGGTTAGTCTATCCGGTCTGTGGTTTCCTGTTTTCACTTTTGCTAATTTTTTTTAAATAGAGGGGATACATTTGCCACTCTCCAATTTGCAGGAACAATTCTAAATCTAAAAAAAAATCTGGAAAAAGGTAAATAAGGCATCCACTATTTCCAAGGTTACCCCTTTGAGTACTCTGGGATGGAAATTATCAGGTCCTGGAGATTTATCAGCTCTCAATAACACTAATTTCTGAAGCATCATATTCTAATAATAATTTCCTTTAGTTTCTCACCTGCTTTAGATTCTTGGTTCCCTAATATTTCTGGAAAGTTACTGTGTCCTTTTCAAATAGTTGTTTAATTGTTCTGCTGCTTCCCTGGTTCTCATTATGAATTCTCCCGTTACTTACTATAGGGGATCTACACTTGACTTCACTAATCTTTTTCTTTTTACATTATCAAACATTATCTTTTCATATATATATTTCCAATTCTGTTGCAGGTAGCACCAAACAGAAATCTTCAGATGGATCTACTGAAGGAATGCATAAAATTATAAGTACAGATAAGTAAAAACATTAGATGCTTATTCTGGTTAGAAAGCAGCATAAACATATGTTGCATTTATATACTGTATATAAATACTGTAGAAGAGCTTTTGTATCATTTTATAGTTAACAACAATAAGGAACAAGAATTTAAGTGAAAAGGAGGAAAGTTAAGGACTTTGAAGAAGTACAATAGATAAATATTTGAAAGATTGAAGAATTAAAGGCTGTGGGGAACTGGTACAGAAGAGTAGTTGAAGCCAGCGTAGATCAGCCGTGATCATATTGATTGGTGGGGCAGGTTTGAGGGCCCCAGTGGCCTACACCTGCTCCTATTTTCTTGTGTTCTTGTACAAGAGAACTGAAGGTGAAAATGATATTAGTGCCATAGCAATTGGAAGAATATAAAGATGACACTGAGTAAAGTACACTAGACTATATTAGAGACAATTCTGGTGAGAAATGCAAAGGCTCTGGGCTTTGATCCTGCACAGAGGAGTGAAGCAAAGATCCAATCTCTCATAGCCTTAAAGAGTAAATGAAACAAAGCTCGAAGTAGTCTCAACCAGATTCCTTGCATACAAAGATATGGCTTGAAATACTTTATTCATATGCCCAAAAGAGTGCATTGTTGGAAGTTCTGTTTTGGAATTCCAGGTGTGAGATAGCATTGACAATGGGGGGAGAGATCATCAATACAGTGCAGGGTCCTTCAATGTGTTGAATGGTTTGAAGTCTCTTTTAAGAATTTACCTGGGATATCTAAAAGAACAGATTGTCATAAATTTGATAGGAGGAATTTGTATGGCAGACTGAAGTTGGTATTTATTCCATTCACTTTTCAAAAAGTCTAACAATTTAGCCCCCTAGCTTGCAGAGTAGAACCAGCTGTCCTTGGCTTAAAACAGGGCGATAAGAGATGACAGAGAAACATTTGATGCATTCATTTTGCAGCATTTAGATACAGGTAAGGCAATGGAATTTGTTTTCTCTTGTTTCCCAGGTACCAACAAAGCACAAATCTTTTATCCAGAGTAGAGCTGCTGAAATAGAATTGTAATTTAAACAGTATGCCAATTCTGAGGCAATAGTAGTGGGTGGTCAGATTGCCATGGAATTGCAGGCCAATGTGATTCAGTTGTCTGAATTAAACAATGATCAGATTAGTTTTATCTTCATTTCTCTCTCAGCCCTTGAAAAAAAAAGATTTTTATAATGCAGTTAGTTAAAATGCATTTCTCCTAATGCTGGGACCATACCTTGGAAGATGTGATATTCTTAGCATCTTCATCTGCTAAAGCCTGGGTTCCTGCAATATCAGGATTGCTGCTGCTCAATATGCGTGACTGCATAAGTCTGGATCCAACATAGGCAGCACTGGAACGTCCCACAGTGTAGTAACGACTCTCTGGAAACACAGGAGGCACTGCTGAGCCTAAAGAAAACAGTCGACATCAGTGCAAATGTCAAAAACTAGTCAATCATACCTGGGTGAAATTTAAGAACAGAAATAGGTTTAGATATTAGGTCCCTTAATCTTAGAGTCACAGAGTTTTACAGCATGGAAACAGGCCCTTTGGCCAACTCCTCCATGCCGACTGTGTTGCCCAGCGAGCTAGTGCCCCGTTTGGCCCATAGCCCCCTAAACCTCTCCTATCCATGTACTTGTCGAGATGGCTTTTAAATGTTGCTAATGCACCCACCTCAACCACTATTTCTGTCAGCTCATTCCAAATACGCACCACCCTTTGCGTGAAGAAGCTACCCGATGTCCCTTATAAATCTCTCACCTCTGATCTTAAACCTACACCCTCTTGCTTAGCACTCCCTCCCTGGGACAAAGACGATATGCATTCACACTGTCTATAATAAGATCCACATGATCTTATATACCTCTATCAGGTCAACCCTCAATCTCCTACGCTCCGGGCAAGTAATAGATCCATGTCTTATAAGCAACCTCTCCTAGTAACTCAGGCCCCCAAGTTCAGGCAACATTTATTAAATCTTTTCTGTATTTCTAGTTTAATAACATCTTTCCTATAACAGGGTGACCAAAACTGTACAAAACTCCAAGTGCGGCCTCATCAATGTCTTATATAACTGCAACATAACTTCCCAACTTCTATACTCAATGACCCGACCGATGAATCTTAATAGGTTTAGAAATAGGTTTAGACACACACACACACACACACACACACACACACACACACACACGCAAATGCACATGCACATATGCACATATATGCACACACAGATGTGGAGTTTGAAAATTATAATGAGCATTTCTTCGTTAAATATAATGAGCATATTTTTATGAATATTATTGTGATGTTAAATCAGACAGTCCTTTCAGGACCAATTGGCACTCTCGCCTCCATATCTGCCAGCAGATACAGAGATTTTGTACATTATTTGGTTGACCCCATTTAAACCTCCTGCCAGTGAAAACAAAGGTATGTGGAAAGAATAGAACCTGCTGACAAAACATAATTTTTAAAAAAGAACCAAAACTGAAAATCTGCTTTAAGTGATATTTTTTAGCCTTAAAGTGGACAGAATGAATCACACGGATAATAGACTCTTTCAATTCTTACAGTTTCATACAGAACAAAAGAAGAAACAGCAATGAAAATACGTGTGGCGGCCTCCATAACAATTAATCTCCTTCCCTCCAAATTAGCTTCGAGGAGCTTTCACCCTGTAGCAGCACATGGTTGCAGATCAAAACAAATTGATGAACCTGAGCAACTCCTAGTGGTGAAACCAGCTTATGCGATTCAGGGTGTAATTTATCAGTATTAGCTGAGGAAGCTTAGAACCAATGTTATCAATTCCAGTTAAGATCAATTTCTGTTTCTGATGTGTTGGGAAAAAAATTGCTGAAACATGTGATGTTTTAAAGAAAAGTAATTCCTCTGATAATACTAGATCCATGTCTTATAAGCAAGCTGATGGTCCCATGCTTCCACTGCTATTGGGCAAGTTAGCAACCAAATGGCCAAGTTACCAGGCGTATTTATATGAATTGGTTTAATTGTAAAGATTATTAATGACAGAAGCCTATGTTGAAGATTTAGGCTAATGATAAAAGAAGAATTAGTTCAATACTACAGTATGTGCTACAAAAAATTTCATTATCAGAGTCAGGAGTTGGAGTGAGATTTGAAGCGGGGCTTTGAAAAGAGTTGAGTCTCTGTGTCTATGCCTTGTGAGTTTCACCTGGCAAGAGTCTAAAAGAGGCACATTTGCAAATTGTTACTAGTTGATTGGCTAATTAAGAGCAGCAAATAAAAGGAAGGTATGTATAAGTGGAGTGGAGTACTTGAGGCTTGGTGAGAGGAGGTGGAGGCTAAGGTAAGTTTCTTTCTTTGATTTTTTTCCTCTATTTGCTAGGCTAGACTAGTTAGAATGGCTCTGTGGTCAGTAGATTGTTCATCCTGAGAGAAGTGAGAGTTCCAGGAGACCTCTAGTCTCCCTGATAGCTACAGTACATCGCATGAGTGCATCCAGCTGCAGCTCCTTACAGACTGTGTTAGGGAACTACAGCTGGATGACCTTTTTTCTCCTATGGGAGAATGAGGAGCTCATAGATAAGAGCTACAGGGAGGCAGCCACTCCTAAGCTGCAGGTAGCTGTGTGACTGTCAGGAGAAGGAAGGAGAGGAGGCAGGTAGTGCAGAATACCCTGGGGCTGTTCCCTTCAATAACAGGTATACTGTTTGGGGGGGGGGGGGTGGGAGAGAATGGCCTACCAGGGGAAAGCTGCAGTGACCAGGTCTCTAGCACTGAACCAGGTTGTGTGGTGCAGAATGGAAATGGTGAGAAGAGGAGAGTGGTAGTGATAGGGGATTCCATAGTAAGGGGGGCAGACAGGAGATTCTGTGGACATGAGACTTCTGGATGGTATGTTGCCTACCAGGTGCCAGGGTCAGGGACATCTTGGATTGGGACAAACAGTATTCTGAAAAGGGATGGTGAACAGCCAGAAGTTGTAGTACATATTGGTACCAATGACATGGGTAGGAAAAAAGATGAGGTCCTGAAGAGGGAATATAGGGAACTAGGTAGGGAGCTAAAATCAGGACCTCATGGGTAGTAATCTCTGGATTGCTGCCTGTGCTATATGCCAGTGAGGGTAAGATTAGATTATCTGGCAGATGAATGCATAGCTGAGAAATTGGTGTAAAATTGGATGTAGAATATCTTGTCAAGAGGAAGAAAGAAGCTTACCTGAGATTTAGAAAGCAGATCAGTCAAGGCCTTGGAGGGTTACAAGGTAGCCAGGAGGGAGCTGAAGAATGGACTTAGGAGAGCTAAAAGGTGGCATGATAAGGCCTTGACGAGTAGGATTAAGGAAAACCCTAAGGTGTTTGACGTGTATGTGAAGAAGAAGATGACTAGAGTGAGGATAGGGCTGATCAGGGATAAGAGGAAATGTGTGCCTGGAGTCAGAGGTTCTTAATTAATAATCTGCTTTTGGTATTCACCAATGAGAAAGACCTTTGTTTGTGAGGATGATGTACAAACAGGCTGATATGCCAGACCATGTCAATGTGAAGAAAGAATATGCTGGAACTTCTGAAAAACATTAAGATAGACAAGTCACCAGGGCTGGATGGTATTTACTGTATCCAGATTATGGGAAATGAGGGAGGAGATTGCTGTGCCTTTGGTCATGATCTTTGCATCCTCACTCATCACAGGAGTAGTGCAGATGATTGGAGGGTGGAAATGTTGTTCCTTCTTTCAAGAAAGGCAGTAGGGGACAACCAGGGAATTATAGGCCAGTGAGTCTTACTTCAGTGGTGGGCAAATTACTGGAGAAGATTCTTAGAGACAGGATTTATGGGCATTTGGAGAAGCATAGGCTGATTAGCGACAGTCAGTATGATTTGAGGGGCAGGTTGTGCCTCATGAGCCTGGCTGAATTCTGAGGATGTAACAAAGCACATTGAGCAGTGGATGTGGTGTATATGGATTTTAGTAAGGTGCTTGATAAGGTTCCTCATGGAAGGCTCATTCAGAAAGTCAGGAGGCAAGGGATTCAGGGAAACTTGGCTGTGTGGATTCAGAATTGTCTTGCCCATAGAAGATGGTGGTTGTAGACAGCATATTCTGACTAGCAGTCAGTGACCAGTGTGTTCCATAGGATCTTGTTCTGGGACCCATGCTCTGTCTTTTTTTTAAAATAAATGACTTGGATGAGGATATGGAAGGGTGGGTTAGTAAGTTTTGCAGATGACAAAGATTGGTGTGTGGATAGTGTAGAAGGTTGCTGTAGATTACAACAGGACATGGATAGGATGCAGACCTGGGCTGTGAAGTGGCAGATGGAGTTCAAACCCAGAAAAGTGAAGTGATACACTTTTGGAAGATCAAATTTGAAGGCAGATTACAAGGTTAATGGCAGGACTCTTAGCAGTGTGGAGGAACAGAGGGATCTTGGGGTCCACATCCATAGATCCCTCAAGGTTGCTGTGTCAGTTGTTAAGAAGGCATATGGTGTGTTGGCCTTTATTAGTTGGGGTATTGAGTTCAAGAGCCATGAAGTAATGTTGTAGCTCTATAGAAACTCTGGTTAAACCACACTTGGAGTATTGTGTGGTTGCCTCCTTATAGGAAGGATGGAGTTTTAGAGTGCAGAGGAGATTTACCAGAGCTACTGCCTGGATTGGAGATCATATGAGGTTAGGTTGAGGTGAGTTGGGGCTTTTCTCTTTGCGTGAAGGAGGAATGAGAGGTGAGTGATAGAAGTGTGAGATGACAAGAGGCATAGATCGAGTGGACAGTCAGACTTTCCCAGGGTGAAAATGGTTCACATGAGGGGGCATAATTTTAAGGTGATTGGAGGAAGGTATAGGGGAGATGTCAGAGGCAAATTTTTTTTTTACACAGAATGGTGGGTGTGTGGAATGCACTGCTGGCAGAGGTTGTGGGGGCAGATACATTGGGGACATTTAAGAGACTTAAAACACGTGAATGATAGAAACATGGAGGGCTATGTGGGAGGGAAGGGGTAGATAGTTCTTGGAGCAGGATAAAATGTCAGCACAACATGGGCTGAAGGGCCTGAACTGTGCTGTAATGTTCTATTACTTTTTGATTGGACTTTCATTGTGAAACATATTGACTTGAAGGCAATGGGGGAAAATAGGAAATATCATGAAATAATCTCAAATGCAGTAGTGATACTCTGTTCATTTACTACTCTTCAGTGTAGGAGGTGTTCCCTTTTATTGATATGTAGAAGAAACATATGACAACCTAAAGGAAAAGATGGGGGGAGTGACTATACTGTGTGCTTGAAGGATCATCTTGCAGGAAAAAAGGAATAAAAAATGGATGGCATTTAGGAAGGAAATTCCAGAGAATGAGAAACTTGCACAGAAGAGGATAAAACTGCAATTGGGGCAAATGAAGGGAACAAAAATGCAGAAATAACTTCAGCTGGAGGAAAGGAGAGAATTGAGGCTGATGATGTATCAGGATGGAGGATCTAAATGGGAAGGGTGATAAGCATTTTAGGTAAGCATATGGAGGATATGTGGGGAGAAGGGGTTAGATAGTCTTGGGTGTGGCTTGAAGGGCAGCACAATAGAGTGGGCTGAAGGGCCTATATTGTGCTGTATGGTTCTATGGGTGGAGTGGGGTGAGGTTTCAAGAGTACAGATGGGTGATCTTAAGGATGAGAATTTTAAGTCTTGGGTGAACTAGGGTCCAACAGACCTGAGGACAAGAGCAATGGGCACAGGCCTTGGCATGGGATAGGTTATGGTCAGCAGAGTTTTTAAAATGACAATGTGTGAGTGACCAGCCAGTAGGCTGTTGGTACAACTGAGCCAATGCAAACCTGGACTTAGGCTTCAGTGGCAGATGGATTACAATGGAGTGGATGTAGGCAATATAACAGGTAGAAGCAGGTGAGGGGGTTGCAACAGGATGAGAGGATTTCAAGGTTTCCAGTGTTGGTAATGGTCTTGTATTCTGGTCTTCCCAAAATTCAGCTGAAAGATCACAAACTCGCATGTTTCCAGATGTCATGATAAGCAATCAACATTAATCCTCCCTAACCAAAATTATTTAAAAGATTTCTTTGACCAGTCTGGAGGTTTAGACAGCAAATGCCAAGTATAATAAGGAGAGTGATGTGTCCCTGCATCTGTAATTCAGTGTTTAGTTAGGGCCCTGCTACATCATTGAATGATTTTCTTGGCTAATGAGACACCCACATAGTTCTAGTTGGAGCCTGGATTCCATATTTGAGAGCCTTCCCCTAAATGACAGAACTGATGTCAGCGGTGCTAAATGCACCATTTCCACTTTTTGTTTTACTCTGACCTGTCTACTGACTGGAGTAATAAATCAACACTTACCACATTTTGCCGTCCTCTTTCAGTGAATCTGGCAGGCGAAAACACGTAGTACACATAAGACATCAGTAAGCAATTGCGTCCATGCTGATCCTTGCTGAGGTCAGAACTGTTATGAAGGCTGTTAACTATCGAGACGACGGACTCAAATGTGAATTGTGCAAGATTGGCTGCAAATGAACAGTGCAGATTGTTTAAATGAAAAGGATTGAATCGGATTTATTTTCACTGACATATGTCATGAAATTTGTTGTTTTGTGGCAGCAGTACAGTGCAAGATAATAGAGACAAAAATTGCTTAAATATGTGCAATAATTTTCCATTCCTCTAAAACAAGGTGAAAGACAAGTTTGAAAAATTTTGAATAATAATGGTAAACGCAGGGAGGGACAGCCATGGTCAGTTTCAGACTCTGGTGTGAAATTGCAAGTAAGTTTCTTGAAACTAATCAGCACAATATCTCCCAATGGCCAACCATTTTAATTCCACTTCCCATCCCCACACTGACATGTCTGTCTGGCCTCCTCTCTTGCCAAGTTGAGGCCTAGACACAGATTAGAGGAACAATTCCTCATTCTGTCCTTGGTAGTCTCCAACCTGATGCAGCATTGACATTGATTTCTATAACTTCTGGTAACCATGCCCCTCTGGTCCCCCCCTGTTTTTTCCCTTATTCCACTGGCCCCTTTACACCTTCTCTTCCCCTCCCCTCACAACCCACCCATCATCCACACCTTCCTCACTCTGGTTTTCCACCTCCTTCCCTTTATTCCATGGTCCACTGTCCTCTCCTATCAGATTCCATTTTCAGCCCTTTACCTCTTCCACCTGGTCACCTCCAGCTTCTCACATCATTTTCTCCCCCTTCCCCCTCTCTCCTGGATTCATCCATCACCTGTGGGCTTGTGCTCCTTCCCCCCCTTCCCCCACCCTTTTATTCTGCTTTCTTCCTCTTTCTTTCCAATCCTGATGAATGGTCTTGGCCTGAAACATTGACTGTTTACTTCCCTCCACAGGTGCTGCCTGAGTCCCTCCACATTTTAAATTGTTTAAATAATGACTATTTATTGAACCTTTAGCTATGCAATTGCTAAAAGCAGAAGAGATTCAAAGGAAACAAAATCTTGGAGAACAATTTGAACTGACATACTGTATTGTTACAATTTAGATACTTAGACATTATGGAAGCACATTAGTGCAGTAATTTCCTTCAAGAATTAATGATGTAACAAATATTGGATCCTGGATAAGTTTAAAGGAAATACAAGAATGTACTTAAAATTAAAATAACTTACCAGCAAACCCTAACTACATTCTTGATTTTTGCAACTAGTGGACCAAATGTCACTGGTTAATGCACTGAAATCGATATAAAAATCTTTATTCTCTCCTTTGTACTAAATGTGAGAGGTTAGCTCATTCATATGCTTACCATTAGCAAATACAATGTTAATAAATTTTTCTTAATACACTGCCTTTAATGTACAACATAGAGGACATATTTGGGATAATGTTAAAGCATTTAAGGTAGAGGTAATGCCTTAAAAGTAGAAAAGAGGAAACAAAACGAATTGGAGAGATTATGGAAATAATTCCAGAGGTTTAGGTTTTGACAGCTAAAAGGGCACTGGCAGTGAAGTGATAGTTTTGGGCGCTGTTACAACAAGAATTGCAGGAGCACGGAACCTTGGACTGTTTTGGGGCTGGACGTGCTTACACAGGTATCAATGAGCAAGACCAGGCCTGTTGATAACAAAAATTAGATCAAAACTGGGGCAATGCAGGCAACAGCAAAAAATTTGTTTTGAGTGTTATCTCTGGTTTTACATTTGTAACAAAGGCATTTCAAACAATTAGATAAGAAGTGATAATAGTGTTAGTGATACCTCAATTGGAATTAGTGAATCAGGTTGGCATGCGTACCTGTCTGGCCTGCGACAACAATTGGCTGTATTGTCAGCTGGAAAAGCTTATCCAGGACCTGGTGCAGAAACAGTACCAATGGTTCAAGCCGAGCTGAAGGCAGTGAGATTATACTCAACTTCAGCTCGTGCTCCAGGTCATGTTCCATTATCTTCTGGTCAAGGATCCGAATTGGAATACTACCCGGCCCTCCAGCGTGTGACACAGGGCAAAGAACTTATCCAGGTGGTTGTCCTGTTGCAAAGAAATAAAAGTTCAACTGCTATTATTGATTATGGCACATCTTGTGATTTGGAACTGTTCAGTTAAAAGCTATTTAGGTCAAAATTGTCTTAGTTTCTAACTTCAATTCTTTGGGGTAAAAAAAATTGCATGATGGCAGCAAGTGATTCATTTGTAGGCAATGGTTGAGATCAGGCAATGTAGTTGCATTTAATGATTGATTCTGCAAAATCATCTATAAGTTGATAGCTAAAGAATCACAGATGTATAAGTAAAATATGAACCTTGAAATTAGCCTCCCACCCTTTACTTCCCATGGATGGATGGGTGATTCTCGGGACTGAGGTTAAACTATCAAATGGGTGAAACTTGAGCCCATTCTTTTGTGGATAAGCCTTTTGCTGTTTTATGGAGACAGCCACTATTTCATTTGTGTGTCCATCATGGAAAGGCAGAACCATTGTTAATGAATTTAAATAGCCCCTCTCCAACACAGCAATTTGGAGCCTGATTCAAAATTGATTGCTGCTGCATAGGCTTCCAAGGTGTCAGGAAGCATAAAATTGCTGACTCCATCGATTGGCTGGTTCCTTCATCAGCACTCCTCTAGGCCACTGGAGTAAGACTGCTGCAAATTGTACAAGGAGGTTTTCAGCCTCTTCCCCTGGTGAAGGTCTTTGTTTTCTTCTTTCTGATCTTTGATGTTTCCCTTCACCACACATTGCTGTCTCTCCCTCCCATCCTGACCCCCCCCCCCCCCCCCCCCCCCCCCCCCCCCCCCCCCCCCCCCCCCCCCCCCCCCCCCCCCCCCCCCCCCCCCCCCCCCCCCCCCCCCCCCCCCCCCCCCCCCCCCCCCCCCCCCCCCCCCCCCCCCCCCCCCCCCCCCCCCCCCCCCCCCCCCCCCCCCCCCCCCCCCCCCCCCCCCCCCCCACTGCCAATAGTCTTCCCAAGTGTGCCATCTACTGGTTTTCCATCTTGGCTGTTGGCCAGCTGGTCACTTGTCCCACTGCTGAACAGGAAATGGGTCCCACTGCTCACCTTGGCAGGACATTAACATCACTGGCATTGCCTAGGTCTTGGCTATCTTTCAGCCTTCAAGACATCCTCTCTGTTACCTCAAACAACAGCGTCTTGGTTGTTAAACTAAATATTATGATTTTGCGGGCATTTTCCAGAGAAGCCCAATCGAACCTCTGAAGAATAAAAACTGGCCACGAGTATCATTTCTCAGAACCAGCATCAGGGGAGAGGTGGCAGCTCTGTTTCCTGACACCTTGGAATCTCACTCAGCAGAATCAATTCTTCCCATCTTCTATTGAAATAATGGCAGAAAATTGATTGGTAACAGAACAGAAAAGTCACACATCACAATTGTTAGTGTACCAGTTATTCCTCCAAGTAGCACTTCAATAAGGCATTGACCTACTTATGGCAATGGGTTAATACTTTGTTAAAATTGTCTCAGCAGCTCCCAGATTTACATATATTTAAATTTGAGGTAAATCTGTGCAGTCATATAAGCATTCCAGATGAAGGTTCTCAACCCGAAACAGTCCATTTCCCTTCATAGGTGCTGCCTGATCTGCTGTGCTCCTCCAGCAGTTTGTTTTCTGCTCGGCAGTCTCTTGTGTCTCCAGGTATAATGTGTTTATTGTAAAATCATGCACAATGTTTATATTTTTTCATTATTAAATTTCATGTACATGTGAAAACATTTTAATGACACATTGGCATTAAGAAGCATTAACAACAAGGTCAACAAATGTAAAATAAGACAATCTTTTGATGTTAGATTAAATAGCACAGGCATAGAGAGATGACCAAATGAAAAGCCTGGACAAAGGGATTCCTACAAATCAGTGATGGACATGTTAGTCATTATCTGGGATCTGTGTGGAGTCTTGTTGCTCTTATCTTTTTACTATGCAGCTGATAAAACAATGCAAGAGACCTGATGAAAGCTTTTTGTCTAGTGCACTTACATCAATGACTTTACAACAATAAACAGAAATCTTTAATTTTAAGCAGAGGGATTTTAAACACCCTCAATACTCTTGCATATGCAGCAAAAATAATCCTGAAATGAAAGACTAAATAAGAGGTATAACTCAAAGCTTTCTCTCACACTGACAAGATTCTAAGTTTTGCTTTCACTACATGTCTCTGAGGTCAATGTTGCTGTTAAGGTGGCACCAGGGGGGTGAATGAGAAGTTCTTCCAGCTCAAATCTTTCAGAAACCCAGCTATAAATCAGGAACAATATCCTGCAGCTCAGCTCTACAGGAGACTTACCTGGGTATGCACAGAAGAAACGGCTTGTATCTCCACATTGAATACACCTTTGTGTCCATCTACCCATTTGATTGGTGGAGACTGGTTTGGAATCTTCTGTATTTGAACAAAAATGGAAATTCATATTCTTTTGATATAAAGTAATATAAATCTATTGCTGAATAATACAGAATAGGAGAGGTCTGAAGCCACACTAAGTCTTACTACAAGGAAACATTATTTGCTTTGAATAGTCAAGTGTACTTGTTTCTAGCAGTCAGGTAATCTAAAACGGCCTCTTCTCCATGTACCCATCCTCTTTCTTTCCACCTTTATCCTACCCTGTTATCTCAGGTACTGCTACCTGGAACGTGCATGGATGGTGAAGGTAGAGCACAAAAATGCCAGTCTGGGGGTAACCAAAGTTTTCCACGTGTTTACAACATGAATTATTTTTGCCCTTGAGGATAACCAGGTTTATTTGTTTTGAATTTCTCCAGCATAATGTGAGGGACTTGAAAAGCAAGATAATGGGATAATAGCAGCTTAGCAAAGACATGATAACAGTACAGGATCTGAGGGTCCATGTAATCATATAATCTTCATTATAGAAAGTGGAGGAGGGCGGGTGAGAGTACTATGACAATGTGTCAGCTCTGTTAGCTAAATATTTGTTATTTGTAGTGCTATTGTTAGTTCGAGTGACTGCAGATTTTCTAGAATAGAATAAAGGTGTAGAATATAATCAAGTGACTATTGCCATGAAACTGAAAACAATGGGGTTTGAACTGTGTTATCTTGTAGCCTGCCAGCTCACTGTAAAGAACTCAGTGGGGATTCCATGCTATTCCAGACAAAGCTTCAAAAATGATTTATGGATGTACGACAGGAAGCTTTCAATAACTACCAATAAACTATGCTGCAAGTCAGCAGCTGCAATTGCCCTTTGCTTCCCTCCACTCTCTCCTTTACAACCTTGGGAGCTTCGCTTTACATAAACAAACTGCCCCTTTCCTGCTCCAGAGCAGGATGAACAGACACCCCATGTGCCAAATGTTCTTGTGGCACAATTGACAGATTGGATGATGTAATTGTGCCATTTACATGGCATGACACAATGTGCTTAAAATGGCAGAAAGATTGTCAGTCACCAAATAGTCTGGGTAATCCTGGAAATGGCAGAGCATGTGTGATAAGCCAGCAGAGCAACTCCCAAAAACATTTCTATTTTCAACAGTAGGATCAGCGCAATGCAATCTGAGTAGAAGTCCAGAGCAGGTGGACCACTACTGTTACAGTTCTCTATAGCTGGTCATATGCTGTTAGAGCACTATTGCCTGGTTAAGAGCTTCATGCAAGTTGTATTTGCACCTTGCTGACTACTTAGCCACTCAGTTAAAGCTGCAGCAAAGGTTATGGGTTAACCACTGGCTGCTGAGCGCCACAAATTCAAAGATTCCAACTCTTTATTAGAGTCAATAACTTTTGCTGGAAATGGATGTTAGTGGCCAGTGCACAGGGATAGTATTGACTGTGAATAGACTCATGCATTATAGCCTGTCGACACTCACTGTTAAGGCTTGTATAAAAATAACTGGCACCTGTGGTGCTGGGGCCTTCATGATATGTTTCAGCAAGGGAGGGAGGGGAATAAACAAGATCAGATTCTCAACTGAAAAAAAAGGAAATGCTTTTTAAATTGACCTGGGTGGGGGCACATTAGGCACAAAACACTATCATCACTAAAAAAAAAAGAGCAGTGAGAATGTGAAATTAACTCGGAGGGTGTTTGGAACAAAGAACTCACTACTGCATGGAGAGATTGAGGCAAGTAACATTTAATTGGCAAACTACAGGAGGGAGAACAAAAAAACGGAGGGCTTGGTTAGGAGGATTATACCAAGGTGGGTAGGAGGCAGCTTGGTGAAACACAAATACTGGGCAAAATACCTGTTTCTGTGCTGTAAACATCTATGTAATTCTATGTAAGCATTATGCATGGTCTATATTCACCTAATCTTCTAAGGCATGGGATATATATGGATTCAGTATGAATTCTGTAGCACCTGGGGTTTCGACTCTCCACAGGAAGAAGGGGCTGATCAAACAGTTAGTCAGAATTTTACAACATCCACATCTGACTACCTATCTGCCCATAACATGGTCCCGATAAAGTCAGATATCCCACTGTAAAAATGAATCACGAGAGTAGTATGTAACAGAAACCCTTACCTCTGGAGAGTGCATCGAGTATTTGTTGGGAAGCTTATCCAAAGCAATTGGCAGACAGTAACGGCCAGTCTGAAGACGCTCATTTGTAAGAATTGGCAACCACTACAGATTAAAGATGGAAAATTTTATTTAATTATTGAACCTGGAAGTTTGATTAATGCTATTTCCTTCCTGCTTTTTAGGCAGTCCCTCAGGATTGAGGGTGATTTGCTTCTACTCTGGTTCTGTGGTTTCTGAGGTCTGAGGCAATGCATCCTCTACCAGCTTGCCTCCCCTGCACCACTTTGCCCACCAATATTAAAGGTTCATAGTGAGACCCCAAAAAACCTGGACCACCTCCTCTTATATCTCAGGAGTCATCAACGATGAAATTCACCATTGCCTTCAATATACCAGCAAAGCCATCACGGGTAATTGAAAATCAAGACCTCAGACCTGTCACAAAACTCAAGGTCTGCAGTGATCCCTGTCCTTGTATATGCTTCTGAATGGTATTCCTACAAAATTAGGGTCAAACAAATAAAGACTACAGCTGTTAAAATCTAATATGTTGCGTACAGCTACTGCTGTGTCTCTACTGGTTGGAAGTCCAAACTACAGCCAGTGCAAAGGAAAGGGAATTGAGGATACCAAAACTCCCTGCTGTGGTTTCCCATTCCCTGCTTACTCCTGTGATGTCAGAGATCATGTCTGGAGTGGCGAAGAGGTTCCCTCTCAAACATGGCCCACAAATATTGCAGGAAAAGCGTGCTACATGGTTACCTGGGTTCAACCTTAACCGGCAGTCCTCTGCGAACATCCCATAATTAGGACAGGAAGTGGTTTCAATTTTTGGCCCAATTATTTTTGCATTTTCTTAACCTTTTAAACACTTTATTTTAAAAAAGAACTCTCACTATTATTTCACATCCCTTACTTCTATTGGTGAATAGAAGAGAGAAATCAAGATGACAGTGGATGAGACTTCTGGAAACACTTAAGCAATCCACACCTGCTTTTTGTTCTGGTTCCTGCTGACTGCCCATTTCTCATTTGCAGATTTTTGAACTTTAGTTGCCAAGGCCCTAAACTTAAACCTTTCCACTCTTTCTCCTTCTTTGACATTCCTTAAAACTGAGCCCTTTCACCAAACCTTTGACTGCCGCCCTAACATTTCTTTATGTGGCACAGTGCCAATTATTGTTTGCTAATACTGTAAAGAACCTTGTGATTTTTTTTGCTACAATAGAGACGGTAAGTAAATAGAAATGCTGTTAATGCTGAATTTTGGAATTTATTACTTCTTGTCACCAGGTGACTGATAACTATCCTCCCTTGTGATTTGTTAGTGTTTAAAGAACATAGGACTTAAGCCAATGTTAAAAAGAAAACTGCATATTAACGAGAATGATGATTGTGCTAGACATTCAAATGGTACAACAAGCCAATTGTTTTAAACTGAATTCAACTCATAACTCTGGATGGCTAGTCATTGAATTGAAACAGGATCAAACCTGTTTTCAATTCCTTATTTCACTTGCTGTACATGAGTTGAGATAGACACAGGGAATAGAGATGATATTTCAACAATAGGTACTTTAATATTATTATTTTCATTCCTATGTTCTCCTAACACATTTTCTCCCAGGATTCCATTCCAGAGCCATTTGCCAGTGACCATTAATCCAGTGACCATTCTTCATGCGAGAGCCAAGAGAGCAAGTGTTAGACATTTTTTCACCACAGGAAATATTACAGCTGAGCTTGATCTTGTTCCCACCTAATGTCCTTAGATAAAAATTATGCTTCCAAGGGTCACTGGCTGATGAAAGGTCACAGACCTGAAATATTAAATTTATTAACAGATGCTGCCTGACCTCCTGAGTGTTTTCAGCATTTTTGGTTTTTGTATCACTGCCTAGTGATTTGGAGTTCAGAACTTTAATGAATTTTCCCCTTAATTTGCCAAGAGATGCCAAGGTTAGTTCCTCAAGTGCCTAACCTAACTGGGAGATCATATTACATAGAACAAATATGAGACTGAATCTGAAACCTTATCCAATGACTTTTCAGGGGAATCAAACTTGAATAACAAATGGACATCACCGGTGGAACTGCTCAACTATACGTCATTCAGTCGAGACAAAGTGACCTGCAAACTGGCTTAGCTTACCGAGTAACCAATTAGAATCTCTGGTGATCCTCCTTGGTTCTGCTTCTGTTGGCAGCTGATGTGGTAGAAGGTAAACAGCAAATGGTGTCTTTCTGTAATTTTAGCAGGAAGCTTAAGTTTTACTTCCTCGTAGAAATCAGGAGACCTGCAGGGCAAGAAAATGTTAATAATTGATGGTTCTTTTGTAGCATAGAAAGTTGCTGTAGTCCTAAGCCATGATGCAGATTTTGCTGGGTTTTACCAGGAGTTCTGGCTCTTGTCAAAATAAATGCTGGTAGGTTCTGGGTCAATGACTTCCCAACTGTGCTGAGTTTCACCAGCATTTCCACTGGAAAGTCTGCTGTCTAAGCCAATGCCAAATAAAACCTCCAGCAGCATGTGTGAGCCCATTATTAGAATGGAAATGGTGGGGATGCTTGATGTAAGTTACAATTTTTTAAAATATTGTCTGTTTTGCCTATTTTAAAAAATTTTTTAATGTGATTTTAAGTTTTTTTGTTGATTTTTTTTACCTGCTTGTTCTTAAATATTTAACATTTTTTTGAAAAACATTGTATTTTAAAATAAATATTTGGTTCATTCTGAATGGTTTATGAATCTGACATTTGGAAACATAGAGACACTTTAGTAGCTAACAATGACCAGGGATGGGAGTTTGTGGCTGTCAAGGAGCTTTGTAGGCAGGCCTTGCTCTGGTATATTCGCTACACACCACTAGCATTGCTCTAGGCCCTGTTGCCACTCTGGGCCTCACCACTTAGCTCCAGGACTGTCTCAGTCAATGACATTGGCTTTCAGAATCCGAAGAGTGGCAAGTTCAGGGGAATGAGAATGGCGGACACTGAATGTAGATGTTGGGACCACTCACGAATGACTGAGCCCTTCTTTTCATTGTACAAAACCTTGATGTTCTACTTACAATATTAATGTAGGCAATGCACTAGTTGTGTTACATATCTATGGGACATCTTTTCAATCAAATATCTATTAATTATTCCTATTTCACAAAGCATGGCTCTATTAGTGTTGCTAACAACAATATATAAAAATAATTATGAATGGGCCTCAAAAATTTTGGGGTAAAATATGTGTAAAAATCTAATAGAAGAGGAAACATGTATTACTTAGTCACCTGGAAGCTCGGACCTTTGCTCTTTAAGAAGTGTCCATTCTAATGTAAAAGTGTTATTCTCAGGTTGGGTAAAAGAATGAATACACAAGAAAGCCCAGCATGTTACTGCCCTCATTGTTATTCTGTGGGTGGAGTATATGTGAAGGGTTCTTAACACAAATACTTTCATATTTAGTCATCCATTGCCTGATAAATTATATCAGTAATTGCCTTGGAGCCTCATCGCAAGAGCAGTCTAAACTTTATTGACAAAATTCTGGCAGCCATATGGAAGCAGCTATATAGTCATTACCTGGTAACTACTACCATTGTGGTAGTTACCTCTGCTCAGGACTATATTTATGTTAGAACAGCATTAACTTAAAGAGCATCCATATTTGTAGATTAACAGGTTAGAAAGGACCAGAGAATATGTGTTTTAACTGGGTAAGCAAGCCTCTGGATGAAATGTTGACCTGCTTGGTGATTGCTGACTCCTAACCCCTTTAGGAGGGAGCTGGATTGGTTCCTGACCTAACATAAATATAGTCTTGAGCAGAGGTGAAATAGTGGAGGAATTTGACCATTGTAACTCTGGTAGGAGCTCATTCAATTCCACCAAAAAAACCACAAAATCCAGTTGTGGCAAAAATTTTCTCATTGTTTTTCCTTCCTAATCAAATGGCAAGGAATGGAGATCCCTAAATCAGGACCTCCCACTGTTAGGCAGGGAGTGGTTCAGACACAATGGTAGTGGTTACCAGGTGGTGATTATAGACTGAATTCCTCAGTGCTGCTTCCATTTGGCTGGCAGAACTTTGTCAATGAGGTTTGGACTGTACTTGTGATGAAGCTTGTGACAGAGACTACATCAATAGAAAGTAAAACTTGGTTCTTGTGATCTCATGTAATGGTTTGCATCACTGGTGGGGTCAGAGGGGAATTTTAAAGATAATTTTCTTTCACTTTTTTGGCCCTTTTTTTACTGTTTTCTGCTGCTTCTGGGAGATTACATCATTGCAAGGGTGGCTGTGAGGAATGGAGAGGAGGGTAGGAGCTGGGATGAGGGAAGACTGCTTAGTTATACTTGTTGAGTTGTTATGGTGTGTGGTAGGCTTAATCAAACAGATGGCCTTTCCTGCCCACCACGTTTGTCTTCTGCATGCTCTTTACAAGCACACTGTACAATAACATATATCTGGGGCAATTTTGACTAATGTTAATTCTCTTTCTCTCTCCTCTGATATTTATTTCTATTAAAGTAAATGTACAGGAATTTCTGCTAAATCCCTTTGAATATTTTCATTACAAAATATCAGAAATCAGCCAAACTAGTTGAAATTTTACAGAGTTTAGATGTGAATAATATTCAGCACACATTGAGTTTCTGCAGTCTTTTGAAGTAATTTACAATAACATCACACGAGAGATATATCCTGGCCCCAAAATGTCCAGTCTCTTCCCTCTCCATCCACCCCACCCAATCCCACATCTTCATTAATTGTGCACGTTTGAAGAACTCCAAATTAAGATTTTTTTGAACAAGGATACAAATAGGCACAGAGACGCAAGAGACTGGAGATGCTGGAATCTGCAGCAACAAACAATCTGCTGAGGAACTCAGTGGGTTGGGCAGCATCTATTGGGGGGGGGGGGGGGAAGGAATTGTTGACGTTTTGGGTCCAGATCCAGGGTTTCGACCCAAAACGTTGACAATTCCTTTCCCCTCACAGATGTTGCTCTACCTGCTGAGTGCCTCCAGCAGACTGTTGTCACAAATAGAGACATATTAATAACTCTGGATATATTTCATTTTAGTAAGGCAATAACCACTATGCACCAATATAACTTACAAATTACTCAAAATAGTTTTTCTTAATTATTTGAATTTATTCCATTCACAGTAGGGGACTAGCAGTACCGATTAATGTTTTTTTTGTGATAAAGCCATTTCCAGATGTAATAATAAAACTGCACCACATTGTTATGTTTTAATAAATCAAGGAACATTTTTCAGTACAATTTTTTTAATGCTGCTCCATGAGAGGCCATGTTTGGCAACATGCAAATGAGTTTGAGCACACATTTACGCAGAACTAGTGCAATTTGCACTAGATCAGTGATTGCATGGATACACACACACACACACACACACACACACACACACACACTCACACTCAAAAATAGCACCAGACTAAAATCCAAATCTGCCACTAAAACAGATGTTAACAATCCACTTTGTAACTGACTATTACACCAATATTATTAAGATTGCAAACACTTGAACTCATAATGACAACCTGCTGAAGTATACAGGCTGACAGTACTGCAGAATTACTGTGTCCAGAATATTGTTGCTCCTCAGTATGTCTGGTCTATTTAGGAAATTTAACAGCTCGCTAGTAAGGTTAGGGTAAGAAGTAAGGACAGCCTGTCACATTTATCTATATACTTATCTAGAATATGCCTTTGTAGTTTCATGAAGTTAATTTAATGTGATTCCACTTATACCCTCTGCTATTTCCATCTTCCTAATTTGACGGTGTATAAACAGCTGATATTAGAGTGCCAACCAATTCTTGCTTTTGTTTTTTTTTGTTAAAATCTGCTGGCTGCAATTCAACAATGAAAATGACAATAGGAAGAGTGGAGATCTCCCCAATTCACGCCCATCTATTGGAACATTAACAGAACAATAAATAATTCTAAAATATTAAGTATAATATTTTGTGTGTGTATTATTTACGTAATGTGTTGTTTCATGACTCCTGGTTACATATTACTTACTTATTATGATAAGTAACTGCGGTATATGTCTCCGAGACAAATTCTGCACCACTTGATTTTCCAAAAAGAACCTGAAATATAAACCAAAAATGATGTAAACTCATGACAATTGATACTCTGATAAAAACATTTTCTGATTCATTATTACTTTTCAAGATTACAGTCTCAATTGTTTTAACATAATTCATCACTTTTTGTTGCATTCTATGAATATAATTAAACACTCATTCCCTTATCACTTTCTGTTAAACATTGCCTCCTCACTGGCGTGAGTTCCACTCAAGAACAAAGGAGGGAATTTATTTTATGACCCTGAGGAAGTGGGTGAGATCCTAAATGAGTACTTGTATTGGTATTCACCAAGGAGGGCGTGGATGATGGTGAAATCAGAGAGAGATATGTTGATATCCCAGGACATGTCAATATTAAGGAGGGGGTGTTGGGTCTGTTGAAAATCATTAAGATGGATGTCCTCAGGGTCTGATGGAATCTATCCCAGGATGCTAAGGAAGGCATGGACTTTAACTGAGAGCTTTGAATCCTCTTTAGGCAATGTCCAAGATGACTGGAGAATTCTCAATTTTGTTCCTTTGTTTAAGAAGGGCAATAGAGATAATTCAGGAAGTTATAGGCCAGTGAGCCTATAAGAAGGATTGGAGGCTTTGGAGAGGGTACAGAAGAGGTTCATTGGGATGTTGCCTGTATTGGAGAGTATTAGCTATAAAGAGAGGTTGGATAAACGTGGATTGATTTCTCTGGAGTATTAGAGGCTGAGGAGTGACCTCATAGAAATATATAAAATTACGCTAGGCATAGATAAGCTAAATAGTCAGAGTCTTTGCGCAGGGTGGAAATGTCAAATTCTAGAGGACATAGATTCATGGTGAGAGGGAGAAAGCTTAAAGGAGATTTGTGAAGCAAGTTCTTTTTAAATATAGAGTGATAGGTACCTGGAATGTGTGGTCAAGGGAGGTGGTAGAGGTCAATACAACAGCAATGTTTAAGAGGCATTGAGACAGACACAAGAACAGGCAGGGAATAGAGAGTCTTGGTATTGGTATTGGTTTATTATTGTCACTTGTACCGAGGTACAGTGAAAAGCTTGTCTTACAAACCAATCATACAGGTCAATTCATTACATAGTGCAGTTACATTGAGTTAGTACAAAATGCATTGATGTAGTACAGGTAAAAACAGTAACAGTACAGAGTAAAGTGTCACAGCTACAGAGAAAGTGCAGTGCAATAAGGTGCGAGGTCACAACAAGGAAGATCGTGAGGTCATAGTCCATCTCATTGTATAAAGGAACTGTTCAATAGTCTTATCACAGCGGGGTAGAAGCTGTCCTTAAGTCTTCTGGTACGTGCCCGACCATGTGCAGGCAGATGGGATTGGTCAGATTGGCATCATGGTCAGTGTAGTCATGGTGGACTGAGAAGCCTGTTCCTGTGCTGTCCTTTTCTATCTTTACATCCTTTTGTTCTCAGAAATTGCCCCTGCTTTACCATCTCTAAGTCAGGAGGTGCCACAGCTTTTAATCATTACTGTGTATCAAAAACCGCTTAGCATGTTACACTAGATACCACAGGAAAGGAAAGCTTTTACAACTGTTCCTGCATTATAATTGTAGTTCAAATTCCAAGGTTACAACAGGAGGAAAGTTTCTGTAAAACTTGTAAATGAGAACGACTATCTGCACTAATTTACCTGCATGGCATTGCTTGGATCCTCCCCTGACATGAACTGGATTTTGATTGTGATATTTCTACCAGAAGTTAACCGGTTGGGAAAATTAAGTCTTTGCGGATAGACATAGAGTAGATTCCTGCAAGTAGAAAAGAATAATAACAAAATCGTCAGCAAATAACAAATGTAGTCAAAAAAGTATTATATTTTTGCACAAAGTTTAGAACCATTTAGGGCTGGCTGAGCCCAAAACTGGGTGGTGGGCTAGGCGAGGAAACAGAGATGTAACTTTGGAAAGAAGCGACAGATCCAAAAACCACTAGTGACAGTTGTCTGGAAGTTACATCACCTTCACCACTTAAGCCAAGTAGTGCATCTGTACTGGTGTGTTCACTGACATCACTTGGTTGCACTTTGGGATCGCTTTGGACTCACCTTAGCACTAGTCCTGTAATGAAGGAATAATTACAGTAGATGATGTATAACTCACCTTGCTGTCAGTCACTTAGTATATAGATCAATGGAGGAAATGATATGACAGTGCAAAAATTAGTACTTTAATTGAGAAAGGTCACAAATTACTTATGCCTGTACTAAAGTCAGTGCTCTGCTATTTTATGTCAAATAATTGGGTCTTGTTCCCTCTGGTGATTTCCTCTGGAGCATCCCCTCAGGTGCTTAGTGAGTTCCTCTACAAGGCACTGAGGCCTACATCCCTAGAATATCATTACAGGCTGTTTGTTTCTCCTTGCTGGAACAGTATTTGCTGAAAGTAAAACACAATATCCTTCAGAAATAATTTGTTCACTAATGTTATGGCATGGACTGGGGGAATTGCAGCATATTAACTACTCCCGATGACATTCAGACCAATTGTTTTTTGCTGGTATTTAAAGATGCAGCCATTCAATACTTCCATAAGTTTACTAATAGTTGGGAGGGGCCTTATAGAGACAGGAATTTGCATTTACAGAGCATGTTTTAGAGCCATAGAGCATGGAAACAGGCCCTTCAGCCCAACTGGTCCATGCTGACCAAGATGCCCCATCCAAGCTAGCCCCATTTGCCAGCATTTGGCCCATAACCTTCCAAACCTTGCCAATCCATGTACCTGCCCAACTGCCTTTTAAAAGTTGTTATTGTACCTGCCTCAACCACTTCCTCTGGCAGATGATTCCACATAGATACCACCTTTTGTGTAAAAAAGTTGCCCCTCAAGATCCTCTTAAATCTTTCCCCTCTCACCTTAAACTTCTGCCCTCTAGTTCTTGATACCTCAACTCTGGGAAAAAGACTGAGTGCATTCGCCCTATCTATGCCCCTCATGATTTTATACACCTCTATAAGATCACCTCTCAGTCTCCTTCGCTCTAAGGAATAAAGTCCTAGCCTGTCCAACCTCTCCCTATAACCCTGTCCCCCAAGTCTTGGCAGCATCCTTGTAAATCTTTTCTGCACTCTTTCCAGTTTAATAACATCTTTCCTATAGCAGGGTGACCAAAGCTGAACACAGTACTCCAAGTGCAGCCTCACCAGTGTCCTGTAGAACCACACCATGACCTCCCAACTTTTATACTCAATGCCCTGACTAATGAAGGCCAGTGTACCAAAAGCCTTCTTCACCACCCTGTCTACCTGGGGCTCCACTTTCAGGGAACCATGTACTTGTATTCCAAGGTCCCTCTGTTCTACAACACTCCCCAGGACCCTGCCATTCACTGTGCAACACCTCACACTTGTCTGAATTAAACTCCATTTTCCATTCCTCAGCCCACTTACTTGGCTGATCAAGATCCCCCTGTAATTTTTGAAACTTTAACTATCCACTATACCACCTATTTTAGTGTGATCTGCAAACTTTGTACTTTCTTATCTAAATTGTTGATATAGGTGACAAACAACAATGGGCCCAGCACCAACCCCTAAGGCACATCACTAGTCATGGACCTCCAGTCTGAGAAACAACCTTCTACCACCACCTTCAAAATTTTCCCTTTCTACTATTCCATTTTAAAATGGAATAAAACATTGCTAGGTGATGGGTTGCAGAGGATGGGGGTGTGCAAAGGCAAGTGAGGCAGGGAAAGGGAGGAGATTAAGGGAGAGTAGCAATTGGCCCATTGGATTCTTTTTGAATAGAACATACTCAGCAACATATCACCCGGTCAAATCAATGAAACTCTCCAGTCTGTAAATGGAATAGTTTGGCTCAGGCTGACTATTTCTCATACCTGGACTCATAACCTCTCGGCACTCAGTTTACGCAGCCACTTGTTGACATTCTTAACATCATTATCTTCAATATTAGTTGAGTTCAATGTGATGCACAATGTTCTATATTTTCTTTTTTAGAAGGAATATAAAAACTGATTAATTTTAAAGTTAATGGGGAATATGATTGAAACTCTGAGCTGCATGATTGGATGTTGGTCCAAATGATAGGGATAACCTCCCTTCATTGCTTCTTTAGGAAGAGTCATTGACCAACTCCGTTGCCTCATACTGCAACTGAGACTGGGAAGTGATGTGGATCCCATCTTGTGAAATACTGAAACTAACCTCACTCTTTTTATATGACTCATCTGCCCATTGGATAAACTCAGAGAGCTATCAGTGATGTCTCAGTTGTACAATTTCAACCCATACGCTGTTTAGTCACAAGATTAGGACTGTAATGATGTATTTGTTTAATTGGGCCACAAGGTATTACATAAGGGACTGCGTCACTGGATTAATCACCAGGATTTATATTCTTGGATATAAGGTAACGTTGTTGAAAAGGCAGTTTCCGGCATAGCTTTCTCTTTAATGGATTGTTCAAACTGAAAAATAAAGCTGGGGGAAAATTCAGATTACTGAAACAGGGCCATGATTTCATTTGGCTTTCTGGATTCTCACCTCCCAGGAAACTGGGTCACTTATGAAACCTTGCTTCTTTGTTTATATCATCACTTATTGGTAAGGTATTCTATGCTTCTGTCATAGTTGGAATGAGCAAGAAGTTTAAAACATCCTTTTCGATTTGGTGATTTAAAATATTATATTTGCAAATCATGACTAAAAAATTCTTAATCACTCAGGCCACATATTATTGTTTATTGGTGTGGTGACTTTATTATTAGCATTTTTCAATGCAACCAGCATCTCTGGCATATTTCATGCTGGTATTGAGTTATTGTTAATAATCTGAGACTCAGCCCTTTGACTCAAAGACTCAGTCCTTAAGGGAGTGTGGTGAAATGCTGCACGCATTTTTAATCCAAACAGAACTGTAACATACTTGAATGAAGAAACTCAATTTCTTAAAACAGTCTAATTTGCAAATACTGAAATACCTGTGAATTTACTCCAAAACAAACATTATAAAAATTAAAAGTTTAAGGCATTTTCAAAGTGCATGTAATATCTTTCCAAGAATTTTATGCCAAGTAGACCAAATTAAAGGAACCTGTTCCACTTGTATCATTTACACTGTCTGAAGGAAAATCTTTCATGCAGATTGCATGAATCTAGGACCCCTTAACATAGGTCATTATTATAAAATCAGCTGTGCACAGTTTTCTTGTGAGCAGAACCAGACCAACAACCTGAAACACTTTTTGAGGGTCACTCGCCTAAATGGGCAAGTCTCGAACTTTCCGGGAGATCCTCACTGTTGCCAGACTGACTGCACTCTGATATTGCATGCCTTGCGGAAGTCCAGTGGCGGAATACTAAAATCCTGCACTGGGAAATCTGGGTGCTGAATGTATGCTAGTTTTGTCCTCTCACTTCAATAGACAGCGATGACTCTAAAAGAGAGGAATAAGTTTCAGGTGTTTATATCATGTGAATTAGTTAACAGAAACAATTAAATGCATTGGCTTGATTTTAATTTTTATCTGGTACTTCACTTATTCAATTTTTAAATTTGTCTCTTTTTTTATTATTTTTGGATATTAGTGAATCTCAGTGGCATTCAAGACATTCAAAGAGTTGCAACAGAGGGTTCTGCCTGGGCGTGTGTGGTGTAACTGGCTATCACAGCGCTACATGGCCTCACTTATCAGGATTCAGCTTCAGGGACATGACTGGTGTGTTAGAGTTTGACCGTCATGAAGGCCACTGCCAACAAATGGCAACCACATTGGGACCTCGTCCATCCAGAGGTACCCCAGGTGAGTATGGGCATGGGTGTAGTGAATGTGGCAGCTTGTTGCTCACTGAGTCAATCCATACAGAACCTTGTAGTGAACCAGCACTACAACTTAATAAGAAAAGAACCCAAGTAAATAATATTACAGAATCTTGAGGCAATGAGACTGACCATGTCGCTGATATAAACTGAACTATATCAGAGTGGGCTGGAGTTCTGATTGTCTTAAGTGGGGCAACAAGAGACCCCCCCCCCCCCTTCATCAGGACTAAGGCTGTGATCCCTGGCTCTGGATTCCCTAGCATGGTCCTGATGAAGGGTCTCGGCCCGAAATGTCGACTGTTTATTTCCCTCCATGGATGCTGTTTGACCTGCTGAATTCCTCTAGCACTTTTTGTGTATTGCTCCAGATTCCAGCATTTGCAGAATTTCTTGCGTCTCCTGATACAGTAAAGGTATTTTTGAGGCTGAAGCTGAAGCACATTGTTAAGACAGAGTTGGCCAGTTTGTTTTTTAATGCAATTATCTACATTAAATCTGACCTGGGAATCTCATGCCAGTGGTTAACTGCAGATCCTCATTTTGATGCTGCCTAAGTGCACTAGGTGCCTTTAGCAGAGAGGTCAGCAACCAGGGGCACAGACTTAAAGTAGTTGGCAGAAGGATCAAAGGGAAGCGGAGGAAAACTTTTTCACCCAGAGTGTGATGATTCGAAACTCGCTGCTTGAAGGAGGTGCTAGAGGCCTCCTCTTCATTTTTAAACAGTATTTGAATCCATAGCTGAACTGTTGTAAACTACAAGTGTACAGCCCAAGAGTCGGAAGTAGGATTATCTTGGACAGCTCATTTTGATCTGGCATGGACAATATGAGCTGAGAGGTTACCTTCTTTTCTTTAAATATTTACAACACTATAATTAATAAAAAGAAGAAATATCATCAGACTGGACTGTTAAGTAGTAGGTGGGCAGCACGTAGTGCAGCGGTTAGTGTGACGCTATTACAATGCCAGTGACCGGTTTCAATTCGCGCTGTTTGTAAGGAGTTTGTACGTTCTCCCTGTGTCTGCGTGGGTTTCCTCCGGGTGCTCCGGTTTCCTCCCACATTCTAAAGACATACAGATTAGGAGCTGTGGGCATGCTATGTTGGCGCTGGAAGAGTGGCGACACTTGCGGGCCACCCCCAGCACATTCTCAGTGACGCAAAAAGACTCATTTCACTGTGTGTTTCGATGTACATGTGACTAATAAATAAATGTCTAATATCTATATCTAATGGGCAGCACAATGGCATAGCCAGCAGAGATGCTGCCTCACTGCTCCAGCGACCCAGAATCAATCCTAACCTCCGGTACTGTCTGTGTGGAGTTTAAACATTCTCCCAGTGAGCATGTGGGTTTCTCTCAGGTACTCTGGTTTCCTCCCACATTCCAAAGCTACGTTGTTTGGTAGGTTAAACGGCTACTGAAAATTACTATAGTGTAGGTGAGTAGTACAGTCTGGACAGAGTTGATGGGAATGTAGAGAATATAATGGGATTAGACTAACTTGATGGTTGATGGACAAACTGGACTGGGTGGGATGAAAGGCCTGTTTCCATGCTGTCAGGTTTATGATTCCTGAAATACAGCCATATTTTGGAGATAGTCCCTAAGGTATAGCCTATGCCTCGTTATGGTGTTAATTACAATTCTCCAGTTTCCACTGAGTTTAATTATTTATTATTTAAAGAACCAGGAGGACTCTGTAACGGGATGCAAAGGAGTATAGGGCCTGTGTTCTGGGTCTAGGGATTGACAGGTTGTGCACCAACAGTAGGAAAAAAATTGAACTGCCTGTCTTTCATAATGAAGGCATTTTGTTTCATCATGCTTATTTGTTTCCCTTGCTTCACATCGAGTCTACAAAGGAATATTCAGAGAGGACAGAAAGCTCAGTTTGCCTCAGTGGATGACATTAATATCCTTGCACATGGACTTCTCCAGCTCGGAAAAGGGCTGAAGCAACATATGGACAAAACAAGGGAAGAAATGAAGGCCGTTTTAGAGCAGCTGAATGCTTATAATATCTCTATCCACAACCTGGGAGCGATTACAAGAGTTGATGAAAAGGCTCTGAAAGAAACAACTCTGAAGCTAGAAATTCAGAATGAGGAGCTTCAGAAGAGATCCATGGAGCTTGGAACAGAATTAATGAAGGCACTTCAGGAACGACAACTAGTTGCCAGCAAGATCGATTCCCTTGAAAGCAAGTTGGAGAAAATTATTGGGAATGATACAGGGAAGAACAGGTCTGTCAATATCCTCTCTTGCAGGGTAAGCAGAGAAACATCTTGAAGTATGAGTAAATATAGAAAGATCTGGATGTTCTTACAACAGTTAAGCAAGTTAATCTACAATGGTTAAACGGTTAAACTACAATGAGAATATGCACAGATATTTAAGCAAATATTTAAAATCTCCTCTATTATTTTATAATTAATTGCTGGAAAATTCACAATGAATTATTTCCCAAAACTATCTGGATCTACAAATGACCATCGCAGGCTTGTCCAGGAAAAATAACTTGGAATGGATAGTTAGAAACTTGTAATTTTCAAGCAAGTCCGGTCAAATGATTTCTAATGCTTTAAAATTATTTCTAAAAATTTGCTACACATTTGATATTCCCAGGGAGATCTGAATCCAGGATTGTTAGAATGTTTAAACACAGTGAAGAGTAGAAAGATAATTGAGTAGGCTCGACACATGTTTGTAAGGGAACCATTGTAATGGAAGGAAATTTCCAAGTGTTGATTTTACAAGCACATGCTCAAACCCAGCTAGCTTTCTGTCCTACACTGTCTCCAGATAATGTTATACACCAGAGCACAGATCCAGGAAAATGTCACCATTTATTTCTAACAGTTTCTCTGTAGCATTCAGAGTTTAGTCTGCCTATTTAAACTAACAATATTCATGATTTATGTACAAGCCTTTCCGATTATTATTAGTGATGTCAGTGGGAAATTTCTGTACATTGATACACGTGTTAACATACTTTAAGGAAACCAACAAAAGATTCAACTCAAGTCATAGGCTGTTAGAACAAATAGTAATTTCCATACTCTTCACAGATCGTGTTTAATATGATAACTCACGTGATCTACATCTATCCTAAGTGAACACACCCATGCTAATACACACAACACAGAAAATAATGAATAATATCAGAGGAAGTCAACCAAACAAACTCTGACGCACATAGACCAGTCAATTAAGAATGTATGATACCCATTTGGACCCTCACATCATTATATCGTTTCTCCTGGTTTGGCCGCACTGATTTTGCTGCATTTTCCCTATCAGTTGTTAACCATCACTGGTATTGCACACACAGAAAGGATTAAATGCAGTGTTAAAATTCAAGTGGGATAAGGAGCTGTGTGAATATGTGGACACAGGCAGGGGAGGGAGAGAGGAGGTAAAGGAAAGGAGATGTGGCAATGTAGAGTGGATGGAGGAAAGAGAATAGAGTTGAAAAGAAGAGAAAGGAAGGGGAATGGACATTGGCTTGTTTTATGATCTGTGGGGGAGTAGAAGTTGAAATGGTTCTAATTCCCACCACCTTGAGGTTCAGGCTACAGGTCTTTTTTTGCCTGCCTGCCTTTCTCACCAGGATCCAACCATTGGTCACTGATGGCGCCAGTGTTCATTTCTTGCCCACTAATTGGGGATAGAGGGGAGGTTATCAGGGGTTTATTTGTCTAGTTTAGGCTTCAATTATGAAAAGGCAGTCACTGAGGTGCAGCTTAGTTATTATTTTTGCTTATAGAATGGAACAGCCAGTAATGTTACATCAGATGATCAGAAATAACAGACTTGGAATTAGAGGGTAGAGATGATTTCAGACAAACATGTCTGCAAATGGAGAATTATTTCTTAAACTTTATTTTGCTTCTTTGGTCTAACTTTTTATATAGAGAAAGGAATATTATTTTAAATCTTTCCAGTTCTAGTTCCAGTAATGTGCAACAGCAGGCTAAATAATTGTCTAATAACCAAGATATGGTAATATTTAAAATGCAAGTATGTCAATAACAAGTGTCATTTACCTGGATAGCTAGAAATTCAGGCAAAGTAAATGATTGTCCATGTAGGCAAGCTGAGCATGAAAAACAGGATTCACAAACCAAATATAGTGTCTCACTGATTTGTGCATGGCATTACACTTTATTACCATGTTCGGCAACATCTATACTTGGGACTGCATTGTGCCAAGAGTAGCAGACAGAACACTGAATACAGCCCCACAGTGAAGTGTTAAACAATAACCAGTAGGTGTGACTAAGTACAATAAATGAAACTTATAGATCAGATAATGTTTTTTAAAACAATCACTCAGAATTCGACCTCATGGTTTGTGGCTGCATGAGATCTTAAATAAGAAAAATCTATTGTGTTTAATACCACTCATCCATTATTCCATTGTTCTCACAGCTCTTACCGACTTTGTAATACAAGTTTTTGAAACAGGATTTTCCAATGGGATTTATTTTATTTCTGCACAATGTAGTAGTATACAGAAACAAGCCACCTAGCTCTAACAGGCATTAAAAGAAATGGTGCAGGTTTCGGTGGATTTAACAATCATCAGTACTTCATATTTTTCCCTTGATGTATGGCTATTATCTGGCTGTCAGTTAATTGATTCTTGATTATTTCTGTTCTGTGATTTGTTATATCCGTTTTCTATATTTCCCCAATTAATCAGTATTACCCCTAGGTACTGTACTGAATTGAAACTAAAGGGACTGAATTGTGAATTCCACTTCCAAAGTTTCATGGGGCCACACTGTGTGCCAACACAGTGACAAGCTGCTCTTGGTAGATGCTGCAAAGTTGAAATGAATGTTGCACAAAGAATACTCTTTAAAGGCTACTACTCAAATTTAAAATGGATGTCACTAGCTAAAAGTCAGAATTATAGAACGGAGGTTATTTGCCTAGAGAGATCTGACGACCAAGAACAAGAGGATTGTAGTTGTAGGAAACAGGCAGTGGGCAAACATCGGAATGGCTGAGAATAAAGTTGTCTGATTTGAAGTTCATGAGGCTGCACAGTAGTGTGTTTTATCATGGAAGGAGAAGATGTGGTCTGCCTCAAAACTGTCGAATTGTTGAAAATTGGCTATACTGAGTGTGAAACAACATTAGGGTAGTATGCACTCAGAAAAAGTGCTAACATTGAATTTGCACAATTCCCAATGGAACTTCACTCAATTCAGCTCCTGATACTTTGCTGCACAGAATTTTTAAGATTTTAAGGTATCTTTATCAGTCACATGTACATCGAAACACATAGTGAAATGCATCTTTTGTGTAGAATGTTCTGGGGGCAGCCTGCAAGTGTCACCATGCTTCCGGCGCCAACATAGCATGCCCACAACTTCCTATCCCATACGTCTTTGGAACGTGGGAGGAAACCTGAGCACCTGGAGGAAACCCACGCAGACACGGGGAGAACGTACAAACTCCTTACAGACAGTGGCCGGAACTGAACCCGGGTCGCTGGCGCTGTAATAGCGTTACACTAACCGCTACACTGCCGTGCCTGCCTTCAGAGACAGGCATCAGTCCTTAAAGGCACCTTTCCATGACAGCCACTCAGCAACAACATACTCTGGCCAGCATGAAGGGAATAGAAGTTGCAAGGGAGAAGGTCTGAGCTCTCACATTAACTCAAAGGGCATGCAAGTCTTGGTCAATAATATTATGGGCCTGTGTGCCAGGGACAGAGGCCCTGCATACCCACCATTAGGAGAATTTGGTAGGAGTTCTCCTCCAGGAGCAATGTGGAAACAACATTTTATGGTCTCACAAGGTAGATACATCAGGAGAATCTGCGCACCATTTTTTTTTTACATCTGTAGAGTTGAAGATCCCCATGAAGAAGTGTATTTTGTTCAGAGTCAAAAGTCAGAGTTCTTTCAATGAGGTGCAACTCACCAGGAAACGTAGAGATGTTTTGGCAGGTTACTTCAGTGATCAGAACAGATGCTCATTCAAAAATGCTGGAGGATCACATAGCAGGATGTGAGGGGTCATTATGCACCTGATTATAGGTCGTCTGTGTTGTTGGTAACCATTGGAATGTGGAGAGGGTCACTTGTCTTGCTTTGGGAATTACCATTTTAGAGGCTTTCAACAAAAAAATGTGTCACTGTTACTGAGTCCCTTATATCCCTTGTAACCTGTGTAGGCAAGACCTGTTTGCTGTGCTTATCCGGGAGATGAGGCTGTCGATGCTGGACCTATGTCTTCCACCTGTTGTTCTAAAGGCTCCACCTCATGGATCTCAGGCACCGGAGCTCTTCTACCCCTGCTGTACTCAATTGCAAGCCTGTGTGGCATGCAGCATAAGGCACTGAAGTACATAGAACACAGAACAGTACAGCGCAGTACGGGCCCTTCAGCCCACGATGTTGTGCCGACCTATATAAACCTTATCCACATTCTATCTATCCCCCTCTCTACTTCTCCTCCCATAACCCTCTATTTGTCTTTCATCCATGTGCCTATCTATGAGCTTCCTAATGACCTCATCATATTGGCCCCTACCACCACCCCGGCAGTGCATTCCAGGCACCCACCACTTTCTGTGTATAAAAAAAAAACCTTTCCTCCATGCACCTTAAACAGGTGACCTCCAGTGTTGGCCATTACTGCCCTGTGGAAAAGATGCTGGCTGTCCACTCTGTCTATACCTCTCATAATCTTATGTACCTCTATCAAGTCTCCTCTCATCCTCTGTCTCTCCAAGGAGAAAAGCCCTAACTCGCTCAGCCTCTCCTCATAAGATGTGTTCTCCAATCCAGGCAGCATTCTTGTAAATCTCCTCTGCACCCTATCCATAGCTTCTACATCCTCCCTATATTGTGGCGACCAGAACTGAACACAATATTCCAGATGTGGTCTAACCAGGGTCTTATAGAGCTGCAACACTACCTCTCTGCTCTTGAACTCAATCCCCTGGCTAATGAAGGCCAGCACACCATATGCCTTTTTAACCACCGTATCAACTTGCGTGGCAATTTTGAGGGATCTATGTACTAGAACCCCAAGATCTCTCTGTTCCTCCACAATGCTAAGAAACCTGTCATTAACCATGTACTCTGCCTTCAAGTTAGATCTTCCAAAGTGTATCACTTCACACTTCTCTGGATTGAACTCCATCTGCCACTTCTCTGCCCAGCTCTGCATCCTGTCAATATCCCATTGCAACCTATGACAACCTTCTGCACTATCTACTACACCACCAACCTTTGTGTCATCTGCAAACTTACCAACACATCCTTCCACTTCTTCCTCCAAGTCATTCATAAAAATCACAAAGTCTTCACGTCTGCTTAGCCTGTACTCACAGGGTGTCCCTGGGCTGATGCATTCATCAAAGTCTCATCGGGACCAGATCAATGGTGTTTTCCACTGTGAACTAGGAACTTGTGTGATTTTTTGAGTTCAGCTGCTGTGGTCGGAGATGCCACTGGTGTGAGGACCTAGTGAAGTAGAGGGTGGCTCTAATGCCAGAATCCATCTCTCCAGACAGTGTCAGCTACTAAAAATATCTAGCAGTGGCAACTTCCTCAGAATGAAGGAGTCATGTATGGTTTCTGGAAAGATTACATTCATGATGAGGAAATGTTTCACTTGGCCAACAACAAGTTGCTCACTGAAGGAGAGGAAGCCTTTTCCATTGGTTGAAATGCTCTGGGTTATTAAGGAGAGCCCTTAAGGACACATGAATGCTGTTAATGGCTGCTTGCACTTGTGAGGGGGAGGGGGGGAGCAGTAATGCTGGAAAATCCCAGAGCCCAAGATGTCACTTGGTCATCACTGAAATCAGAATAAGTGAAATCATTTTTTCATGAACACAGTGTGAACTCTCTGATGGAAGATGTGGCAGAGATCTGCTGTGGCCATTTGAAAGATGGTGCGGTGATGAAGCTGAGCGTCTGCATGTCCTTGACCCTCACGGAGAGAGTAGTCCAGTAACAAGAGTTTGATGGAAGATATTTCCGCAGAATGTGCGGTATCTTGGTGATGACAGTATGGGAAAGCTTGAGCTGCAAATACATTGTTTGTCGGAGAGATTAGGCTGGGGTATGGTGCCTCTGGTGACTTTGTGGAGGTAGGTCTATGTAGATGGGCATGTCTTTGCCTCCTTTCCCGAGGTCCCCAACCCACCCTGAGTGGCCAGTTTGGTTATAATGATGCCTCCAGTAATGGAGTGCTGTGAGCAGTGTCACCACTGAGGTACCCATTGAATGAACCCAGTAACTAAATGCAGGAGAAAGCGCTCACTGTTAGTGTAGCACACTTTGTGGACTTTGGAAGGTGGTTGAGCTGCCTGCAGTTATGAAGCTGTCCAGGCAGGTACTCTGGTGTCAGTAGAGTGTCCTCCTAAATAGTGAATGTTGCAAGACTGTCGCTGTTGAAAGTTTTGAACTCTAATTTCTATCAGTATTCGGTGGAAATGTTCTTTGTCAACTAGTGTACAGATGGTGGGAAAATATCAAGTGTGCTAATATAACTGGCACGTGAAAGTGTCTGGTCCAACTTCACAACCGGGAATGATCATTAGCACAATTTACTCCAGGTAAAAATCAACATTGGATCACATAGTACTTAAGAAACAATTTCTTGGCTGATATATTGCTGTAAGACTTACTACTCACACAGCACTTCACAGGTCACAGCACTTAAACACAATGGTAACCTGTGGAAACCTAGGATGTGCTTTGCTTCGGAATACATGCTCTGCTTTGGAATATGCGTCAGTGTGATGATATTTGGCAGCTGTGTCCTGCAGCCTGGTGGGAATGTAGATGAAAGTGCTGGCTGAGTTCAGTGAGGGATGTAAATATTGTGTAGGTTTGTTGGAGAAAACCCTCACTGTTACATGCAGCACATTCCATGAATGTTGGAAGGTGTCTAGGCAGCCTGCTGTCAGCACTTTCTGGCAGTTACTGATAGTTTGCACTAACTGGAAATAATACAAAATCTGAACAACACTGCACTTTAAAAACAAAAGCTTTAAAAAGTAATTTTACTATTACTACCAAAGAGCTGTTCAACAACTCCACATTGACAATGGAGGGTAATCAACTCACTCCACTTGTCAATTCTTCAATATCCTGACTCTTTAGTTATTTGCATCTCTTTCAGCAACAATCCACCATTGCTATCATCCATCTAGTTTTCTTCAGACTCTTGCTCAATATTCCTCTCTATGAAGTGTTGTGAAATGCATTCTGGCCATTTCCATTCTTTAGTTGCAGCCAAACCATCACCACCTTTCTTGGACTCATTCTTCTTCAATTTTCATTCTTTGATTTCCCGTTAACCCATTTCTCTCTGTTCTTGCTCATCAGCTTTCACGATCCAACACAGATCCACATCTTTGGCCTTTCATTTCCAATTTCATCCATCAAAATCAGTAGAGACCATTCCAATATTTGACAGTGGCAATTTAGGAGATCTTTTGTAGGCTCTCACTTCCTCATCCCTTTGTGAGAGGGATGATGACCTACAAGTTTGTGGTAGGCATTCATTTAAATAACCTTGTGTCAAATCAAGGATTTTAATGATGCCAAGGCTTAAAATGGATGCAAGTATTTCAAAAGGGCACATGACTTTCCAAGATAATGTACTGGCATGAATCTAACTACAGATTACTGGAGATATTTCTCTATTCCCATTCTGACTGGTATGCCTCCTGCAGGTCATGCACTTCCCATTCAGTGCATCTTCTGGGTCAAATATGTGCTGGTCTTCAGAAAACACAGGTCTACCAAACTCGCTTGGCAGGATTTATGATTTTTTGTTGATTTATGAAGTTTTAAAAATTACTTAAGTTCAGGAATAAAAAATATGCCTCAAAGTAATGTTTATATGATCTGAAAGAGTGTTGTCATGAGATCTTAAGGGAAACAGAAGGTGAAGAAACACAAAAATTGTGCACAAGATTTTATACAATACACACAAAATGCCGGAGGAACTCAGCAGATCAGACAGCATCTAATGAGGGAAATAAAAAGCCGACGTTTCAGGTCAAGACCCTTCATCAGTCCTGAAACGTCGGCTTTTTATTTCCCTCCATAGATGCTGCCTGACTTGTTAAGTTCCTCCAGCATTTTGGGTATACTGCTCCAGATTCCAGCATATGTAGAATCTCTTATGTCACAAGATCTTATAGTGGATTTCATACTCTCTTACAACATGGAAAGGGCCATTCGGCTCATCAAGTCTGTGTGACTCTCAGAGCATTCCCATCAATCCCATTCCCCCACTTGTTTCCCTGTAACCTATTTTCTCTCATGTGCCCATCAACTCCTCCTGATTCACCTACCACCCACCTACATTAAGGGTAATAGACAGAAACCAGTTAATCAATCATTGATAGCTTGCAAAGACTGTGGAGCTGGCTGAGCCAGCTATCAAAGATATTTCAGTTGTTTCACGGCTGGGCTCATTCTGTCCCTCATCCCTCTGAAGTGACCATGTTATGTTATGCAAGGCCTCCCATGATGGAGGACCCTGACCTATAGGATCTGGACAACATTTACCAGTCAGTCAAATCAGGGGGATTTGTTCCCCATGTATCCTTATGTCACGCTGACAGTAAGCTCTGGGTTTTAAACTGATTAGAATTAACTAACCCTGAAAATGTGAGCTGCTTCTGTATTTGTGGAACATTGCCAGAGTGAATGTTGTGTCTGGTTATATTATAGTTGCTTAGACATACAAATTTCTCTTCTCAGTCTGTAGCAGAGATCCAAAACCATCTTGTCAATGAAGTATTGGTGCTGATGAAGGCTCAGCAGCTGCAGATCAATGAACAGAACCATCAGATTCAACAACTGAAGAACAAGGTCTGTGAACTCTGACTTCAAAAATTATTGGACACTTGTGGTGCTTGTGGATAGGGACTGTGACTACTATACTTTTGCAATAAATAATTCCCACTAAAGCACGGTGCAAAGTCATAAATATAAATATATTGGGGAAAAGAAAAAGCAATGAGATGTGATATATATAATATAGAAAGCACATCTCATTGCTATATATATATTATATATAACTATATATATATATATTATATATATATATAAACTATAAATTGAGCAATGTTTTGGTCATTTAATTCAGCATATTTAAAATGGTTATTAATTATTTCATGGCAAGAACTGAAGACAGAAGTTAAAAACAAACAAAAAAAGTGCCTAAAACATATCAGCCCCTTCGTGGTGATGAATCTCTGGGCTTCTCTGGCCTAGAGAACTATGGAAGCGAGATCATTAGAAGCATTTGAAGTGGAGTGAAAGATTGGGAGATGGAGAGCATGTGATCTGGCACAAAGGAGTTGAGCCCTAAGGTAGATCAGCTATGATCATACTGAATAGCAGAGCAGGCTTGAAGGGCTGGGTAGCCTATCCCTGCTCCTATTCTCTTGTGCTCGTGTGTTCAGGGAAGATAAACCTTATGGAGTTTGGCCTACATATGACTCTGGACTCACCAAGATGGTTGATTTTTATATCCCCTCTGAAAGAGCTTTGCCAGCCACTCAGTTCAAGAGAAATTAGGGATGGGTTATAAATGCTGGCATGAAATCAGTTTTGAGTAACCTTTTGAACGATTAAACAATTCAAATCCATTAGCTTTAGACAGTTACTTGAAAATAATTGCTCCTAATAACACCAGTTCCTGTGGTAAAGAAATCCTTCCCCTGTGCCAACTCCCAGCAGCAGCTCACTTACCCAGAAAATTTCACAAAAGCATAGGAAAATTATATTACATTTGATTGTCAGTTCAAATGTCTTTTAACAAGATCTTCCATTATCCTCCCCCCACTTGCCCCCTCCCAACTCCCCTGTATGAAGGTTTTGAATAGAGCCTTAGAGCCCAGGGACGGTTACAACTTCAGGAAAAGGAAAGGAAACAGCTCCACCAATCAACAGAACACTTCAGTCTCATCTAACAGTGAGTATATCTTTACAACATTACTCTGCAGGAAACCTATGATAAGTTATGATAAGTTTGGGACAACTTATTTATAAGTTGTCCTAAACACACCATGGATAGTAGTTGAAATGCTGACATAATTCTTTCCTGCTCCAACATACTTTACTGCAATGCCAAATCAGAGGGTCTATTGTAAGTTGTTATTCTCCTTTGGTACCTCAGACCTTAGAGTAACAAAGAATGCCTTCTGCTGCTGCACTCTCAAATGGCATCAATTGGGAGGTATGGGTGAAGCTTTGGTATTAGCTGATGAACAAGACATTGAAGTTTATTGCCCTACAATGGCTTGAAAAATATTGAAACCACACTCTGCAATCTCTATTTAATTTGTCTTTAGGGAGTATTCTACTTCAACTAAAATATCCTGATTAATTCAGTGTTTTCAGAACTGAGTAAATCTCATCAGTGTTGTTACCTAATGCATTGTGCTTACAGCCCATGTTATTATAAGTAAGGCAATGGAATACCATCAAGAGTTTTTGGATGATGGTGAAAGTCATGTGTGCTAGATGGCCATTTCTCTCTGCTTTCTTATCTCTGTCACTATTGCAATTGAACTTTTTAATTTAACAATGACCACTCATCAGACGCACTCCATTCTTTTAATGGTCATGGTCTACCTCACTACAATGTAGCTCTGCACTCAAATCTTAAAGTAAAGGCTTCATTCCCATGATACAGACAAAATGGAATTCCTTGAAGCAGCATAAAGAACGATGCACATAAAGTCCATCTTATTTTGTGATGCCATATATGATTTAGCCCTATCATTTCTTATCTTCCAGATGATTGTTATCACATTTTCAAGAGGGGTGAAAGAACTAGTGGAGTTTATAGAATCCAGCCAAAAGGATCCCAGCCATTTCAAACATATTGCCAAATGACTGCAGGTCAGTTTGAACAGTTTTATTTCAAAAGCTGTTACACAAAGTACCTTGCCCATGCTTCATTATGCTTTATGACTCTCAAACACAGTTGAAGGAGATTGCAATGCAAATATGCAGAGTATTTTAATTTTCTTCAAAGTCCACATTAACGAGCATAATCTTCAAAGAGTTGCTGTGAACTATTATCCAGCCATATCCTGCCTCAGCTAATGTAATGGCTCTCTCCTGCCCTCTCAAACAGAATCTGGTTGGACTGTGATTCAGCAGCGATTTAATGGTTCTGTGAACTTTGATCAACCGTGGTTGGATTATAAAACTGGATTTGGGGACCCTCATGGTAAGAATTTATCACTGTTTATTTTAGAAAATGTTATTCCCCTTGCATCAATTGGATTATTAATCAGCAGTTAGACAAGAAAACATTTTTAACATCCTACTATTCCTTATGAAATGCTGTAAAACAACCTAAATTGAGCTCTCAATTAATTAGCTCCATTGTTCCTGGCACTACTTGCTTCTTACATTCTTCATTACAAATGAATGTAATAAAATATTCATCTGTGATACAGATTCTTAGCTTTTGATGTCGGCAGAACCACGGTCTAAAAATTATCTTCTATAATTTGCTCTTGCGTTTCATGACCTCAGGAAATCCAAAGAACCCGTGGCATTAAAGGGAAACAGTATCAAGAAAATTGATTAATAAAGAGTTGGAATAAATGGGTCCTATTCAGATTGACAAACTGCAACCAGTACACGGAGATCAATGCTGGGATTTTAACTATTTCCATTCCATATTAATGACTTAAATGAAGGGACCCAGAGAATTGTAGGCATATTTGCTGACAGTGCAAAAATAGGTGGGAAAGCAAATCGTGAAGAAGACAAAGAGTATTTGAAAAGGAACATAGACAGACAAATGAATGTTCAATATTGCCAGACGCAGTGTTAAGTGGGAAAGAGTAAGTTTATCGCTTTGGTAGGAAGTACAGAAAAGCTAAATTTTGTACAAATTTAGAGAAATAACAGAATGCTGCAGTGTAGAGGGATATGGGTGTCCTCTTACAGGAAACACAGAATTAGAATGCAAGTACACAAAGTAATTAGGAAGGCAAGTCAAATGTTTGCCTCCAAAGGGGATGGAGAATTTAAAAAAAACTCAAGTCTTGCTACACATGCATAGGGAGTTTGAGATACCAGATCTGTACAATTGTACCACGTGTGGAAGTTGGTCTCCTCATTTAGTGCAGGTGGGGGTTGGGGAGGTGGATAGGTTTCCATTGAAGACAGCTCGGAGAGGGTTCATTAGGTTGACTTTGGGAATGAAGGGGTTGTCTTATGAGGAAAGGTTGAGCAGAATGGGCCTATACTCACTGGAGTTTAGAAGATCTTATTGAAATGTAAGATTCTGAGGGAGGTTGACAAGGTAGATGCTGAGAGAATGTTGCCCCAGTAAGATCAGCAAAAACCGGGTGGGGGGGGGGTGTGGGGTGGGGAGTTTCAGAATAAGGGGTTGTCCATTTAAGACAGGTGAAGTAGAATTTCTTCCCCGTGAGCATTATGAATCTTTGGATTCTCCATCAAAGAATGTCGTAGAATTTAAAATCACTGAATGTATTCAAGGCCGAGATAGATAAACCTTATATAGGGACCAAGTGGGAAAGTGTAGCTGAGGACAAGATCAGATCAGCCATGATTTTAGTGAATGGTAGACCAGGCTCAGGTGCCAAGTAACTTACTCCAGCTTCTTATGTTCTTGCTCAAAACCCTTTGCAGCAAAGAAGTATGTTTGAAGTTTTGTCACTGTCATGATATAGGAAACATTGCAGCCAATGTATGCACAGGTAGATTTCCACAAACAGCAAAGTGACAATGAAGAGATAATCACTTTATCAGTGATTTTGATTGTCAGGGTAGCAGGGGTGACTCCTTGGTTGCTCTTCAAAACAGTACTACAGGATCTTACACATCTACACGAGAGCAAACAGCACTTATGTTTAGCATCGTAAATGAAAAGGAAATCTCTGACAGTGTTGCTCTCCCTCAGTTGTGCACTGGGGTACCACCTAGATCTTAGCATTCATCATCCTACAACTGTGGCAAGATTGCAACATTAAAAGACCAGATAGCAAGAAAAGCTGCACATTTGCACGTGATGTTAATTTTCTAAATGTACTGTTTTATTCCCATTCAGGTGAATTCTGGTTGGGCTTAGAAAACTTCTATCAAATTACTGGTCAGGCTGAATATGTTTTGAGAATCGAACTGCAGGACTGGAAGAAAAAGACACGACATATCGAGTACACATTTAGGCTAGGCAATGAAGAAAACAGCTACAGTTTGCAAATCGGTCAAGTTTTATCAGGGGATATTTCATCAGCCCTCAGCACCTGTAAAGCACTTCCATTTTCCACCAGTGATCAAGACAATGACCTTCACACCAATATAAACTGTGCTGAGCAACATTCAGGTATGATGCTGTTAATTATAAAGAACAGGTGCACTGTTTTGTGTGGTTCTAGCCCATTCAATCCTGTGGTTTCAATTATCACAATTTCCATTATAACAGTGACTTAAAAGCCTTTAACTCAATGCACAGCACCATGGAGTGTCATGAAGTCATAAAAAGTGCCAAAAAAATGCAAGCCTTTCTTTAATTTGTGTTAGTTGACCTTTATCTTAGTAACCAGCAGATGCTACAATTGATTTCAATACCCCAAAATGAGGAGAGAGAGCAAAAAAATTGCAGGTTAGTTCTCGGTCCTGAATTTAGCCATTGACCACTAGGTGTGAGTGTGGCTGCTTATCAAGGGTATGATTACATTGTACAATGGTGCTGTTTGCGACTGAAGTGGATGTGCACATGGTTGAGAGTGCACAAATGGCCATTTAGAGACAGAAGGGAAAAGGCTGCTGCACTTTAATTGTACCACTGCAAAGAGAAAACTGACAACCTTTGTACTTGAAGAGGGGAATAAAAGACAAGAAAATAAACAGAAATATTGAAAATAAGAACAGAAGTTGGCTATCTGGTCTTTGAGCCTGTTCCACCATTCAATACAATCATGGCTGATCCTCTATCTCAATACTATATTTCTGGTCTCTCCATGTATCCCCTTTGTGTCTAGGAATCTATCCGGCTCCTTCTTAATATATTCAGTGACTGGTAGAGAATTCCACAGGATCACCAGCTTCTGAGTGAAGAAATTTCTCCTCCTCTAAGTCCAAAATATCTTCTCCTGTATCCTGAGACAATGCATCTTTCTTATAGATTTCACAGCCAAGGGAAGTTTCCTCCCACATCCAGTTTGTCCAGCCCTGTCAAAATTGGGTACATTTCAATGAAATGCCCTCTAATTCTTCTAAACTCTAGTGGACATGGGCCTAGCCAACACAATCTCTCCTTGTATAATAGTCCTGCTATCCCAGGAATCAGTCTGGACAACCTTTGTTGCATTCCCCCTGTTGCCGGTATCTCCTGTTTTAGGTAAGGAGAACAAGATTGCATATGATCCTCAAGATGTGGTCTCACCAAGGCCATATATAAAAGTAGCAAGACACCCATGTTCCTAAACACAAAACACAAAGGCCAACATACCATTTGTCTTCTCATCTGCTTGCTGCAGCATCATGTTTGCTTTCTGTGACTGGTGTATATGGACCCACAGGTCCCTTTGAATGGCAGAATTTCCCAATCCATCACTGCCTTTCTGTTTTTCCTCCCAAAGAAGATGACTTCACCTTTATCTATGTTATACTGCATCTGCCATACATTTGCCCATTCCCTCAACTTGTCTAAATCATCTTGAAGCCTCTTTGCATCCTCATCACAACTCGCAATCCCACCCATTTCCTACCATTGACAAATTTACAATTGGTTCCATCATCCAGTGTATACAGTCTGCCGCCACATTATGGCAATTCAGGTAATGGAAATTCGCCCTTACTGAAGTCACAAATTACTACCATAAAAATTTGAGATACAGAATAAAAATTCGCTCTTACAGAATTTATATAGAAATAAATAAAACACAAAATGTGTATCGAGAAATGAACTAGTTTACAAAGGACAATGATCACAGGCAACCAATTCATAGCAGGAGGCCACTTCAGGGATTTGCTTTGGAAACTGACAAGGCAATTTCTTCCATTTATACTTGAACAATGATATTTTGTCAAACAATGTAACATCTGTTTCCACTTAATTAAAACAACAACCCTTTCTCTCTGCCTATAATATGATCAGAATTCCCCTGACTATAGACTATGCATCCGCAGGGGCACTTCTGTTGAGAGAAAAGCTTCCTGTAGGATTGCATCTCCACTTATAGTATAGGATTCAATGGGAAAAAAGGGTTCCATGTTACAGAAGACAATGATATGCATGGTTTTCTAGAAACAAAACTCCTTCATATCACAGGGGTATATTGTATTGTGAGCATTCATCCATGAGATATCTTACTTAACACTGCCTACTATGCTGAGAAAACATTTATTCCTACTGGCCCCTTATCTTGAAGGTATATTTTCTTGTTCGAGACTCTCCCACTAGTGAAAACATCTGGACATCTACCCTATCATGTCCCCCTAAGGGTCTCATATGTTTCAATAAAATCACCCCTCATTCTTCTGAACTCTGAACAATACACACCTAAACTGTTTGGTCTCTCTTAATACGATAATCCTCTCATCCCAGGAATTAGCCTGGTAAATTGCTTTTGGAAAGCCTCCTGTGCTAGGTAAGGGGACCAAAACTGCACATTACTCCAGCTGCGGCCTTACTAACCCAGTACAATTATAACAAAGATTCCTTATTTCTGAACTCCAACTCCTTTCAATACACCATTTGCAGTCTTTCTCCATTTTGATAATAATCTGCCTTTTGATCCCTCTTGCCTAATTCCATGACCTCACAATATCTTGCATTTGCTTGATAGAAGGTTAATGTATCCTGATAATCTACAGCAGTGAAAGAAATCCATGAAAATCCACTTGGCGCATTTTTATTTTTAGATATCTGATTTGGATGAGAGTCACAACCATCCCACTCAGATATCAACCTGAGCTCCTTCCTAAAAATTTGTAGGAAGAGACATTTGTGTCATGGTGATTTGACTGAGTTTGTTGCAAACTTGAAATCAGAGATGTAATCTTTCTGCTCACAGGTGGCTGGTGGTTCAGTGCATGTGGGGAATCAAATCTGAACGGGAAATACCTTAAGAAGCAGGATCAACAGACGACCAGAATCGGAAGAAAGGAATTTTCTGGAAGTCTTGGAAAGGCAATTACTACTCATTTAAATCCACGCGACTGATGATCCAGCCAGGATGGATTATGAACTAAGAAAATATCCCAAGCTTTTGTGAACTTGAGAGCAGCAGCATTAAGTTTTACATTCCAGGTTTATTTATAGCCCTCAGTATGACAACTGATGTCACATGCTGTAATAAAAACAAAAAACGCTGAGACGCTCAACAAGTCAGGCAGTGTCTGTGGAAAGAGAAAGAAAGTTAATATTTTGGGTCAATGATCTTTCATCAGAAATGGAAACAGGAGGGAACACAAGTGTGGTTGAAGCTGCAGAGACAGGGTGGGGCCAAAGAAAAGAGGGAATGACTGTGATAGGGTGAAGACCAAGGTTGTCCTGGTGATACAATTACTTTTGATATTAACAATGGGCAATGACTACTTTTTTGAAAGGTTATATGTCTAGAGGAATTTACACTGAGAAAGTGATTGAGGACAGGTAGAAAACCAAGATAATGCAGGTAACAAAGCTCCTGGTGCCAATGCCTGAACAACCTTTGTCCCTTTGTTCTATTTATTCTGTTCTTCTTTTTTTGACAGAACTGGAGACTTCTGATGTAATAGTGACACCGTTTCTCATGCTTCACAGATGCTACCAGATTTACTGATTTACAGATTTACTCTTTTACTTTAGATTTCCAGCAACTGCTGTGTTCTGCATCTCAGAGCCCAGCATGCTGCTAATTTTTTACTCTCTAATTGCCCTGGTTTACCTTCTCCTATTTAATTCCTCCATATAGATCAGCTTTGATTAAAATGCATTCTTTTCTTGTCAAAGTAACTGTGTAACCCTGACATCAGCCTATTACTGAACATCCCCTTTGCTCTCTCCATACCCTGCTCCATTTTAGCAATCTAAACTACACAGATTCCTCACTTTTTCTCCTACTAATGAAAGATCATTGACCCGAAATATTAACTTTAACTTTTCTTTCCACAGATGCTGCCTGATCTGTTTCCCCAGCATTTTCTGTTTTATTTTAGGTTTTCTGCATTTGTGGTCTTTTGCTTTTCGATTAAAATTTATCCTCATTCAGCGCAATTGCCAATGAAGCTTATCAGAGAGTACTAGACGTCAACTCCAAGCTCCATTCTGTTCTGGGACTCGGAACCCTACACACATCCATGGAGCTATAGTCTGAACAGGCAGTTGCTTCATCTATCCATTGATAAACCTCTACTGAAAATAGCTGTGGGCAGATCACATGCCTGAATCAGTGTGATATCTTGAAGTCATTACAATCAATTTCACCAAAATTAGAATCAATTCCTCATGTTGGTAGAATGTTCAAAGTGCCTGTTTGATGTAAACCTTATGTGACCAAGCTTGAAAACCTGATTTTCAACTGAATGGTAAAGCCCAGTTTAAACTGAATCTAGATGAAGAAAGTCCCATCATTGAACCATCGTAACTCTAACCTCACACTGACTTCAAACAGTAGGGTAATTCCATTGGCTTCAGGGTTCCTGGGTGGGAGGGGTAGCATTGGATTCAGAGACAAGTGATCACCATTGCTGAGGGAAGCATGTTTTTTAACCAGCTGTGGGTTTTGCCCACAATGGTAGAACCCAGTCAACTTTCACTGGTCTGGCTCACACATAAAGATCAAAGGAAGTGAATCCACCTCCAATCACAAGATCACAAGATCACAAGATAAGGGAGCAGAAGCAGGCCATTCGGCCCATCGAGTCTGCTCCAAGGAAAAGGGAAAAAGAAATGGGGTGGGAAAAAAAGAGAGAGAAAAAAAAAAACTATTCTAATCCCATTTGCCAGCCTTATCCCCATATCCCTTGATACCCTGACTATTTAGATATCTGTCTATCTCCTCCTTGAACACCCCACTGATCTGGCCTCCACTGCTGTGCGTGGCAAGGAGTTCCACAATTTCACCACCCTCTGGGTAAAGAAACTTCTCCTCATCTCTGTCTTGAAACTGTACCCTCTAATTCTAAGATTGTGCCCTCTGGTCCTGGACACGCCCACCAAGGGAAACAGCCTAGCCACATCTACTCTATCCTTACCTGTCAACATTTTAAATGTCGCTACGAGGTCCCCTCTCATCCTTCTGTACTCCAGCGAGTACAGTCCAAGAGCCGACAAACGCTCATCGTACTTAAGCCCTTTCATTCCTGGAATCATTCTCGTAAATCTCCTCTGAACCCTCTCCAACGTCAGCACATCCTTCCTAAGATGCGGGGCCCAAAACTGCGCACAGTATTCCAAATGAGGCCTCACTAGCGCCCCGTAGAGCCTCATCAACACTTCCTTACTTTTATACACTATACCTCTCGAGATGAATGCCAACATAGCATTCGCTTTCTTAACCACCGATCCAACCTGGTGGTTAACTTTTAAGGTATCTTGTATAAGTACCCCCAAGTCCCTTTGTACTACCGCACTATCAATCTTCTCTCCTTCTAGATAATAATCTACCCGCTTATTTCTACTTCCAAAGTGTACAACTGCACATTTCTCAACATTGAATCTCATCTGCCATTTTCTTGCCCATTCTCCTAAACTGTCTAGGTCCCTCTGCATTCTTTCTATTTCCTCTATGCTCCCTACTCCTCCACTTATCTTGGTGTCATCCGCAAACTTAGCCACACAACCATTTATTCCATCATCCAAATCATTGATGTACAAGCAAATCAATTTACATTTGGTTGCTTTGGACAGGACAGCAGGAAATTGAAACTGCAAAAGGATACGTTACCCAAAGTGCAGTCATAATAGCATGTAAGAGCAACCTTCTGTATGCTCTGCACTTCAGAGAGTCATACAGCATGGAAACAGGCCCTTCAGCCCAACGTCCATGCCAACTGTGTTGCCCAGTGAGCTAGTCCCATCTGCCTGCGTTTGGCCCATAGCCTTCTAAACCCCTACCATTCATGTACTTAACTAGATGGCTTTTAAATATTGCTAATGTGCCCACCTCAACCACTATTTCTGACAGCTCATCCCAAATACGCACCACCCTTTTGCGTGAAGAAGCTGCCCCTGATGTCCCTTTGAAATCTCTGATCTTAAACCTATGCCCTCTTGTTTTTAGCATCTGCTCCCTGGGAAAAAGACGATGTGCTTTCACCCTGTCTTTGTCCCTCATGATCTTATATAACTCTAATCAGGTCACGCCCTCAATCTCCAATGTTCCAGGGAATAAAGTCCTAGTCTATGCAACCTCTTCTTGTAACTTTTCTGCACTCTTTCTACTTTAATAACATCTTTCCTATAACAGGATGACCAAAACTGTACACAATACTCCAAGTGCGGCCTCACCAATGTCTTGTATAACTGCAACGTAACTTCCCAACTCCTACACTCAATGCACTGACTGATGAAGGCCAGCATGCCAAACAGCTTTTACACCACCCTATATTCCTGTGACATCGCTTTCAGCAAACTATGCACTTGTACTCCTAGGTCCCTCTGTTCCATAACACTCCCCAGGGCCCTACCATGCACTGTATGTGTTAACTTGGTTTGATCTCTCAAAATGCTATACCTCACATTTATCTGGATTGAAAGCCATTTGCCAATCCTTGGCCCACATACCTAGCTGATCAAGATATGGAGGAATTTAAGTTAGAGAGATATGTGGGAGGAAGGGGTTAGATAGTCTTAGGTGTGGTTTGAAGGTCGGCACAACATGGTGGGCCGAAGGGCCTGTATTGTGCTGTATTGTTCTATGGTAAGATCCCTCTGCAATTTTTCATAACCTTCTGCACTATCTGCAACACCACCTACTTTCGTATCACCCGCAAACTTAACTAACCTTGTTACTTACTATCCTTACTTACCATGGCTTGTACATTCACATCCAAACCACTTATATAAATTACAAACAACAAAGGTCCCAGCACTGACCCCTGTGGCTCACCACTAGACACAGGCCTCCAGTCTGAGAAACAACCCGTGACCATCACCCTCTGCTTTATACTACTGAGCGAATTACGAATCCAATCGGCTTTCTCCCCCTGGATCCCATGTGATTTAACCTTTCAGACTAGCCTGCATGAGGAACCTTATCAAAGGCCTTGCTAAAGTCCATTTAGACAATATCCACTGCCCTACCCTCATCTACCCTCTTGGTTACCTCCTCAAAGAACTCCAAGAGATTTGTCAGACATGACTTCCCATGCACAAAGCCACAAATGCAGAAAGATTGTTCTGAATCAGACCCTGTCTCTCCAAATGTTGGTAGATCCTGTCATGTTGTCATAGATCCTGTGACTACATGTTGCAAGTTACTTGGCATTTTCAACATACTATTATTTCACTCTAAGTTTTCAGAAATTTTAATTTCTACTTTCCTGAATTTATCAATAATTATTTCATAAATATATAAGTGTGTACAACATGTACTATGTTGATTTCGGACATGGATCATGGGTTCCAAATGTTATCTGGTGTATCCAGTATACAGTATATGAATAAATATTCTAGATAAAAATGATGTGCTTATGAATATAATGCTGTGAATAGCTTCATAATCCTGGAGTTGGCAGGTACGTGTTTCAAGAGATTTAACAAAGAAGATAAAACTCAGTAAGATGGGCTGAAATCTTAATCATGATGAATCACCAGTCTCTCAAAATAACATAACGAGTCTGTTGAATTCAAATTAGATCATTTGGAATCAACTTGGGAGTGACAAATACTTTAAAATATTTTGAAAAATGTTCCTTCTTTATCCTTTTCTAGTGAATGTGGACACACCCTCTTTGAGCTAAGAAGTGCTTTTTGCAGAGTTTGCTTTTGGTATTTGTTTGACATCATTTGACTTCCTATGAAATGCGGCAGTTAAGCAAGACATCAATTCTATGAAAATGGTGGATAGAAAATGGTATACAAACTTATTAGTATTGGCAGCAGTAACTCTGGACTCAAAAATGAATCGCAGGTACTAAAATTGTATATTGAGAAATAGATTATCATTAAAGTAACTGATAAACAATGCTAACATTTCAGGTTAGTGACCTTTCATCAGAATAATCAGTTATAGTAACTGCCAACGTTAAGGATGGTGCAACTTGACCTTGAAGTGGAAAAGAAATTGTGTGCAAGTATAAAGAGAGTAGCCAATTTGTTATCAATTATTCTCTGTTACCATTTGAGACAAATCCCTACTCTTTCCTGCCCACCTGACTGCAGGCAGATGAAGACAGATATTGACGATAAAATTCAGCATCATCTTCATCTGAGGAAAATGTGAAAATCAAGATCTCAGACTTTGCACAAGGCTCATGGGATAACAGGGAGCAATGATTTCTGCACTCTCCATACTTTGAGATATGGACCACCTACAGATAGCATTTCAAATCACTGTCTCCTCAAGACTCTCCAAATCCACTGTACTTAAAAAAAGACATTAGCATCTTCTTCCAGGTCAAAATCCTCAGCATTGAGGCTCTATTTACAGCTCCAATGGACATGCTGCACTGTTCACATAACTGCACCACACTTCTTAAACTGAAGTTCTACTGCCAGCACTGTCACAAGACGTTAACAAGCGTACAAGGGAAATGATCCAAATCCCAACAAGCCCATTGACTTTTGGGAATCACTGGCCCATGAGTACTTAAAATAGAGGAGCATGCGGGATAGCATTGAGTATGTCGAGTCCTTTAATCAGGAGCACACAGAAGTCCAGCATAATCAGTAACACATCACATCCCAAACCACTCACCCCCCTGCCCTATAAAACACTCCACACCACACCTGTGGCAGAGCCTATGGATCCCACTGGCCTCATCAGCCATCCCAGGAATCCATAAAACAGGAGTGGAAGTAAGCCATCGTCAATCCCAAAGGACAGCCTGAGAAGGAAGCAGATGCAAGGTCACCCAGAAAAAATGCTTGTTAAAATGCTCACCAGTATAACCATAAAATACACAATAACTCTGAAAATAATAACCTGCATTAGAAAACAAAGCAATAAATTCACTGTTATAATAAATATAAATAAAGTATATGTATCTAAAACCATTATTTATTCCTCTATATAATACTCTGATGGATTTTATTAGTGTGGCTGAATAAGAGCAAGGAGAGATATTTCATTCTTGTCAGGCTCATTCAATAGCAAAAATCAGTTATATGAATCACTTTTCTTGATTAACACTTCCTCAAGTTCATTTTGTCCTTTATAAATGACCTATTGCTACAATGGAATCATGCATCAAGATTCTGCAAAGAATACAAACACTCCTTCTCTGGGTCAGGCTTTCAGCGTGCAAATACCAAATATATCTGAACAGGGAAGGACAAGTGGAAGACAAAATATTCTGCTGGAGCCAAAGTTTTTCCTATATTTATATTTAAGCGCATTCGGATTGTTGATTTATGTGAGACACAGTAATGCTTCATAACACTATTCCTAGACATCTCTACTCTCTAGTGACTGAATTAATAGCTTCAACTCAACTGGGTTCTCCAACAATACCTTCATCCTCAGAGACATCAGGGAAAGGGGAAATGAGTGACAGAAAATTCTGGGGAGAATGCTTCAGGAAGTAACTTGAAAATCACAATATTTATGCAAGAGGTCTGCCAATTTGCATTTTACACAGGCATTTCAAAACTGGTCCCCTACCTGTAAGTAGTATGTGGAACATAGACTTCTCGAGATGGGAACTCTAGAACTTCTTTGATTGGTCGACCACGGTTTTCAGGATAAGGCTTCACTGGCAACAGCTCAGGAGTAATGCACAATGCGGGACTCTCTCCAACAGGCAAGATCTCTACTTTTATTTGACCTGCAACATGAACAAACATGTATTTGAACAAAAGTACTCCAAAATTTAAAGTACTCCCTAACATCTTTCAGAAATGTCTACTAGCACTTCCCATATCTATTATTTTGGCAACAAAATGATCCTATGAACAGCTTGTTGTTCAGTTGTTCCATACTTTTTATTATTGATTGAGGAGGGAATGTTGATCATATCAAATGATACTGTAAGTGTATTTTCTCTGTTGTTCTTTGGCGAATGCCAATTGGATGCTCAACATGCAATGAACAAGCTGACAGGGCCTTTGCTTAGGTTTGCATCTGAAAGAAAGAACTTTGAACAAGTTGCAGCACAGAATCCTCAAGCACACAGAGTAAGCATTTATTCTTCAAGCCTTTAGGTGTGGTGCAGTTTACAACCATACCAAATATACCAGTGTGAAAAGCAACAAATTGAACCTAGTCTTCGTAAGCCTGAATATTAATACATTGAGTAACAATGATGATTGGATAATATTACTTTAATTTCACTTTTACTTCAGTCTATAGTGGTTATATGCTTACATCAGTTATACAAGAACAAGTATTTAACAAGTAGCTCTCCATACCATCTTTCAGAGCTGAATTCATCATCTATATTGTCTAGCTACCATTGGGAATATTGGCAAATAGCAAGGAGTGAAACTGGTTCCTGATAATACTATCATGACACTTGAAGTGCTGGCCCAAGTATGGTGAAGTCCAACTGAATGCGTGATTGAAATTAGTAATCTAATTGCACTGTCAAAGGCTTGAACCCGTATCATGGCATTTCATAGGCAGCTTTTGGCATCATATACTGTGTTGGCAACAATTATGATCGTTGACCTGTTGAATTGTTGAATTCCAGTTTTCAGGTCACAATGTTTTAAGGGAGCAACTCAGACCGCTGGCCACCGTTTCCCTCACTTTTCTCTTCAAAATTAACATCTTACTGGTTCCGGCCCAATGTCATTCCCCCAGCAATACTCTGTTCAAATTCCTCTAGTCCAGCTTTTGACCTTTTCACAGAAGCAAAGTAGTCCAAATCAAAAAGAACTGATTTAATTTGTGTCCACAGTGCTCTCTCACTCTCTTTTTCTGTGCAACCTTCAACAGAATAGGCCAGATCATCCTCTTCCACTGCCAGGCTCCATTTCTAAGAAACCTCACTTACTTAGATCCATCTCAACAGGTATGAATTTTAAGATATCGGATCTTGGCTTAGACACAAAATTCTCCAAGTCAACTTCAGGAAGGCACAACACATTGTCTCTAGTCTGTACTGCAGCACTGAGCCTGGCTTCCTCCTCAGGCTGAAGCATGCTTTTACCAACCCTGACATGCTGTTCTAACAGAAGTTAAATATGACAACCCCACATCCTTCACCAGAGTCCACTGACTTCCACCTGTGCATCACTGCACCTCCATCATCCTTGAACCTTCCCTTCTGAAGCCCTTTACATCACTTTTCAGCACCCCAACACAACCACCCAATACACTCTATACTGCTTCCTAAAGTCTCTAAGCTTCAGTGTATCCAAGACACTGTTGCACATTCACACTAGACCAGCACCCAACTTCATTTCTCAATTTAAACTTCTTTCTCAGAACAAAATCCTTTTGTTTTGATCATGCCCATCCAAAGTTTGCAATTATCACCCACCCTGTATTGTCCTTAAAGCTCTGTTCCTGATAATTCTGGACTTAATTGCACTTCTTTCAATATTTTTTCACCAACATCTTCAGCTAATTGAGTTCTAGTCTCAGAAACTCCCTCCCTAACTTGTTAAGTCTTACTCCTTTGCCCATCTTTCAGCTGCTGGCTCGGTTTCTAGCATCTTGAAAATGCTGCAAACATTCAGCAGGTCAGGCAGCATCTGTGCAGAGAGAAACAGAGTTAATGTTTTCAGGTCAATGACCATTCACCAGAACTGTTGATGAAAGATTCTGACGAAAAGTCATTGATCTAAAACATGACCACAGTTTCTCTTTCCACACATGCCGCCTGATCTGCTGAGTTTGTTTCAGATTTCATTTAGATTATTTGGTAGGTCACTCCCTGTAAGCTTTATACTTTTTTTCATCCTGATTCGGTCTCTTCTCCCTACACCTCAGAGTGTCACATAAATACGTTAGGTTGTCGTTCTTGCTCTTGCCTTCTGCTAATGTATTCTTTGTGTCTGACCTGTTTGACCAACCTCTTTTGTGGAACTTTATCAAATGTCTTCTGAAAATCCAAATACACCAAATCCACTGGCTCTTCTTTATCTACACAGAACTCGAGCAGATTGGACAAACATAACTTACCTTTCATAAATCCATGTCTGCTCTGCTCAATCCTACTGTTCCTTTCAAGATATTCTATTATTACATCTTTTAATATAGATTCTGGCATTTTCCCTTCCTTTGATATCAGGCTAGCAGGTCAGCAGTTCACATTTTTCTCTCTTTCTCTGTTCTTTGCATCTTCCAATCCACAGGAACAATTTTGGAATCTATAAAACCCCAGAAGACGACAACCACAGCATTCACTACCTCTAAAATGCCTCCCCTCAACAGTCTGGGATTTTGAACTTGCTGCACTAATCAAGTTGGTCATGGATTGATGAATGCACCATAAGGCTTCTGCAACTAGAAATAAACAACTGGTGAGGCAGAAAACTCTCCCCAACAGACAGTGCAGGAATGAATACAGTACTATGTTGTAAATGGCTTATGTCTTTCCTCACAATAGATTATTGAGTGCCACAGGAGCCTTGCAACATCCAGAGATTGAGCAAATAGATATCCCTTCCCACTACATGGAGCTACCTACCAAATAATCTAGATGGCAGGATGCAATAGAAGTGGAAGAGAAGATTCTGTTCCTTTTTTGACTTTACATGGTTATGTGCTTAGCCCACTTGTTCTACTCTCTCTACACTCATGACTGCATGGCCAGGCACAGCTCAAATGCCATGTATAAATTTGCCGATGACACCACTGTTGTTTGCAGAATCTCAGATGGTGATGAGGCGGGCATACAGGATTGAGGTAGATCGGCTGGTTGAGTGGTGTCGCAACAACAACCTCGCACTCAACGTCGGCAAGACCAAGGAATTGATTGTGGACTTCAGGAAGGGGAAGTCGGGAGAATACACACCAGTCCTCATTGAGGGGTCGGCGGTGGAAAGGGTGAGCAGCTTCAAGTTTCTGGGCATCAACATTTCAGAGGATCTATCCTGGGCCCAACACATTGATGCAATCATGAAGAAGGCACACCAGCAGCTCTACTTCATTAGGAGTTTGAGGAGATTTGGTACGTCACTAAAGACTCTTGCAAATTTCGACAGATGTAGGGTGGAGAGCATTCTGACTGGTTGCATCACTGCCTGTTATGGAGGATCCAACGCGCAGGATCGAAAGAGGCTGCAGAAGGTTGTCGACTCAGCCAGCTCCATCATGGTCACAACCCTCCCGGCTATTGAGGACATCTTCAAGAGGCGGTGCCTCAAGAAGGCAGCATCCAGCATTAAGGACCTTCACCACCCAGGACATGCCCTCTTCACGTTACTACCATTGGGCAGGGGGTACAGGAGCCTGAAGACCCACACTCAACATTTCAGGAACAGCTTCTTCTCTCCCGCTGTCAGACTTCTGAACAGTCCATGAACCCCTGAACGCTACCTCGTTATTCCTCTTTTGCACTATTTATTTATTTTTGTAACATAGTAATTTTTATGTCTTTATGTCTTGCACTGTACTGCTGCCACAAAACAATGAAGTTCATGACATATGTCAGTGATAATAAACCTGACTGTGATGCATGGACTGGACAGGATTTGATCAAATTCCATCATACAAGAAATCAGTCAAAATAAATTCAATGGTAACAGTTCAGACTGTCAGCTTGATTTCCCCCATTTTTGTATATTTGAGTGTCAATTTCAAACCAGCTCTGAAGTCATCTACAGTTCAAATGAAATTGAACTTCTACCTGGTATTGACCGCAATCTTCTCAGTGGTGCAGACGATCTTTTTATTTCGGCCAAGGACTTGAGCAAATCTTCATCACTCAGCTTGTCACCTTCCTATAAATAACACAACACAAAGAACTCAGCACCTAAGGATTTTCATATGGTGGAGCAAAAGGGTTACAATCTCAAAATGTAATAAAAATCGTGACTTAGTTCTAATTGTAGGTCAACCTTACACATTTCCTGTGTTTGCTTCGCATGAAAAATGAACAAGGAACAAGATTCAGAGATCTGACTGATAACATTTAAAAAACATTATGTGAGGAGAGTAACTTCATCCTTCAAGATGAGAAAGAAATGTTTCAGTTTTCACTGATATATTTGTACTGGTTCGTTTTCAAGATAAAGATTCTAAATGCCTTGCTTTAATGCCACATTGCAAGAAAATGTGAAATTGAGATGTCCAAGAAACTCTCTTACAGCAAACTAGTCAGAGGTAGGTTTGTGAACAACCAATTAAATGATTTACAGGTAGTTACCTGTGAGTTGTGGAACTGTAACCCTGCTCATGTCAGTGCATTCAAAAAAAAAAACAAGCAAAAAGAAACAAATAAAGCATTTCTGTTCAGTCTTGATTTGGTTGATATCTCTTTGAATACAGTTGTAATGCCTAAGACACTCAATTTTAAGCAGGACACTCTCACCAAGATTCTCCCACCAAACCTTAAGAAAAAAATGATAGAAGCCCTGTTAAAGACCTGACACTTTAACGACTAGTTAAACTAAAATATTGTTATCAACCCTGTGGCATTCCAAATATTGCTTGTTTTATCATTTGCAAAGGAATAATTCAAACCTTGCTTCATTGGTCCCATTTTTATATTATTGATAGTTGATCCTTAACTGATCAGAATGGGGAGATCTCTGACAATTGTTCCAGGTGAAGGAAAAGAATATGTTATCCCAATTCATAGAATTGGCAGAGAAGTAATTAAGCAAAAGACAACTATTGTAAACAAGACTTTTTTTAAATATGCCTGTTACCCTTAAGTAAATTTATTCAATATTTTAAACAAGATATTGATAGAACATAGAACAGTACAGCACAGGAACAGGCCCTTCGGCCCACTACATCCAGGCCAACCATGATGCCACTTACCAATCCCATCTGCCTGCATATGGTCCATATCCCTCTATTTCCTGTCTGTCTAAATGCCTCTTAAATGTTGCTATGGTGTCTGCTGTTCCTACCTCCCCTGGCAGCCTGTTCTGGACACCTAACACTCTCTGTATAAAAACTTGCCCTGCAAATCTTCTTTTAAACTTTTCCTCTCTCATCTTAAACCTATGCCTTCTATTATCTTACACTTCACCCTGGGGAAAAGACTCTGACTAACTACCCTATCTATACCTCTCATAATTTTATATAATTCTATCAGGTCTCCCCTCAGCCTCCAGTGGAAACAATCCAAGTTTATCCAACCCTTCCTTATAGCTAATACTCTCCAATCCAGGAAAACATCCTGGTGAACCTCTCCTGCACCCTCTCCAAAGCATCCACATCCTTCAGTAGTGTGGTGACCAGAACTGTTCACAATACTCCATATGTGGTCTAACCAAAGTTTTATACTCTCTTCTCTGATACTCAATGTCCTGTCCAATGAAGGCAAGCATGTGTACACCTTCTTTATCACACTATCCACTTGTTTTGCCACTTTCAGGGAGCTATGGACTTGCAGCCCAAGATTCCCCTGTACACCAATGCTCCTGTGGGTTCTGCATTCTGTATGCTTTCCCCTTACATTTGACTTCCCAAATGAAAACACCTCACACTTGTCCAGATTAAACTTCATCTGTCATTTCTACATCCAAATTTCCAACTGATCTATATGCAGCTGTATCCTTGACAGCCTTCCTCACTGTCCATAACTCCACCAATGCTGGAGTGGGTGAGGTTGGACAAACTTGGATTATTTTCTCCAGGGCGTCGGAGGCTGACGAGTGACCTGGTAGAAGTGCGTAAAATTATGAGTGACACAGAGATAATCAGAGTCTTTTTCCCAGGGTGAAAATGTCAAATACTAGAGGAAATAGGTTTAACACTAATGATGGTATTCTAATAGTTCAAGGACTGCACTGGAATATTTTGGATCCATAGAATAAGTCCAACAACCAAAAATAACCACTTGACAAGGTTTATGGTTCATTTTGCAGGTGAGTTAACAAAGGATTAGCAAGCTCTTAGGCAAAGCTGAGCAAATCTGCAAGTTCTTGAAAGCCATTCATCATATGTAGGCAGGCACGGTAGTGTAGCGGTTAGCTTAACACTATTACAGCGCCAGCAACCCGGGTTCAATTCCGGACACTGTCTGTAAGGAGTTTGTACGTTCTCCCCGTGACTGCAGTGGGTTCCTCTGGGTGCTCTGGTTTCCTCCCACATACCAAAGACGTATGGGTTAGGAAGTTGTGGGCGTGCTATGTTGCTGCTGGAAGCGTGGCGACACTTGTGGGCTGCTCCCAGAACACTCTACACAAGAGATGCATTTCACTGTGTGTTTCAATGTACATGTGACTAATAAAGATAGCTTATCTTATGTCCTCAGTTTAATTTGTGCTTTTGTTTGCTTATTTGTTGGCTGAATATATTCAACTTTTGTTGTCCTGGCAAATGCTTTTAAGCACTGTTGTCTCTTTGGTGGATACATTCTAAATAATGGCAGAACTTGACATGTAAATCACTTCCTAATATGTTCACTGAGACTTCATGACATGGATGTATGTGGCCCACAAAGACAACCTTCAATAATACTGCTCTAAGTCTAAAGGAGATCACAAGTACTGAAAGACCACATAATTAGACATGGCAGAAAAGTACCTGTTTAAAGAAGGAACCGATGGTAACCAAGGTAGATTTGAAGTTGGACAAACTGCACTGATCCTCCAGAAGAGCTGACCTCTCAGAAAGTCGTCTTTGATATGAGTAAACTTTTTTGTCTCCACTGTTGCCTTTAGCTTTTTAAAGCACATCAGAAAAATAAAGGCAATTTATTGTATTTTATTATTTATTAAGGCAATTTATTGTACAGTTAGAAAAGACTAAAATAATGGTCAACCACAGTGAGTGTATATTTCTACTATATTACCACTGATGTTTTCAACCTCCATGGAATCTCGGTCAGTCAGAGAGGACGTGATATTCATGATGTTCACATAGGCCCAGGCAAATGGCATTCGGTACTTCCCCAGCCGCTGGCAAAAGGACTCTGCTTGAGACTTAAGTTTCTCTATTTTATCTTTATTCTGGAGAAAAGAAAACTTATTTTAGTTGCCTAAAACACACATAGATTACATTCATGATTTTATTGGGAAGAAGAGAGGGATAAAGGGATAATGGGATTAGCGTATTAGGCATCATGATCAGCATGGATGAGGTGGACTGAAAGACCGGAGAGCGAGTCTCGTTGCTGGTAAGTTTCATTTTACAGGAGTGAGAGCGGGAAGCAGTTTGGAGAGCAAGTCTTGGGCTAATTGGGCAGCAGCAGTGAATAAAAAGGTAAGCTCAAGTGGAGCAGCCATTGTGTGAGTGGCTCAGTGTAAGAGTGGGACCTTGAGGCTTTGGCTCAAGAGGCTTTGGCGTGAAGAGGCGGACTAAGTGAGTGGAGGCTAAGGTGAGGCTCAGGTAAGGTCTCTTTTTTTTCTTATTGCAGAGTTAAGAGCACTGGGAATGGCAGGCAGGGCAGTAGTTTGCTCCTCTTGCAGGATGTTAGAACTCAGGGAGACCTCCAGTATCCTTGATGACTGCACCTGTGAGAAGTGCATCCGGCTGCAGCTCCTTACAGACCACATTAGGGAACTGGACCTGGATGAACTCTGGATCACAGAACATAGAACATTACAGTACAGTACAGGCCCTTCAGCCCACAATGTTGTGCCAACATTTTATCCTGCTCTATGATCTATCTAACCCTTCCCTCCCACATCATTTAGGAAACTGAGGAGATGATAGACAGGAGTTACCGGGAGGCAGTTACACCTAGGTTGCAGGATGCAGGTAGCTGGGTTACCGTCAGGGGAGGGAAAGGGAAACAAGCAGTCAATGCAGGGTACCCCTGTGGCCATTCCCCTCAATAACAAGCACTTTGTTTTGGATACTGCTGGGGGGGGGGGGGGGGAATGACCTACCAGGAGAAAGCCACAGCGGCCAGGTCTCTGGTACTGCGTCTGACTCTGCGGGCACAGAAGGGAAGGGGGGGAGAAGAGGGCTGTGTGGTAGTGGATTCATTGGTTGGGGGAACAGATAGGAGATTCTGTGGATGAGAATAAGCCCCCGGATGGTATGTTGCCTCCCAGGTGCCAAGGTCAGAGATGTCTCGGATCGAGTCCACAGCATGCTTAAGGGGGAGGAAGAGCAGCCAGAAGTCATGGTATGCATTGGTACTAACGACATAGATAGGAAAAGTGATGAGGTTCTGAAGAGGGAATACTGGGAGTTAGGAAGGAAGCTAAAATCAGGACCTCAAAGGTGGTAATCTCTGGATTGCTGCCTGTGCCACACACCAGTGAGGGTAAGAATAGGAACATATGGCAGGCAAATGAGTGGCTAAAGAGTTGGTGCAGAGGACAGGGTTTCAGATTTGTGGGATCACTGGGATCTCTTCTGGGGAAGGTATGACCTGTATATAAAGGGGAGCTTACACCTGAACTCGAGAGGGACCAATGTCCTTGTGGGCAGGTTTTCTAGAACTGTTGGGGAGGGTTTAAACTAGATTGGCAGGGGGATGGGAACTAGAGTGTTAGGTCAGATGATGGAGCAGTTGTGTAGAGGTAGATGCATTGTGCAGAGAGACTGTGAGGAAGGATAGACAGTGGATAGGTCATAAACGCAGTCAGTTGGATGGTTGAGATGTCTTTACTTTAATGCGAGAAGTATTAAGAATGAGAGTGATGAACTCATAGCATGGATCAGTACGTGAAATTACGATGTTGTGGCCATTACAGAGACTTGGCTGTTGCAAGGGCAGGATTGGCTGCTTGATGTTCTGGGGCTTAGATGTTTCATAAAGGATAGGGAAGGAGGTAAAAGAGGGTGAGTGGCATGCTAATCAGGGATCACAGCTGCAGAAAGGGAGGACGTCGTGGAGGGGTCGTCTACTGAATCAGTGTGGGTGGAATTTAGAAACAGGAAGGGAGCGATCACTCTATTGGGAGTATTCTATAGGCCCCCCAACAGCCATCAGGACACCTGAGGAACACATAAGTAGGCAGATTTTGGAAAGGTGCAAAAATAACAGGGTTGTTGTCATGGGAGACTTCAATTTCCCTCATATTGATTGGCACCTCCTTAGAGCAAAAAGTTTAGATGGGCAGAATTTGTTAGGTGTGTCCAGGAAGGATTCCTGACACAGTATGTGGACAGGCCGACTAGAGAAGAGGCCATACTGGATCTAGTACTGAGCAATGAACCTGGTCAGGTGACAGACCTGTCAGTGGGCAAGCATTTCGGAGACAGTGACCAGAACTCCCTGACCTTTTACATAGCCATGGACAGGGATAGGAGCAGATGATATGGGAAAGTTTTAAATTGGGGGAGGGCTAATTATGATGGTATTAGGCAGGATCTTGAGAGAGTAAATTGGGAACAGACGTTCTCAGGGAAATGCACAGAAGAAATGTTGAGGCTGTTTAGGGAATACTTGCATGGGGTTCTGGATAGGTTTGCCCCACTGAGACAGGGAAAGGATGGTAGGGTAAAGGAACCATGGTTGACAAGAGAGGTGAAATATTTAGTCAAGAGGAAGAAGGAAGAAGCATACTTGAGTTTTAAGAAGCAAAAAATCAGGCGGGGCTCTTGAAATTATAAGGTAGCCAAGAAGGAGCTTAAGAAGGGACTTAGGAGAGCTAGAAGGGGACATAGGAAGGCCTTGATGAGTAGAATTAAGGAAAACACCAAGGCGTTCTATATGTACGTGAGGAGCAGGAGGATGGACTAGGGTGAGGGTAAGCCCGCTCAGGAATAAAAGGGGAAAAATGTGCCTGGAGGTGGAGAAGATAGGGGAGGTCCTTAATGAATACTTTGCTTCAGTATTCACTCGAGAGAGCGACTTTGGTGAATGTGAGGTCAGTGTAGAACAGGCTAATATGCTGGAGTATATTGAGGTTAAGAAAGAGGTAGTGTTGGAGCTTCTGAAAAACATTTGGATAGATAAGTCCCCAGGACAGATGGGATATACCCCAGGTTACCATGGAGGTGAGGGAAGAGATTGCTGTGGCATTTACAATGATATTTGCGTCCTCCCTGGCCACAGGAGTGGTCCCAGAAGATTAGAGGATGGAGAATGTTGTTCCCTTGTTCAAGAAAAGTAATAGGGATAATCCTGGGAATTATAGACCAGTGAGTCCTTACATCAGTGGTGGGCAAGCTATTGGAGAGGATTCTTAGCCACAGGATTTATGAGCATTTGGAGAAGCACAGTCTCATGACGGATAGTCAGCATGGCTTTTTGAGGGGCAGGTCATGCCTCACGAGCCTAAATGAGTTTTTCGAGGACGGTGACAAAACAAATAGATGAAGGTAGAGCGGTGGATATGGTGTATTTAGTAACTTTAGTAAAGCGTTTGACATAGTTCCCCATGGTAGGCTCATCCAGAAAGTCATGAGGCATGGGATCCATGCAGATTTGGCTGCGTGGATTCGGAATTAGCTTGCCCACAGAAGGCAGAGGGTGTAGATGGAAAAATATTCTGCCTGGAGGGGTCCGTTGACTAGTTGCGTTCACAGGGATCTGTTCTGGGACCCCAACTCTTTGTGATTTTTTATAAATTACTTGGATGAGGAAATGGAGGGATGGGTTAGTTAGTTTGCAGATGACATGATGGTTGGAGGGGTTGTAGATAGTGTAAAAGGTTGTTGTAGATTACAGCAGGATATAGACAGGATGCAGAGTTGGTGGAGAAGTGGCAGATTGAGTTCAATCTGAAAAAGTGTGAAGTGATACACTTTGAAAGAATGAACATGAAGGCGGAGTGCAAGATTAATGGCAGGATTCTGAGCAGTGTGCAGGAACAGAGGGATCTTGGGGTCCAAGTTCACAGATCCTTCAAAATTGCCATGCAAGTTGATGGGGTGGTTAAGAAGGCGTATGGTGTGCTGGCATTCATTAGTCGGGGGATTGAGTTCAAGAGCCGCAAGGTAATGTTGCAGCTCTGTAAACTCTAGTCAGACCACACTTAAGAGTATTGTGTTCAGTTCTGGTCACCTCATTAAAGGAAGGATGTGGAAGCTTTAGAGAGGGTGCAGAGGATATTTACCAGGATGCTGCCTGGATTAGAGAACATGTCGTATGAGGAAAGGTTGAGTGAACTAGCTCGTTTCTCTTTGGAGCGATGCAGGATGAGAGGCAACTTGATAGAGGGGTATAAGATTATGAGGTGCATAGATAAAGTAGACAGGCAGTAACCTTTTCCCCAGGGTGGCAATGGCCAATACCAGAGGACATCCGTTTAAGGTCCGAGGAGGAATGTTTAGGGGAGATGTCAGAGGTAGTTCCTTTACACAAAGAATCGTGGGTGTCTGGAATGCACTGCCGGTGGTGGTTGCAGAGGCTGATACAATAGGGGCATTTAAAAGCCTCTTAGATAGGTACAAGGATGTAAGAAAAATGGAGGGTTATGAGTAGTGCAGGAGGGAAGGGTTAGATTGATCACGGAGGAGGTGTTCATATAGGTCGGCACAACATCGTGGGCCAATGGACCCGTACTGTGCTGTACTGTTCTATGTTCTGTGCTGTATGACTTTACAAGTAGGCCACTCAGCTTCTGAAGCAGTGTACCACTTAGTTTTTCTACAATAGAATAGTAAGCGTACTTCACAATATTTCATTGACTGTAAAGCACGCTGGGTCACCCTGGTTCATGCAAAATATTTTGTAAGTACAAGTATGTCCTTTTGTTAAACCTTGACTGCTCTGCATCAAACCATTTATCTATCCTTTTTCTCTTTGAATGCCTACTGGGCATGAAACTGACATAACACGCCATAAGTGTGTCGGTCTGGGGTGTGGGTAGTGGGGCATGGAGGTGGGGGAATGAAGAGTCCCCTCAGTTTTCCTGGTGAGGTCATCAGTAAAGCCTTACGGCAAGATCAAAGTGATCAAAGGGCAGCACAAGCTCTTGGCTACCAGCATCATGGATGGCCCTGGCATTGTGCTGACAGGGAGTGAGAAGTGATCTACTTATTCACTTCTTCCTTTGACGTGAAACATGCATCCAGATCCCTCCCAAGAACAAGGTAAATGTGAGGCAATTCTCATTTCCTCTGCCTCAGAATGATTTTCAAAATGCAGACCTGCTTGCGGTGGAATTCCATGCAAAAAGTAAACCCTCTACAAGACACCAGAAGCAGAATCTTAATTGAGATAGTGGAGATGAAATAAATATCTGCAGAAAGTTGAGGAAATATCAGGTACCTTTGATGAGTCACTCTCTTTCATTACAAGATATGGTTCTGCACATTCAGCAATATCTCCCTGCTGAAGAACCTTTTCAATCTAGAAACAGGAAAGGAACTGTGATTATTAAACCCTTATGCCACAGTGATATGGATTGATACAAATTTAACCTCTTAAGCAATGAACAACAGGGTCCACCTTGGGACTGTGTCTTGATCCTACTGTTTAATTGATGCAATGGTTTTCCCCAGGCATTGTTTGAAAGAACAAATCGAGGTGGAGACACAAGACATTGCAGCAAAAAAGAATTGACTGGAGGAACCCAGCAGGCCAGGCAGCATCTGTAGAGGGAAATGGACAGTTGACATTTTGGGTCCAGACCTTTTATCTGCACTGCAAGTTACTGGATACTGGGTTCTGATAAAGTGAAGCAATGGACAGGATTACATTGCCCCAGCCACTGCCCATTAACTTCACCTACCTTCACTGCATCCACACTTGAGTAGGGCAGTGAAGCCTTAGCACTCCTGAGTCATAGGTGGAAAAGGCAGATGTCCTAGCCACAGTATGTCCCTGACAGCTTTGAATGAAGGCAAAGCTGCAGTGGATTTGGGATTATTTGACAATAAAGATTAATAAAATGCAGAAATATATGTAGAAATCATTAAAACATTAAATGAAAGGAAATCAATTAAAAATAATTTTTTCTCTGCTTTCTAATTTGCAACCTGAGAATCCCCATCAAAATCTGCAATTCAGATTACTGATGAAAGGTCTTGGCCCAAAACGTTGACTGTTCATTTCCCTTCATAGATGCTGAGTTCCTCCAGCAATCTGCATTCTCTCTTGTGTCTCAGTTCAGATTCTGTGCCTGATTTCACCTTGTGTAGTATAGGAGAGATGGTTTCCATTGCTATGGAAACCCAGCTCGGCAGAGTCTAATGGAAGGGCTGATGTGGAGTCCAGAACAGTGTGTGCAGTGGCAGATGTGGCACCAGTGGTCCCTAAGTCCCAGAGCATCAGCATATGCATTCACTGCCTTCTGGACAAGTGGCTGAACACCAGCAGTTACATTTAAAAAGGATCACTACACCCAGAAAGAATTAACTCCACCCTCAGAAGCTGACTGATCTGTCGAGCACTTCCAAAATGTTATGGTTTTTATCTCAATCAATTGCTTCTATTTTAAATTTTTTTTTGTTTACAGCGTGGTAACAGGCCCTTCCGCCCAACGAGTCCACGCCGCCCATTTTAAACCCAAATTAACCTACCCGTACGTCTTTGGAATGTGGGAGGAAACCGGAGCACCCGGAGGAAACCCACGCAGACATGGGAGAACATACAAACTCCTTACAGGACAGCGACGGGAATCAAACCCCGATCGCTGTCGCTGTAATAGCGTCGCGCTAACCGCTACGCTACCGTGCCACCCAAACTTGACCTTAATGTTGCTGCAGTGAAATGGATTTGGTCATGCTTTGCTTTCCTGCACTTCTCACCCCCTACTTGCCCATCAGTCCCAGTCCCTTAAATATGTTACTACTTTTAGAACTTTAATTCTGAGTAACACCAAGCTGAAGCGTCAAATGAGGCACTAGGATTTTTGTAGCCACAGTGACAGAAGGAGATCTCCACTTTGGTACTAATTACAAAATCTTATTGATTTCATATTATATGTCAGAAAACCATTATACAACTATTGTTTGTTGCAATTTGAAAATAAACATTATCAGGGTTTGGAGAATTAACATATTGCAGGAGTTATACAAAGCAGACTGAAAATAATAATGTCTACAATGACTGTGCAACTGATGACCTTGCAATTAATTCCTGACACAAATGTTGGTCTGTGGAATTTAATTTTTAAGGATACTCCCTGCTATAAAAGCTTAAGTATCAATCATGTAAGACATGCCTCCTGCTCAGTGCCAGCATGAAAAGAGGCACACAAGTTACATGTTGATATAAAGCACACCCTTATCCAGATAAATACTGTATATTGTATATACCCTTTCACTCTTGGTCGAAAATCCAGAGAGCTGTTGGATTTACTGAAAATGTGGCTTCTGCTACACTCTGTGCAAAATTCTAGAGGAAATGCTAGTTTACTTTCCATTGTAGTCAAACAATTGCTTTCACAGGATACCAGGATTAATGGAAGCAATTTACCTTGATGACCAGGTAGATATCTGGAGAAGGATATGTAATGGAGAAGATAGCTGCGCGACTCAGACTGGAGGATGCCATATGATTTGTGTGCGGACGAAGAAAGGCCTTTATCTGGTCATTATTCAGGTCACAGTAAAAATTCTCTGAAATCTGAAAGAAAATTTATATTCAGTTATTAATGAAATACATCAAGATCATCAAACATAATTGAGAAAACATCTAAAAACATTTAACATCAGCAGGAAGATGGAGTTAGATCCAAGTCAAACATCAAGGCTCTGTTCCTCACTCAACCTCACAGATACTTCAATTTGAAACCTTGTCAATGACTGCATTTGCATTTGCCATTCACCCCCAAAGCAACATTACTTTTTTCAACATTTGATTTGAAAAATAGCATCATTGCAGATTCTGGCTTGGATTTTCCTGAGAAATGTTGGCAGTTTCTTGTGGAAATGTCAACTATTATTCGATCTGAAACCATCAGAAACTCATAGGCAAATATGGATATCCTGCACTTTCTGATGGGTTCTTGTTGGTAATTGTTTGAAATCTATCCAGTGAACCAACACCAGGTTAGACCGGTGCACCTCCAGTGATTCTGTTCATTTCAGTGGAAAGGAACATCTATGAAGAGGAGGGATAGTGCATACACATACATACATATTACAGCACAGAAAGAGGTAATTCAGCCCAACACGTCCATGCCAGCTTCCAGCAGAGCAGTCTCAGTCCAATACCCTACCATCTTATTTCCAGTAGGTATGCAACTTACTCTCTCTTACCTTCCCACCAATGTCCCCTTTTGATTCTTTTGCCACTGCCTACACTAAGGAGTAACTTACAGTAATCAATTAAACTATCAGCATGTCTTCGGGTGAAGGAGGAAACCGGAAGAAGCCCACGCGAAGAGAAAGCACAAACTTTGCACAGGCAGCGCCTGAGGTCAGGGTCACTGGAGGTGTGTGGCAGCAGCACTACCTGTTGCACCACCAACCCACCCAAGTTCATGCTTCCTTGAATCCACTGAGTTAACTTATACATATTGAACTATTTTTTAAAGTCTTCCCTAAATAATTCATATTTTATATACATAATTTTTTAAAAGCGTTTTAATTGTTTTTGAATGTTTCTGAACCTCAGAGATATTCACAACCATTCAAACTCTGACGGTTTTGACGGTGGGGGCATTGTTTAACCTATGTCTGTGGGTAGGCCTTGCCATTGGTCATTGGAAGGCTTTCATCGGGGAGGGCCCTAATAACCATATTGGAGCCAGCTTCGATCATCACGTTATAGAGTCAGAGTCATATAGCATGGAAACAGGCCCTTTGGCCCAACTTGTCCATGCCGACCAAGTTGCTGACCTGAGCTCGTCCCACTTGCCTGTGTTTGGCCCATATCCCCCTAAATTTTCCTATTCATGTACCTGTCTAAATGTCTTTTAAATGTTGTTATTGTACCAGCCTTGACAACTTCCTCTGGCAACTCGTTCATATGCTAGATCATTCAATCCAGGCAATTTACTACAGCTCCTATTGGCCACAGTAAGTGAGGGTGAAACATCATTGCTGGGAAACTTCAGGTCATTGAGCACTGGAAAAATCAGCCTTAATTTTCTCTTTAAGACATCTCTGCTTACAAATGATGCAAGGAATGCTACACACAATTACCTACTGATTTACAGAATGCAAACTGGAGTACCATATTGAGGTAATTCAACCAAGATGTTGTTGCCAGTAGAGAAGATACATTATCAATAAATCCACAGAGCCCATTTGACTGCATGTAAGTGTATGTGTGTATCTATCTAACCTAATTTTAGACAGTACAGAGAGAGCAAAACTGGGAGGCATGATTCTATTCTACAAAAGGATTGAGGAATACTATTCAAATAAAAGAAGTGGGGAGTGTCATGACGATTGTTTGAAAATGGAGTGTTCTGTGATAATCTGTAACTGTTGATTATTTTTCCAAATTTACTTGACCCAGCCCTTCTAAGGAGATGTATGTTTTTGGAAGCTATTGATATTAAGGGAAGTAACTTTGTGAAAACTCTGCTTCAGATGATCAACGTATTTCAATTAGTCTAATTTAAATCAAAGGCACAAGTTAATTGTTGGAGACCCACAGTATGAGATAGTATAAGTTCCTATTTCTACTTGAATATCAATATACCTGAACACAAACTTCTATAAATATATCTTCTGTTGATTAAAGAACTATGAAAATACTAAAGAGATCCATTGTTTGTCAGACACACAAAAAAAAAACAGGATATTGTGCCATGTCATGGCTTTTTTCAATTCTTTTTGACTGTTCAGTTCTTTCAATACTTGCACTTAAACTCCCATTCACAGAAAACTGGTTTCAGTTCCCTTCTTTAAAAAATGGGTTTATACATTAAAGATTTTGTTGGGAATGAATAAACAGTGGATATAATACTAATTCCCAGTCATGTATTGAAGTGGATAGAGAATTGAGGGAAATGCAGATTTTTTTAACATTAAAAAGATCAACTTATGCAACAGACTAAAGCTGCAGACAACTTACATAACTATCAAGAGCAATAGCTATATATCATAATCACCTTTTTCTTCTCTTTTAAGTCATACAAGGCTAAACTGGCAAATATTGGCTCTACTTCAATTTCAAACCTGTTAAGGAATGGATATAAAATGTGCATGAAGAGTTTTGACTCAACTTGGAATAAAATCAAGAGTTTCAAAGCGAATCCATTAAAGAAGCATTACTTTGAGCTGTTAAGACAATATCTGACAACGTTAAACCAAGCACACATCACCACGGGTTTTAAAATAAAAGAATCCATTAACATCCATAAATATTGCTAGAACACAAGGAAAAAGTCCATGATTTATCCAAAAAATCAGTGAACATCACAAAAACTTGAAAGGAAAGTATCTTGATCTGAATCTAAAGTATCTAAATCTGAATAATGATGTAATAACAGCAATGAAGAGGCTTGGCAATCAGCTGATTCTGAATTTACTTAAGCACCCTAAACTACTGAATGATTCACTGGTTGTAGACTCTTTGTTAAATAATGAAGATTCCCTCTAAATATTGTTAGTAATTTCTGGATTTAGAATGTTATTTTCTGAGTCATGTTGCAATACGACATTTTACAAAAATACATTTGATAGGTTTAAGATGAATGTGTTAAAATGTGAATAAAGTATGAAAATTACTTTAACATTTGGCACTTTATTTGGATTCTGTGTCCCATGTGTTCTTTTGGACAGTCAGGAGCTGGACGAATTTCAACAGCATCCTCCTATCAACAGAAGGGAAAATGTTTAATGTTTGTCACATGTTTTGTGCTGAATTGTCATTTATTCTAACACAACCAAGTTTCAATACAATTAAAAGAATAGCATCAGGTTAGTGATTATTCCAAATTTATCCCATGTTGGGAGATACAAGTTGATTATCTTCTGAAATAGAATTATGATTTGTTTCTAAATTATCATCTTCTTTGTGCATGTTTTCGCAGGAGCAATGTATTCAGATAAAGAAAATACATTATTTCCCATTTTATTTCTTTAAAATGAATTATAACCTCATCTGGTGGAGGACAGAGGGCAAACAGTTCTGCCTGTCTATTGGCTCTCCTTGTTTCTTCATTTTGTCTGTCAAGCTCCTCTGGAGTGATGGGCTGAAGTATACTTTCTAAACGGGTATCTGGCTGCAGGCTTCGGAGGTCAAAGTCACATGATGTCAGAGTTGCTGTCTCAGGTACTGCACACAGAATTGGATGAGGCCTTGAATCATCCTGCAGAAAAAGACACTTCCGATTTATATGGCTGGACAAACTTATGCTACGTGCAATCATAATGTTTGGAAAATCAGCTTAGACTTATTCTACTTCAACATCAGAAACCAGTTAACTTCACCATCACTTAGACAAACTGACATCAGCATGCAAGCATAGCAGGGTTTGCGGAATGATGTGCTAATCAGACTCCAAAAAGAAATCAAGTGCTCCTAACAGTGCATGTTCTGAAAAGGAACACACACAGAATCACAAACACTGATGTCCTTTGCAAGCATTCAAGAATAACTAGTTGGTCTACATATTATCTGAAGAGGCATTAGCAATATAAATCTACACTGAGTATATAACAAGTGTTCACTAATCATTATTTTGAGAGGTGTAGAAACAAAATCATTTTTGGACAGCATGCAAAAAAGTTCAGAAATTGAAACAGGATGATGCATTGGAGAAAAAGGCATTACAGGCTTAGAGGACTGTGTGCAAAATGGTCCTAATTCCTTCACACATCATTTCCTCCAAAATCACAGGAGTAAATCCCACAGATTTCAAAAGTAGCTTTATTATTGTAAAATTAACATTAGGTACCTGCCTTGATATATAGATTAAAATAATAAAAAGACAATGGGCAGAAATGTTATTGGCCACATAACTATAGTAAAGACTGTTCCATTTTAATGCAAAGAAAAATACAGTGGCTGTAACAAGACAGTCCGACATTGTGATCCATGAGTCAGTGATCTCTTTACATGGTAAACTTCTTCTTCACCACTAGCACAAGAAACACCACCACTGCTCCCACTACAAATCTTTATTTAGCACTTCAACACAGCATTGTCTAAAAGTACTTCACATGGAATAAGAGATCAAACAAAATTTGATAACAAGCCACATAAGGGGATATTAGTGCAGATTACCAAAAGAACGGTCAAAGAGGTAATTCTTATGAAGTATCTGAAAAGAAGAAAGGGAAATAGAGAGTTGGAGAGGTCTACAGAGGATATTCAGTACTAAGGACTGACAGTGGAAGGCATGGTCATAAACCTCTTTTCCATTCAGGATCACTGGTCAATAATCAGACTTCATCTCCAAAGTTACAAAGGCTAGAGAAAAAAAAACCAAAATACATAAAATATCCAGAGACTTTTAATAGTTTCCAATTTTACCTGACAATAAAATTTTCCAATGAAAGAAAAAGAACAGTATAGTAAGGAATGAAAAGGAAATTAAAACAGAAAATGCTGAAAACACTCAACAGTTCAGATAGTATCTGTGGAAAGGGAAACAGAGTGAATGCTTCAGGTCAAAGACCCTTGGTTGAATTGGAAGAGAGAAATTAGGTTAGTTTTAAGTTGCAGAGAGAGTGAGGGATGGATGGATAGGACAAAGAGAATATCCCTGACAGACTGAAGTCAGGGTTACCATGGAGATAGGCCATTGCCGAAGTAGATTAATTGATAGATTAGTGGGGAATAGGATCTTATCTTCAGTTTGAACAGATCTCATCCTTTCAGACTCAATATTAAATTCAACAGCTTTAGGTAACTTGCTTCCTTCGTTTGCATCAGAACCAACCACTTCTGCCATAAGTCAGCTATCTGCAGCATTGACTCAGTTTGTCTCTTTCGATTAGGATGGCCTAACTTGTTTGGTATTTCCTACAATGCAGTATTTTGCAGCTTTTGCAATCCTTTGTCTGAGACTATTAAAAATTTCTGGATATTTTACGTATTTTGTTTTGTTCTCGAGCCTTTGTAAACTTGGAGATTAAAAGAAATAGTCTGATTAGTGACCAGCATGTTTATGACTATGACTTCAGCTGTCAAGCCCTTAGCACTGAATCTCCTCTAACTCCCCTTATCTCACAACTTTTAAGTTTCTTTGTTCATATTATTACTCTGCATCAGCCCTTATTAATCCAGCAACCAAGTTTACTTCATCAGAAGCTTATTCCCATGTCAACCCTATCCTTATCCTATCTGAGATATTCTGTTTGTCCTATCCATACCTTCCCCACCCTCTCTGCAACTTAAGACAAACTTGTTCTCTCTCTTTCCTGATTCTGACAAAGGATCTTTGATCTGAAACATTAATTCTGTTTTCTTTTCCATACATACTGCTTGATCTACTGGGTGCTTCCAGCATTTTCTGTTTTAATTTCAGACTTCCAGTATTTGCAGCTATTTGAGTTACAAGATAAAAAAGATTGTTGTTGTGAAATAGGTGATGAGATACCGGAAAAATCTTGGCTGGATGAGTCACCATTTTCTTCTGATTCAAATATCTGCTTTGAAAGAGTCTTACACAGATTGCGCCTTGGTCCGAGTGCACTTGAACCAAAGGTCCCCAATCTCCTTGGTTCCTGAAAACAGATATTAAAATGAACATAAGCTGTTACAGGATTCATTATCGTTGAATGGGATGGCATGGATGTGTTGGGCCAAAGGGCCTGTTTCTTTGCTGCATAACTACGACTTTATGAAAATAATCTCATCAATTCCAAAATAATGTGGGATATTGGTAACTAGTAACAGGGCACTAAGATTTTAATATGAAAATCTGCCTACATGCTCATGCTTCTTGTTTTAATAATGAAAACCAGGGATGATTGGTGGACCTTTATAGGGTTGACAAATGCCTTTCCCCAGTCCAAGTACCACTTAAGCTTGGTTGAAAGTCTAATTTATTTAATGGTCTAATTGCCTGAGCTTGTCCGATTTCCTCAGTGGTCTGAAAGGATTCTTATTCCTATTGGCCTGGAGCATTCCCATCCGTTGTGGTTTGGAACAATATAGTTCAGATAGATTCAGAAGCAAAATGCTCAAGGGGACAAAACTGACCGATGAGTTGACAGATTTACAGTTCATTAGCAATACTTCCACTGATATATGTTGTAGATTAATGCCTCAGATTCACTCCCAGCACTGCAATGACCTTCCAAAGTCACCATGAACATTGGTTGAAGGTCCTTCTGTAGGAGCCCTGGGTGGGCACGTCTTTGCACTTATACCAGATTGCAATAACTCTTACCACCATCATGGCGTTTCAGGTCTTTAAGTATTGATATGCCCAGTGGGCTTGTCTTATTATTCCATTTTTTTGTTCATGTATCTTATAAGCACAGTGAAAAGAGTGTTCAAATTAATAATCTGAAATGTTAAAATACATATACTGGAAAGCCTCCAGATAGTTACATACATGTATAGTGCAGTCTGATTCACAGAATAATCAAATTTCAAAGCTCAAAGTAGTGTCTCAGAACAACTGTAAAAATTCCATGAACTGTGAATATGTTTAAACTTGTTAAACCTTCCAATCAAAGGGGTATGCTTCATCATGCTACAGTCAAATTACCTTCTGTTGACAATGAGCCAATCTTGAGTATAGGTCTGGACACAATCACGCACATGTGGATCTAAATCAACCCTAGGAATTAATAAAAATATTGTTAGTTCTATCAAACAATCCCCATTACAACATAGACAAGCAAACAGTCTCTCCTAATAAAACAGATTAGTGAATTCCTCTCAAAATGCTACAATACAAATGCATCATCTTGTATTTCAACAAAGAAAAGGTTTCGTATATGTATTAGAATTGCAGTGTCAGCTTGGCACAATTCCCTTTTCTCCGATTCAGAATATTGTGGATTCAAGTTCTATTGCAAGCCTTCAGCACGTAATCTGAGTTTGCATGTAGTGCAATAATGAGGGAGCACAGAATTCTCACAGTGCAGAGTGCCAGAGGTTGGAGTTCTTCACCAGGCATCTCAAAAATGTTAAAATCATCTAAGCCAACCAGACATTGGAGGAAATTCAGAGGTGCCAATGTTCCAGAGCAAAACTGGCCTAAATTAATAATGTAAACCTTTCTTCAGAAGCAGCGGCATAACACTGCTCTCAAACTGCTGAGAACTTCTGCAAAACTCTGGGCTAACTATATACTTACTGACTGAGCATTTGGGTGAACTGCATATTTTTTTCTGGATAGGAGGCTTTTTTTGAGTGCAGTACAAGTTTCAGTAAATAAAAGATCTTATCTATTTTCCAGCCTCTACTGTTTTTCAGGAAGCTCATTATTTTGGTGCTTTAGTTGGAGGTGGCACAGTGTTTAAATTGCTGCAGTCACTTTCCACCATATCCCTGAACTGTTTTCCTGAAATCTCTTCACCAGGCATTTTCACAGAGTTGATCCTGCTTTTCAATGGCAAATCTTAAACTTGTTTTTGCCTCAGTTCTCGTGCTGTGACCACATTCAAGTAGGACAGCATGGAAAAATTTCATGGGTAAGATGATTTTAAAATTTGAATCAATATTTGAAAATGATTTCAGCTCCACGCCTTTGGTAAAATAATACATGCTGTGTTGTTGTTGCGATCTTCTTTGAACAAAACACATAATTGAATTGGATGTTATTGTGGCTGTTTGAATTCAGGAGTCCAGGATGAAGAAAATGCTCGAAATCACTTCACCCTCTCTAAGCCTCAATTGAGACTTTAAAATCGACATCTGTCCACATGCACCTTTATTATGACAATTACATTGTTGCTTTAGTATAATGTTAAAACACATCAGTAAGTTTTTCATTGCATCTGTGCATACATGTACTTGTGCATATGACAATAAACTCAACTATGACTTTAATCACAACACTGTGGTTTATGATTCTATCAGGTCATTTGTGCCTGTTGCAGCTCTATGAGAAAACTACCCAGTCAGTCCTTCACCCTCTACTTTCCTCATAGCCATACAAGCTCTCCCTTTTCGGGAAAATAAATCCATTTCCCTTACAAAAGTTATTCTTGAATCTGCTTTCACCATCATTGCAGATCAAAGCAAACCACTTAAATAATATTTTCCTCATTTCACCTGTGACTCTAACCTATTATCTTAAACCTTTGTCCTCTGATTACAATTTCTCCTGACCGTGGGAAGAGCTATTACTTATTCACTCCATGAAAACCCTTTGTAATTTTGAATATATCTGTTAAATTGCCCATTAACCACCTCTGCTCCAAGGAGAACAACCCAGTCTTTTTTCTACAGAAATGAAGTTAGCCCCACTGGCATTGAAGCAAATCTCCTCTGCATCCTCCCCCAGGCTTTGGCATTCTGATACCATTATGATAATATGGACTCTTGGTACGATAAGACAGACTCTTAACCTCACAATCTACCTCATTGTGATGTAGCACCTTACTGTCTATCTGCACTGCACTTTCTCTGTACTGTAACACTTTATTCTGCACTCTGTTATTGTTTTTACCTTGTACTATCTCAATGCACTGTTGTAATGAATTGATCTGTATGGATGGTATGCAAGACAAGTTTTTCACTGTACCTCAGTACATGTGACAATAATAAACCAATTTACCATTGAACAGTTTCTAGGCATCAGAAAAATTGCTTGGTATGTTATCATTTTGCAATTTCATTTTTGATGGTTTCTAAATATACATAGTAAAGCCAGCTCAAAGCCCAAATACAGATGTTATACCCATCTTCTGGAATGGAAGGCTGAATGGTCCTACACTCTCTTGGAACAAAAGTAATCTCCAAGTCATCATCAGGGAAGTCACCCAGGTCTTGCTGAAGATCAGTATCTGCAATGTTGAACTGTGACATCAGGAACTCTTCAAAGTCCACTGGCACCACAGGGTTATAAATGGAGGCTGAATGGAAGCAAGTCGAAGATGGAGGTTAACATGGAAGGTAACAAATAAGCACAATTCAAACTCCCAATTATTTGATGGGAAATTAAACAAAGTATTTTGGGCAAATAAACACACAAACCAGATTTACAAACTGTGTAGATCTCTGGGAAGAAATTTTATATTTACACACCGTTCATGACAAAGGAGACCAATTCGGCTCTGTTCCAGTATATGATGGTTTTCAGAGCAATCCTATCAATCCCAATCCCCCATCTATTTCCTCTACAACCCTATCTTTCTCCGATCACTTTGATTCTCCTGTCATCCGCCCACACTAAGGGTAACAATGGCAGCCAATTAACCTACCAGCACGTCTCTGGAACATGGGAGGGAACCAGAGCACTCAGGAGAAGCCCACAGGGAGGCACGCAAACTCTACCTAGACAACACCAGAGGGCAGGATTGATCCCGGGTTGCTGGAGTTGTGAGGCAGAACTACCTGTCATACCAGAATTCCAATTGAAAATCCTTCCTACTATATATAAAAAAAGTTACATAGGAACTAGAAATTTAAAGGACAGAAAGAGACTGTTTGATTCTTTGAGTCCACACTAAAGTTGAATGTAGTGTTATCAGTGGGAGACCTCATGGTTTAGCTTTATTTAAATTTAAGGTGAGTTTGTCATTCCTAGTCAGGAAAGTGGAAAATCAAAGGAGTTGGCTCCTCTTGAAGGGAAACCCACAGGTTTCTAAAGTGGGGAAAGTGATAATTGAACATTAGATTATCTTGAATTGTACAATATTAATGTCACTCTGGTCTTATTCAGTCAAATCAGGAGTTGGGTGGACATCCTATTTCCAGAAAATTATCCAGCAATAATAAAGAGCACTGAGTGTTCTTCGGAAGTGCACAGACCTTAGTCTGTGAACTGGTGAGGTCAGAGGTGAGGGTGAACAGGGTCATGAAAAGCAACTCAACATTGGCATCGGTTTTGAAGGTGGCATCAAAGGCAAAAAGTGACATTGACAGAAGGGTGAGTAGCTGGTGAGTATTTTCTGAGAACTTGCACTTTATGTTCTCTGTAGAAGTGTGGCACAATTCAGCTGTGTGGCATGTGCATTCTGTGCCATGTGGAAAGTTGTGGACAACTGTAGCCATCTGGTCAGTCGCATGGAAACACCTCTAGCTACAGCAGCTTGAACTCCATGTTTCAGTGATGGAGCAGCAGCTGGAGATACAATGGTGCATCACTGAGGCTGAGGACTTCATGGATAGTATGTTCAAGGAAGTGGTCTCTAGCACATGCTTTAGGGATATGCAGATGGAAAAGGAACGAGAGACTAGGATGAACAGGCAGATGGTCCAGGATTTCTCCATATCCATCCTGTTCACAAGCAGATTTTTGAATACTGGTGAAGTGTTCTCACAGGAGTACGGCCAGAACAGAGACCATGGCATCATGAATGCCTCAACTGTGAAGGAGGGGAGGGAAAAGAGTGAGAGAGCAACCTGTGATGGATGATTCACAATCACAATGGGGGGGACAGACAAACATTTTGTGGCTGTAATCATGTCTCCAGATTGGTATATTTCCTCCCTGGTGCCTAGAAGTCAAGCCTGTTTATTGAACAGCTACAGAGCAATCTGAAGGGGGGAGGGTGACAAGCTTAGAGCTGTGGTCCATTTTGGTACCAATGATAGGGATAGGAGGAGGGATGAGATTTTGCAGCAGATTTTAGGGAAATGGGAAAAGAGAGACTTGTTGGCTGTGGTAGATTTGAAACTGCATCAAAAGGGGTACAACAGTGGACAGACAATGGCTAGAATCTAAAGAAATAGGATGTGATTTGCAACAAATACACATCACCTTAAGATACAAAATCATAACAGGAAACACAGCATAGAAGTGGGTCACAGGAGAAATTTAAACATGGTACTGACACCAAAGGGAAAGGCTTAGAAATTTGCCAGAAAAAGCAGTAGGCCTGAGAACTGGGAATTGTTCCGAATTCAGCAAAAGATGACCAAAAAAGTAGTAAAGAAAGGAAAAATAGAATACAGGAGAAAACTAGTGAGAAACATGAGCTTCTATTGGATTACAGAAAGAGAAAGAGCAGCAAGCGTAAGTGTGCATATCTTACAGACAGAGGTAGAAGGATTTATAAAGGGGATTGACGAAATGGCAGAGGAATTAAACAAATACTTTGCATCTGTCTTCATGGAAGACACAAGGAACACTCTGGAATTACTAGAGAACAAAGGATCCAGTGCAAAGGAGGAAATTAAATACAATAGTAGTAGTAAAAAAAGCTACCAGAGAAGTTAATGAACCTGAAAACCGATAAATACCGAAGACTTGATGATCTACACCCCAGTGCCTTGAGAGGTAACTAATGATTTTGTAAATGCTCTGGTTATTACCAGCCATAATTCTATGGATTCTGGAATGTTTCCTGCAGATTGGAGAGTAGCAAGTCTGATCTCACTATATAAGAAAGGAAGGAAAGAGAAAATGGGAAACTACTGTCCTGTAAACCTGATTACCTGGAATTCATAACATAGGACATGCTGTTAAGACACTTAGAAAATAATAATGGGATTGAGCAGTCAAAATAGATTTATGAAGGGAAAATGATGTTTGACTAACCTACTGGAGTTATTTGAGTATACTGTATATCTAGTAGAGGAGCTGTGCAGTAGTCAATGAAAGTGGTGTTTTTGGACTTTCATAAGATTATTAATAAGGTCCCACACAGGAGGTTGGTGAACAAGTTTAAAGCACATGAAACTGGGGGTAATATGGATTGAGAATTGGCTGACAAATAGAAAACAAAGACAATATGTAGGTCCTCCTCAGGCTGGCTCACTGAGACCTGTGGAGTACCACAGGGATCAGAGCTTGGGCCCCAATTATTCGCAATCTATATCAACAACTCAACTGGGGTTTGCTGATGGCATGAAACAAAGTGGGAATATGAGTGATGATGAGGGTGCCAGAGGAATGCCTCTGTTCTCTGGAGTTTAGAAGAATGAGAGATGACCTCATGGAAATGTACAAGAGGGCTTTACAGAGTAGATATGGTGAAGATGTTTCACCTAGCTAAAGAATGTAGAACCAGTCAAAGTCTCAAAGTAAAGGATAGTCTATTTAGGATGAAAATGAAGAGAAATTTCTTCACTTGGAGAATGATGGTTCTTTGGAATTCTCTGCCCTGGAGGCCATTGAGGCCAAATTATTGATTTGATTCGAAACAAAGAGTGATATATTTCTAGCCATTAAAGGAATTCAATGATATGGTGATAGACAAGCATAATAGTCTTTGAGGTAAACGATCAGCCATGATTTGTGTTGAAAGAAGAAGCAGGCTTGAGGGTCTGAAAGGCCTAATCCTGCTTCACTTTCTTATGTTCTTGTCAATGCCAACAGCATAATACCTACAAATTGCACCTATTTTTTCTTTGTAAACAAAACTGATGAACTTCCGCCAATCAGCCTGGATAATTTTGGTGATTTAGGTTTTGAACTCATTAAGAAATATTTGCATCAGACCATCAAGCATTTGAATAAAAATGTGCAGGAAAAATTAATGATCATTCAGAATTACCAACGCAAGACTTATCACATTTCCCCCTACTCTATACATAGACTTAAAACAGCAGAATGCGGTTGAGCAACCATAAACCTTCCATGCCCATTCACAAATTACAGAGCACTTTACAATACTCCTTTCTGCCTAAACTGCTTAATTAGCAAGTTTTTATTCAAATGCTTGATGGTCTGATGCAAAAATTTCTTAATGAGTTCAAAATGCTAAATCAACAAAATTACCCAGGCTGATTGGCAGAAATTCATCAGTTTTGCTTACAAAGAAAAAGTAGGTGCTAAATGAACAAATCACCCTTGAAATAGCTAGCAGCTTGAGAAATGAGGGTTGGGGAAATCAGTCCAAAGAACAAATATGCAAACCAACCACCTTAGTTCATAGCAAATACTTCAGGTACACTTGATCTTTCTGGGAAGTGTTTTGGGAATAGGACTGTGGGAATGTACAGAACATCATAAAACTACATAAGCTTTTTTCTAAAAAGAAACATCTACATTTAGATACTGATAATGCGAATTTCTTAACAATTCCTGCAGTGGGAGAATATAAATTGTTGGCACCAAAAACGCAGAAGGATTTCTACAAGTTCCAAATTACCCATTAAATAAATAGCAAACAAATTTTTGGTTTTGAAATTGGTTAAATTATTTTGCTTTCAGCACAGTAACTCTTCCATAACAAAATGGAACAAGCAAGGAACAGGCAGTAACAGAATTTTAGATTGAATAAATTAAACTTAAAAAAGTATACTGCACTCCCATTTATTAAAGTAAGAGACCTCCAAGACTTCAAACAACACTGAGCCTCCAAAGCACGTGGCAACAAGACCCTATCCCCTCCAACCACAACCAAACAGCAGGGTCATTCATGCCCAAATAATATTCCTATAGGACCTCAGGTTATAACAAGTACATGAAGAATTCCTACAAGTCTCAACAGCAAACTCCACTGCCGCAGGACAGAATCCAAACTGTTCAACATCAGACAGGGAGGCAGTTAGAAATGTTAAAATAGACTACACAATTGAACATGGTGCCCCTCAAAGCTTGTTCACGAGCATGCTCTGGGTCGCATCAGGACCAATAAACCAGCATGGCTATAAAGTTCTCAAACTTTATAGGTTTATTCACAAACAGAATTTAAAAATATTCTCAATTTAGGTTTGCAATTCAATGGAGATTTTTTATTTTAATCCTGAACTTCTGATTCCATGCCAGTGTTGTTGCCTGCATTTCCCTGTGAACAACACACACAAAATACTGGATGAACTCAGCAGGTCAGGCAGTATCTAAGGAGGGAAATAAACAGTCGACTTTTCGGGTCAAGACCCTTCGTCAGGTCTCGACCTAAAGCATTGAATGTTTTTTCCGTCCATAGATGTTGCTTGACCTGCTGAGTTCATCCAGCATTTTGTGTGTGTTGCTCCAGATTCCAGCATCTGCAGAATCTCTTGTGTTTCCCTGTGAACATCCCTGTTTCCAACGCTGATGACTTCTTAGATCATCCCTCAAGATCGAGAATGATTTGCTTCCACTCTACCTCTGTGATGAGGCCAGCTGGAGATCTGTAGAAGCTGCTACAGGTGGGGTAGGGGGTGCTGAACAAGGTGGATGGATGGGCAGTATGGGAGCTGCTGCACTTTTTCCACCCATTTTATTGGACCTCTATGTATCCCAAAGAGATTCAAAGTTCTCAGTACCAGGCTAGATGCTCCCTTTCCATTTTGAGTGTTCATGGGCCAGGGATTCGCATGAGTCAATGAGAAAGATATATTGCTTCAAGGAGGCTTTGAGAAGATACTTGAATTCTGCCCTCTGACCACCTAATAATTTCTTGCCAAAACAGAGTTCACAGTGATGTACCCAATGTCAGGCCCACAAATGATGTGGGCTACCCATCAGAGCTGCCTGATTGTAATTGGAGCCTTGTTGCTGGGGATGTTGGCCTGGAGAGGATGGTGCAATGCTTCTGCTTATCCAGTTGATCTGTACGATTTTGTGGATAGAGTATTATTGGTATCCCTCCAGTGCTTCGAGGTGTCTAGTGTTGGTGCTCCATCTCTTTTAAGCAGTCCTATATTGACCTTAGCAATCATCTCAGTCAGTATCTACAGAATGGGAGTGGAAGCATCAGTATTGATCTCAAGGGACTTTGCAAAAGAGGAAAACTGTAAAGAAAAGATGTACGATTTTGTCACATGCAGCCCGCAGAGAAAAGCACTTCTCTGAGAAGAAGAGACAAAGAGATGGATTCTTGGAGATTTAATAAAGATTGCAAGTTACAGAAATCAAACTAAAAAAGCTACAGAGGCTTAAGTATTGATGAGGTAAACTAAATGATCAATGAGGCCAGTTCTGCAATTGTTGTGGTCAGTCATAATTCTTTGCCAAAATAAAAAGATTTATTTTTAGTCGAAATAAAAGTCATGACAATGCACTTGTAATTCTTTATGTTATGTGTATTATTAATGCTTCCCAAGCCATTTCTCTGAAAGTAATAGAGCAGAATTGAGTGATCACCACTCACATTTGCTGTTGAGGGATCAATCCTGACCTTTGGCGCTATCTGTCCAGAGTTTGCATTTACTTCCTGAGACCACATGGGTTTTCCCTGAGTGCTCTGGTTTCATCCCACATCCTAAAGGCATGCAGTTTGGGAGGTTAATTGGCCACTGCAAGTTGCCCTGAGTGTGTATATGAGTTGTAGAATCCGGAGGAGTTGAAATGAATGTAGGGAGAATGTGTTACAGGGAAAATTAGTAAGGGAGTGAGATTATTCTGTGATTCGGCAAAGACTTGACAGGCCAACATCTCCTCTCTCTATGACGTAAGGAAATATGTAGGTCTGCCCCAAATACTATTTTGGATTCAATGACACATTACTTCCTTATTCTTCAGTTTCATGGATTGAGTCCCTGTTTCTTGTATGAGCACATGTGAGAGCAACTTTTGACAATAATTGTGTGTTTTACTCATGCTTCCCTTCAATCTATCCATTGACCCCATGGAAATGCAAAACAAAGGAAGATATTTAATCTCTCTAGTGACAGATTGAATTAACATTAAACCTCCATTGTGGTAGACCACCTAAAGCAATTTCAACTAAATAGTGAAAATATACAATGAGATGGACTCTTGACCTCACAATCTACCTTGTTTGACCTTGCACCTTATTGTCTACCTGTAATGCACTTCCCTGTAGCTGTGACACTTTACTCTGTATTCTGTTATTATTTTTACCCTGTACTACCTCAATGCACTCTGTACTAACTCAATGTATCTGCACTGTGTAATGAATTGATCTGCACGAACGGTATGCAAGACAAGTTTTTCACTGTACCTCAGTACAAGTGACAATAATAAACCAATACCAATAGCAAAAAACCCTGATCCAAGGGCAGAATGAATGCAGCCTGCAGAGGTTAAACAAAAAGCAATTGTTGCAGCAGTAATAACTTGAACTGTTGTTGGAATGTAAAACAATCTTCCATTGCTTTGTTGGTTTAATGACCTCTGCTAGGATCTAACTGAAGATGGGGAATTATTCTGGGTATCCTTCAATCAATATCTCCAAAACATGTTATCTAGCCTGTATCAAATTGCTGCTCAATTTGATTGTTGTTTGTCCTTCTGTTTAAATCTGACTACATTTCAAAAGTACATCATTGCCTGTTGAATACTTTTGGACTCCCCAAGTTGTCAATAAAGGTGCTTTACAAATGCAATGCTTTCAATACATCCTGAGAGTCCTGGTCTCTTGTGAATATATTTCTGGGTGCTTTCCATGTAAAAGTCCAGAAATGTGACATGCTCACTTATCGTACAGTGCCCAGCAAATTCAGTAACAGGAGTGTTTAAATAATCAATAATATCAACGTTCATTTATGTAGCACCACTAACATAGTGAACTGTCTAAAGGTATGTGAATGAAAAACACAACGATGCTGGAGGAACCCAGCAGGCCAGGCAGCATCCGTGGAGAAAAGCAGGCAGTTAATGTTTTGGGTCAGGATGCTGCCTGGCCTACTGAGTTCCTCCAGCATCATAGTATTTTTTGTCTTGATTCCAGCGTCTGCAGTCCTTGTTTCTCCTGTCTAAAGGTATGTCATAGGAGCAATATCAGACAAAGGCTTGATACTGAGCTGCATGAAGAAATACCAGGAGGATGATTGAATGTTTGGTCAAAGAGGTTAGTTTTAAAGAGCATCACACAGTTGGGAGAGAGAGGGAGGGAATTCCAGAACTTAGAGCCAAGGCAACAGAAACTATACAAGAAACCAGAATCAGAGAAGTTCAGAAATTTCAGAGAATTTTCAAGCAAGAGAAGGTTGCAAGGAAAACAAGAGTCAAGGCCATGAGTGCAAGGATCAGAATTTAAATAAAGAGGTGTGGCCAAAGCAGAAGTCCCTTAGTGTGGAGTTTGCATGGGTGGCTTCCAGTTGCTCAAGTTTGCTCCCACATCCCAAAGATGTGTGGGTTGATAGGCTAATTGGCCACTGTAAATTGCCTCTGGTCTGTCAATGAGTGATAGAATCTGGGAGGAGTTGATGGGAACGTGGGGAGAATACAATGGGATTAGTGAAGGATTAATGTAAATAGGTGCTTGATGGCTGGTGTGAACTTGATAGACCAAAGAGCCTGTTTCCATGCTGACTCGGTGTAGGACAGCAAGTACAAGGTCAATAGAAGAGCAGGGATGAGAGCTGGTTGGAATACAGACTGCAGTGCTTTGGGTGGGCTCAGGTCTATGTAGGATGGAAAGTGAAAGACTGACTAGGAGGGCACTGGAATTGGCAAATTTAGATGTAACAAGGCGCACGTAAACATTTCAGGTACAGATGAACAGAGGCAGGAGATTAGGCAGGTACAGTATGGAGATGTAACTAAGTGCTGGAGGGATCAAGGGGTCAGAAGCTCAGCTTGTGATCAAATAGTGCTCCAAGGTAGCAAACTGTCTGGTTCAGCCAGGGATAACAATGGAGTCAGCGACTATAGAATGGACTTTGTGGTAGACATTGAATTACTTTAGCCTCCTCAAACACCCCTTGGAGGAAATTTCTGCACTTTGACGGATGGTAGGAAGAGCCACCCTGTCAATCAGATGCAGTGGAGGGTTTAAGAAAGCCAGTCCTGAGGTAGAACCGGGTCCCCTCAGTGTATGCGTGGAATCTGATAGGCTTTTTCGATGACAATGCCTTGTGTCATAGATGAGTAATAAAAGGGCATAACCTTGGGTTCTTGATGGTATAGAAACAGGAAGAGAAGACTTTGCAGATGATTCTCAGGCTACAATTTTAGAGATAAGAAAAGAACAGGGTGGGAACAGTCTCTCCATGGTGGACAATAAACAAGATTGGAGGAGGATTCTGGAGTTAAAAGTGTCAAAGGCTCTAGAAAAGTTCAGAGGACATGGGAGGATAGTTACTCATGGACACAATACTAGGCTTTAATTTTGGACAATGATAAGGATTATTTCAGTATTTTGGTGGAGCGGAAACCATACTCAAAGATTTAAAAATAGAGTTGCGGAGAAGTCAGCACAGATTCGGGAGGCAGCACTTCACAACTTGAAGGGAAAGAAATAAATCTAGTTATTGCAATCACATGGATATGTCTCTGAGAAACTACTGGCTCATTTTTGGGCTCTTCTCTCTCAGGTTTAACCATACTTAGCAGTGAAAGAAAATAATATTTGATGGACTGGTTCCAATGGGCTTCAATTGCATCTTCCAACCAATCTAACAACCTTGATGGGTTCCAGCTCTAACAATGAATCTGACCGATTAATTCATACTACACCAGAACTGCTTTCAGCAGAGGACAGAAGGGCTGAAACATGATAATACTAAGGATGAGACTTATCTGAAGCAGAATTTAATTTTGAAAGATTATTGATTTAGAAAGTCAAAGTCGGAGGAACAATTTGAGGATTATTGGCCTTTACGAAGATGCTGAAACTGGTAATCCTATTGAATTATTTTCCAAACTTCTGATGGATGTGTTTGGCTCTGAAGTTTTCTCTGTATGTCCCATACTTGATCATGCCCACCGAGCGTTAATACCAAAACCCCCGGCAGAGCAAAAACCACGGCCAGTAATATTGAGATTTCACTATGTGAGTACTAAAGAGCATTTGATTCGAATCGCTGGTTGTTAAGGAATGATCCAGTATAAAGATTGGAAGTTTCGTCTGGTTGAAGATTACAGCCCAGAAGTTATAAAAGAGAGATTGTGTTATAAACTGATTATGTCGCGGCTTTATCAAGGGAAGTATCAACTTGCATTGCTGTTCCCAGCTCGCCTGAGGATTGTACTCCCTGACAAATCATGCAAATGGTCTAATTCCATGAATGAAGCTGAAGAATTTCTCAAAGATTAACTTTTGACTTCAGATGGTTAATAAATGTGCTATTTTTTGATTTTTATACCTATTTGGTCTACAAGGTAATAACTAACTTACAGATTTGAACGTTTTAAGTCCGGAGATCTTTTTCTGTCCTTTGTTAATACTTTCGTGTTTGGTTCTGGAACATGGATACTTATCATGTTTCTATTTTACAATTCTTTTTTCCCTTATATTATTCTACTTTAATATTTTAATGGTTTATTTTTGTCATAATTAAGAATCTGACTGGGTGATTAATTGCTTTTTTCTTTTGAAATAATAGTAAGGTTGTATTTTTTAAATGTCGACTGTCAGTACTTTGACTGCATAGAATTTTCTCAGCAAGCCGTTTTCTCTCAATGTTTATAATTCCGAAATGTTGTTTGGGTACTTGTATCTTCATGCTTTGACTACTGGTGGTGTTTTGCATTCCTTTTAACTTGGCGATTTGCCACCAAAAGAGGTGGGGTTAAGGGATTTAGTTAGTAGCATTCTGGCTATCTATTGGCCAGTTTTTAGGCTTTTGTGGGTGGGGGGTGATCTGGACTGATTTAAAACTACAAATATGTCTGAATTGTCATCATATCCGGCTCCTCTTTGAACTCTTTTTCCTCTTCCTATTAATGAGACTCCTGTGCAACAAGGTTAACCCTTTACACACCATATGTTTTAGTCTATTAAAATGGATAGTATGATTAATTTTGTTTCATGGAATACAAATGGTTTAAATAATCCAATTAAGCGGAAGAAGATCTTTAAAGTTTTTCATAGACTGAACTCTCAGCTTATTTTTGCTCAGGAGACGCATATTAGGAGAGAGGATAATCAGCACTTCTTTAGATTTTGGAGGGGTCAACAGTTTCATTCTAGTTCACAAGCAAAGGTGAAAGGAGTCTCTATTCTTATAGACTCCACAATTTCATTTGCTCATCATGAAACAATCACAGACCCGAATGGTAGATTTTTATTAATTACTGGCTTACTTCATAACAAAAAATTGTTATGGTTAATGTTAATGCAGCTAATGTTGATCATCCCGAGTTCTTTAAACATTCATTTGCATCTCTTCCTAATTTAAACGAATATACATTGATTATGGGTGGAGATTTCAATTGTTGTTTAAACCCTTCGATGGATAGATCTGTGTCGAATCAAGTACTTCCAAACAAATCCACTGTCTTTATTACTTCCTTTTTAGTTGATTCCGGAATTTAGAAGTTTGGAGATTACTACACCCACATGATAAAGAGTTTTCATTCTTTTCTCATGTCTATCACAACTACTCTGGAATTGATTACTTCTTTATTGACTCTCGATTAGCTCCATCTGTTATTGATCGATTGTATGATGCATTTGCCGTTACTGATCACGTGCCATTGAAACTATCAATCAAATTAGTGGAATGTAGCCTCTGGTGCCAGACAATGGTGATTCAATTCTTCTTTACTTCAGGATTTAGACTTTGTTCATTTTATTAAAGAACAGATTTCCTTTTTCTTCTCAACTAATTCTATGGAAGAAATTTCCAGTGGGATATTATGGGATACCTTTAAAGCTTATATCCGTGGTCAAATTATTTCATACTCTGCTGGACTGAAAAAACGAACTAATAATGAATTACGCATATTGGTCGATAAGATTAAAGAAATCAATAAAAAAACTCTGATGCTCCCAATTTGGAGCTTTATGAAAAGAGAATTGAACTTCAATTGCAAAACAGTTTATTATTAACATCTCCAAATGAAAATCAACTACTCAAAACTAGGAGTCAGTTTTACATATATGGAGATAAATCTGGTAAATTAATGGCCAACCAACTAAAAGCTGCTTCGACTAAACGTCAGATTATTAAAGTTTGTAAACGAGATGGTAATTACACAGTGGACCATGATCAAATTAATAAATTTTTCAAGAATTTTATACTTCTTTATATCAATCAGAATTTCCTGAGGATTCTACATCAATGCATGAATTTTTAAGGAATTTGAAGATTCCGAAATTATCACTTAATGGATGTTTAATATTAGAGGCACCCATTTCGGAGAAAGAAATAAGGAAAGCAATTTCTTCAATGAATTCAGGTAAAACACCTGGTCCCGATGGGTATACAGTTGAATTTTTAAAATCTTTTTCTGATCTTCTCTCCCCCTGGTTAGGTAAAATTCTTAAAGATGCCCTATCAGCAGGTAAACTACCACAATCCTTTTATGAAGCAACTATTTCTTTAATTCTTAACAAGGATAAAGATCCTACATGTCAGGATGCTATCCAATGACCACAGCTCAGCCTTCAACATCAAAATACCAAATAAGCTCATCTCTAAACTCCTGGACTTTGGCCTTGGTGCCCCCATCGGCAACTGGCTTCTGGACTTCCAAACCCGTAGACCTCAGTCAGTTAGAATTGGTTATAGCATTTCATCACCCTGACTGGTGCTTCACAACACTGGTGCTTCTCAGGGTTGTGTGCTCAGTCCCCTACTCTACTCCCTGTATAACGATTGTGTGGCCAGGTACAGCACCAACCTGATCCTTAAGTTCACCGATGCTATCAGCCGAATCCAAAACAATGAGGAGATGGAGTACAGGAAAGAGATTGCAAACTTTGTATCATTGTGTCAGAAGAACAACCTGGCCCCTACCATCAGCATGATGAAAGAACTGGTTGTTGACCCAAGGAAGCCCTGTCCTTATCAACAGAGCTGCTGAAGAGATGGTCAACGGCTTCAAGTTCCTTGCCAACCTTACCTGGTCCCTTCATACTGATGCAGTGATCAAAAAAGCACATCAGCATATTCACTTTCTTAGGCGTCTGTGAAGATTCGGCATGTCCATGAGGATTCTCTCGAACTTCTACAGATGCACCATAGAAAGTATTTTGCATCTCAGCCTGGTATGGCAATTTTCTCTGCTCTTGACTGACTGAACCTACACAGCCCGGTCCATCATAGACTCGACACTTCCTTCCACCCAGTCCACCTTCATGGTGCGGTGCTTCAGGAAGGCTAGTAGTATCGTCAAGGATGTCTGCTACCCTGGCCATTCCTCTCTTCTACTTTCTGGGAGAAGATACAGGAGCTTGAAAGCCTGGATCACCAGACACAAGAACAGCTTCTTCCCCACTGCTATCAGACTCCTGAGCCAATCTCCTCTTTCACACTCCCTTCCCAGAGGTGCTGCCATGTTCTCATACTCTTAACTCTACCTCTCAGTTATTCTGCTACTGTCACTTTAGCATTTTTTTGCACTACCTCAGATTGCATTACTACTTTTGCACCATTCTGCTGTTTTGCATTGTTTTGTATTTATTGTTGTATTTGTTATTTATTTATGTATACTGTTTACTCTGTGAATGAGGAATGTCATTGCACCCTGGTGTATATGACAAAAAACTAATCTGATGTAATCTAATCAGTATTTTGTTCATTATGCATATTGCTGCATCCAATAGCAGGAACCCACAAGGGAACTTACATTACAAATGTGCACATGCCAACGATGTAAAATAACCTTCTGAAATTTATAAGTACAAGTGGCTAGTGCCTACAATAAGTCAAAGAGAAAAATGCATTTAGACAACAATAAATCTTTTATGACTTTATTATTACCCTGAATATTAGACCACACTCCTTTCTCATTCCTACATTCCAGATTGTGGCTCATTAGTTAAGTGAGGCTGGATGACTTTATATGGTTCCACTTCGTCCATTCTATCCCAGGCCATCAGAACTAAATTGAATATTTCATTCAGAATTGAACAGAAACTATTATTCCTCTGACCCCAGTGTGTCAGGACACTGATGATACCATTGAATATATTTATAAACAGCTACCAGGGCACATATCATGATTGAAGGCCAGGTGAATGTGAAATATCTGGCAAGAAGTGTGCAACAGCAGAGATTGAATTGTTACTTTAAGCTCAATGAATACTGCACCCACCTATGACATGTGCCGATCTGTCGACAGAACATGAGACACATGGGCAATTCAAACTGGATTAGTGCTACCATTCATTCAGCACCTTATTCAATAAAGGAAATTTGGAACAAGGAATTTTTTTGCAACTATGAAGTAAATCATGCGTGGGATCATAGTGGCAAGTAAAATACCATAAAAGTACCAGGCAATGATTATCTTGAATAAGAGAGTCTAGCTACTGACTCTTGACATTTAATGAGATCACCATTATTGAGCCTCTCACAATCAACATTCTGGAGACATCATTGACTAGAAACTCAAGTGTACAAACCATATCAACACTGTTCTTATAAGAGCAGGCCAGGGGCCAGGTACCCTATGGTGAGTGACTCACTTCCTGACACCCCAAAGCCTTTGCACGCTTTACAAGGCACAAATCAGTAATGTAATCCGTGCCTTTGCTCTCCTGTACTCTTCGCTTACCTGGATGAGTGCAGTTACAAGACTGTTCAAAAACCTTGACACTATTCCAGACAAAACAGCCTGCTTATTGATATCCCATCCACCTTCTTAAGCTTTCAATCCCTTCACTAATGGTACACATTGGCTGTAGTGTGTACCAACTATAAAAAGCACTATTGTTATTTGCCTAGTATTACTCTGACAGCACCTAACTAACCTGTAAACTCTACTTACTAGATGAATAAAGGTTTCAGGTGTACAGGAACACTACCATCTGTAGTTCCCCTCCAAGTTGCACACCATTCAGACTTGGAAGCATATCACTGGTTCTTCATCACTGCTGGGTCTAAATCCTGGAACTCCCTACACAACAGATTAGTGGGAAGGACTTCATTGGTTCAAAATGGTAGCTCCTTACTTTCACAAAAAGAAATAATTGTCAAACCAGGGTGCTTGTGGAAAGTGTGTTGAGAGAGATTAAGGGTGAATCTTATGAGGCATTAACATTTATTAGCTCCCCTAAATATGTACAATTTGTTTTCTTTGGAATGAAAGAAGAGCTTTTACAAAAACATTTGATATTCTGGTTGCACTTTGGTAGCTCAGGGGCAGAGTTTTCAACAATTCTAAAGCCCTTAGATGGAGGTCAGATCCACGCTGCACTACAAACTTTTAACCTAGGCCTACTGCAAAGTTACTCAATGAAGTGTGATCTGGAACGCTGATCGGGCATTCATATTGCACTTTGGGGCTTGGCTGTGAACCATAGCGAAACCGAAACCTCCTACAGGGCAAGGACAGTTTCAACATGCTGTCACAACTTGAGAGCAAGGATGCAGCATGCATCTGGTGCCAAGTGGATCTCAGGCCTCAGTATATGATAATGCAAGGCATGATGCCCGAAGCATTGCAGCACATGTCAATGATTCCATGTTTTCTTTCAATTCCATCCATTGTACAATTGGACCAAAGATTTATTTCTACACCCAAATCAGTGGCGCAGGAGAAAAGACACTGGTTTGTGATTAAACTTTCTGGAGTGCTTGTATTTTACCACATCTTCATTTCAAGTATCAGCACCTTGATTCACTGTTGCATTTACCAAGCCTGTGCCTGGATGAGAATGGAACCAAACCAGAATCTCCATCACATTTTACAGTAACCGTAATGGAGATAGATGATAGAGGTACAGTAATAGAGTATTGTGGCACATTACAACACAGCAGATTTAAAGTTATCTGATTTTTGCAGTTAATTCTGCACTAAATATTTTGAGGTTCCAAGTGAGGTTAATTGACCATGTCCCCTCACCATAACAGTGATTTTACTTTAATTTTATTATAGTTTTATTTTAATTTAATTTTGAGTGTATGTATGGTCGATACTAGACAATCTTTTCTGGTATTGATGCCTGAGTAGCTCGATTTGAGAGAGAATCTGCAACTATTCTAATTGACACATTAGGTAAATATTTTCAGCATGCACCAATGACATGGCATCTTGCCACCAGCCAAACCAGAAGTAATTAAGCTATTCCTTTATAATATTAAGCTTCACTTATTTTCTCTCAAAGCTGGCATATTTTCCCTGGACCCCAGTCCCTCATCAGTGCCTTACCAGTTTCTAACTCAGTGCCCACAGAATATTAACTAATATTGTTTTGAATTCCTTAAATCTGCTCTGAGTGTCTGTCTCAAGTAAACAAACACCTTGCCTAAATGAAAGAGGTACAGCAAACAGCTTCAGTGACAAAAATAGAGTGGTAAAAATACTTAAGAGATTAGGCAGCATCTGCAGAGAGAAAAATTGCATCAACATTACGTGTTGATGTTCTTACATTAGACCTCTCAATTATTTCTCTTTCTTCAGATGCTGCCTAGTCTGCTGAGTATTTCCAGTGTTTACTGTTTTTACATCAGATTTCTAGTATTTTGCAGTAAAAGTGATCAGCTTTTACTGTGTTTGGTCTCTGACTACCTACTGGTAAAAGAGAATCAACTAATTTGGATTAAGCAATCTATTTATTTTAAATTAATTTATAAAACTGTACCAAATTTTCACTTCAATTACCCTTTCTATTGTCTATTGATCTGCAGGTTCCATTGGTTTTGACCCAGACCCTCCATATTCAGATGGAAATCTCTGCGTCCCACTTTGGCATTGGTAAAAGCCACTGGTGGCATCTTCCACCCTGCAGATGTTGGCCACCTCTGCCTCTGGACTCCTTATGGAGCAGCACAGTCTTCCACAGCTTTCCCAGCTCCCAGGCTGGCAACCTGTCTGCTAAGCCCATCTCAACTTAAATCTGGTGCAAGTACCCTTCCTCATTCAAATGCACAGGAGAAATCAGCTGCCAGGAGAAAAGTCATTATTATTTATACTTAGTTCAGCATTTTAAAAAATATTTTAAATTGAATTTGTATGTCGAAGTGTGTTGCGCGAGCTAGGGCTTTTCTCTTTGGAGAGAAGGAGGATGAGAGGTGACTTGAAAGAGGCGTACAAGATGATAAGAGGCATAGATCGAGCGGACAGTCACAGACTTTTCCCAGGGCGACAATGGCTAACACGAGGGGACATAATTTTAAGGTGATTGGAGGAAGGTATAAGGTGGATGTCAGGGGTAAGTTTTTTTTTCACACAGAGAGTGGTGAGTGCATGGAACGCACTGCTGGCAGAGGTTGTGGGGCCAGATACATTAGGGACATTTAAGAGACTCTTAGATAGACACATGAATGATAGAAAAATAGGGGGCTATGTGGGAGAGAAGGGTAAGATAGATCTTAGAGCAGGATAAAACTTTGGCACAACATTGTGGGCCGAAGGGCCTGTACTGTGCTGTAGTGTTCTATGTTCTAATAGTTTAAATGCAAAAACAAATAATGTTATTAATAATTTGTTAAAACTGTGATTGATTTTTTTATGAAGACTTTTTTTTCTGAAGACATCTAATGTTCCTTAACAACAGACAGCTTTGATAGCCTGTGAGGCTTGGGGGCAGGGGATTGGGGCAATGCAGGTTGAGGGATGGGGCAGGGAGAGATTGGCTGTCAGAAGTGTCTACCTGTGCTCACACATGTTGCACTGTGTTGCCCTCGGCCCTACTGAGGAGCAGTGAGCCAGGTTTCCAACGAAATACCGGACTAGGGCCATATTGAACAAGCAGCTTGGCATAGAGGCAGGTGGTGAATTTTCTCTGCACCCTCTCTGGAGCAATCACGTCCTTTCTATACTGTGGCAACCAGAACTGCACATAATATTCACCAAAATTTTATAAAGCAGTACCATAACTTCCCTGCTATTATATTCTATGCCCTAGGCTAATGAATGGCTAGCATCCCATAAGCCTTTTTTTTTACCATCCTATCTTTCTGTGCTGCCATTTTCAGGGACCTCCAAGACTCGTAAACCAAGGTCCCTTTGTTCCTCAACACACCCTGGGCCCCTACCAGACATTGTGTATGTCCTATCCTTAACTGACCTCCCAAATGCATCAATTCACACTTATCATTTAAATTCCATCTGCCATTGCTGGGCCCAACTTACCAGCTGATGAATCTATTTCTGTAGTCTAAGACAATCCTCATCACTATCCACAGCCCCACCATTCTGCTTACTTAATGATACTATAAGTTTTCACTGCAGTGAAAAAGATGTGGTGCCCAGTACTCTGATCAGCAGGTACAAGCATTGCCGCTGGGAAGGAAGTGGGCCTGTTTCAGTCGGCTGCAATACATAGAGATTGGGCAGGCGTTCTCATTGGGCTGCACTGAACTTTTCAGTATAAATTGCACAAAGAAGTTACCAAAACAACATAAATGATGGTATAATTTATAATATAAATGGCATCCTGTGCAAATTATTTAACCCACCTGTAGTCATCAGACCAATCAATAATTACTTTAGCCAATTCTAAAACACACAGATCATCACACAAAAGATCATCCTCAAAGATGATGAAAGGAACCAATGGCCCATTTACCACGAACAATCATTGACCTAAAACATAACTGCTTATCTTTCTTCATATATGCTGCTTGACTTGCTGAGCATTATCTGTTTTTATTTCAGATTTCCAGCATCTGCAGTTTGATTGCCATTCCATTTACCAGTTCTTTTAATGGATGAACCTACTAATATAGATCTATTAATCTGAATGGCATCAGTCACTCTCTCATGCAGTGTAAAAGACTTAATACCATTGAAGTTGACTCACGCTGTGCTATGTGGTAGTGTGACCAATGAATACAACAAAGCATACCCCTGTGATCCAGACTGGCTTATTTCAGTCTTTTCCATATATATATATATATATATATATATATATATATCCATCAATTCTCTAAAACTTAGCTTGAAATGAATCATCATTTTTTTCATTTTGACGTGTAATAGAGTCATACAGCATGGAAACAGGCCATTTAGCGCATCATGACCATGCCATCCAGTGGGCACCAATCCATATCAATCCCATATTCCAGCACCTGGTCCATAACATTCAATGCCTAGGCAATTCAAGTACTCATCTAGACAGCCCTTAAATGCTGTCAATGACTCTGCTTCCACCACTCTCTCCAGCAGTACTCACTCCAGCTACTCTGGATGAAAAAGGTTCCCTTCAAATTACCTCTAAATCTCTTACCCCTTACCCTAAATCTATTCTCTAGATTTATTCATCTCTGATAAGGGGAAAAGAATCTTGAACTCTGCCCTATTTATACCCATATAATGAGAAATGTAATGAATGAGATATAAGTTGTTTAAACTTATATTTGTGTAATAAAAATGAAATATTATCTTCAATTCAGTCAGTCATACAGCAAAATAATCTCTCCCCAGACCTTGTTTTGCAGCCCAGGGATAGGCCATTCTTTTTGCACACTTCACCTTTCATAGTTTAATGCAATCATCTTTTAATCAAACTTATACAAGTCTTATCCCACCTCTCCCACCCCTCCTGAAAATAAGAACTTCTGGTCTAACTTGGCAAAGCTGCATTCAATTTAGAGATAAAAGGTTAAATTTATCTCTCTTGTAAGTTTCCACCAATTGTTCAACAGTTGTGATCAATGAGCTGCCCCATCGTGGGGTGGAGGAATGGCAAATCCTATATCATTTCCGAAATAAACTGAGGAGTAAAGTTGTGTTCATGAGGTCTGTCTTTGGAGACACTCCTCTCTTCTTTAGAACTGTTCTGCTTATCAACTCTTCCCTTGATCATGAATAACCTCCATCCAATGGCCTGCAGTTCTCAAGCTAAACCAGCAACATACATATTATGCTGTCATACACTGACAGTAAAGACAGGCAGCATGGTGGTGTAGCAGTTAGCATAATGCTATTACAGCACCAGCAACCCATGTTCAATTCTTGCCGCTTTCTGTAAGGAGTTTGTATGTTCTCCCCGTCTGTCTGCTTGGGTTTCCTCCGGGTGCTCCAGTTTCCTCCCACATTTCAAAGACGTACAGGGTAGGAGTTGAGGGCATGCTATGTTGGTGCCAGAAGAGTGGCGACACTTGGACACTTGCGGGCTGCCCCCAGCACATTCTCAGTAATGCAAAAAAGACACATTTCACTGTGTGTTTCGATGTACATGTGGCGAATAAATAAGTACCTTATCTTATAAATATCATCAACACCACTATAAAGATAGTTTGCAACCATTTTAAGTTCTGCTCTGTCAATATAATTCAGAATTATTAAACAGATCATAGGATTCAAATAGTACTAAACAGAAATTTGTATGAAGCTATGAAAAAACTAAGTAATTTAATATTGGGCCTTTAAATAGCAAGATTTAAAAACATGCATTCATTTTGAGTATTAAGTACTACACTTGTAACCACAGCCAAGAAGTTCCGTTTAATCGTTTATTCAGAAATCATAAATTTGCATATGTCAAGAGCAAATCAATTGATTTCCCACAGTGGCTGATCATTTTACTGCTCAGACCAAACTGTGAAGCACAGCTAAATGTAACTTGCTTTAACATACTAATCAATAAACTCAAAGAATGATGAAAGATCAAATCTAATGAAACATTTTCTGCAGCATTGGTTTCACAATGTAAAGGAAAGATAATATTGGACTATCACTGGGATATGAAACCGATAGAGAAGATAGCTTGTACATGGCATCAAGGCACTTAAACACTTCTGCGTATGGCTTAAAGTTAGGTTTGCACTAATTGTCTAAAATTGGCAGAATATTTCATACCTGATAAGTCAGTGGAAATGTCTACCTTCATAAAATGGCGTCTTCAAGCTAATAAAAGAACCTACGCAGTAAAGTTTCCACAAGAAGAAGTAGTGGTTACAAAACGATTCTTCCTGCCTCATGCAAAACCACATGGACTCTGCAAGTAAATTGCACATATCTGAGATAAGCAGCTGCAAGTTTAGGAAGTGATGTCACCAATCGTTGTACAAAATGTAGGAAGTCAGTAATTATTTCACCTTAAATATTCTGGTCCTAAATATTGCAACAACACTCTAGACTATGTTGCTGTGGTGTCTAAATTAAATAGGAATCAAGTGGCAGGTGATAGGTAGTGGAAAAGCAGAATACTGTCCAAAATGTGTTAAGTGGGCCAGCTTAAATCCACATCTAGGAAGAAAACTGAAACTGGGATCAGGTCTCGTGTTTTTGCAAGTGCTCATGTTGCGTTTTCTTTAACCTTGTGATTACATCTGCGTGTCTGAAGGGTTTGGATAACAAACAAGATTTTGCTTTTTGCACTGCCTCGTCTGTCATTGCTTCATATAGCTATCATTCATTTCCATACTCCATAAACACATTCTACTCAAAACAATATTCTCCGACCGCTGTGAAAAATTAGATTTTGCTGAGCTCCCATGCACAAACCAAAATTTTGGACTGCGTTGGTTCATCTATGCAACTTAAGCACTTACTTTATATTCTTCAATTGGTCCATCATACTACCAGCTAAACCCTTCATTGAAATTATTTTCAGAAAAATTCTATTTTTTCCAAACTTTGTTGAAGAAGACATTGTGTGTTCAGGTTATTCTACAGGAAAAAAAAGTAAAGATTGGGTTGTATTGAAAGAAAAGGTTTAGGTGACAGATGATGAATTATTCTTCCTCAAAACAGCATTAATTTTGCCAGGATCTGAGTCGGTTTCAAGCCTCATTTTCAAGCTCTTTGTTGCTCAATAAGTTGTCATGCCTCTCCCATATCCATTCTTTAGCTTTGATATATTCAAACATGGCCCAGCACAAATTTCAGGAACATCCATCTGACCTTCCTCTGAGCAATCTGCAGCCCAAGGCTTTGAACATTTATTTTAATTGGTACCTCTCTATTTGCATTAGTTTTTCACACGTTCACATTTTGTTTGATTGTGTTCCATTTTAGTGCTGGTCAAAGCAAAAAGCAACTTTGGATCTTCTGCTTCTTCATATTCTGAATGAAATTTTAATTTTTCATTTTTATCACTTCCAGCTCTTTAAAAATCTGCCCTTGGTTAAACAAAAACACTCTGTATATTTTCGTAGCAATGAGTATTTCTGCATCCTTGTAGCTGTGCTTCCTGTTCTCTTCCCCTTCTTTATTTTTGTCTAATGCAGAGCTTTTCTGCTTTGCTTCACATTCTCAACCCAAAACACCTTTTTTTTTACAGATGCTATCAGACCTGCTCATCTTTCTGCTGTATTTTAGATTTCCACCATCTGCAGTTTTATCTCTACTGTAATGTTATTCACTCTGTTATTGATTGCAACCAATGAGGAAATGATAGGTCTTGAAAGTATCATAGAAGTGACCACAGAAAGCAAACAGAAATGAAAGAAACGGTTCTGGGGAGAGACAGTTTGTTAAGGAAGCAAAATAAGTGGATGTGTCAGAGAGGACTAGAGGAGGAGAGAGGGAGGTAAAAAGAGAAACAAAGAGAGGCAGCTAACGATAGGGAAAAGGTTATTCAGGCATCATCAGCACCATCATTCAATTATAATCACAGTGAACTGAGAAGAGGAAGAAGAGATATTAGGAGTGAGGGAGGGAAAGATGGGTAGAGGAAGAGTGACAAAGAGGAAAGGAGAGGGATAAAGGGCGGAAGAGAGATAGAGAGAGGAAAAGAGAAAATAACAATGGAGCAGAGAATCAGGCAGCTGGGGCAAGCAAGATGATGCAAAGAGTGGAGCGGAAATTTTACATTGAGGCCTGGAAGGTCGGTATTATTTTGTAGATTCATACCTTCTTTGGAAGGCTAGACAATGACTGATGTTACGTGTAATGAGGTCAACCTACCAGAGGTTGAGGCTGGAATAAATGTTGAAGATTTGCTGACAACTTTTTTGGAGCACTTTCCTCAGCTTCTGGGTTATCTTTTCTTCAAGGTGCTTTGCAAACTTTCCAGTCTCATAGCCGGAGAGAGGTGAACACCGAAGGCATCTCCAACCTACGAAAGCACGTAAAGGGCAGCACCTCGTTCTGAGTTGGTGAACTTAGGTGGGGATTCAACCACAGGAGGGCGGGCACAGACAAACACCAGCCCGAGACCAAAGAGCTCATAGTGAGAGTAAGTTGTCAAGTCAATCACAGAACAGGCAACTGCTCAGCAGCAGTTAAGAGTCTGCCAAGTTTAATGCAAACTTGTAAAATAAAAAGGGAGCTTGTATTCCAGCAGCATTTTATTGAACTGAATAGAAGGCACAAAAAATAAGTTTTGGCCAAACCAGTTCATTGTCTGGAGACACAAGAGACTGCAGATGCTGGAAGTTGGAGCGAGAAACAAACTGCTGGAAAAACTCAGCGGGTCAAGCAGCATCCGTTGGGGGGAGGGGACCGAAGATAGGTCCTGATGCAGGGTCTCAACCCGAAACATTGGCGATTCCTTTCCCCCTAGGGATGTTGCTTGGCCCGCTGAGTTCCTCCAGCAGTTTGTTTTTTGCTCCAGTTCATTATCTGATGGAATCATACATCAATGAAAATTCTGGAGGCAAGGCCATCGTGACAGCCTGTAACTTCAAGGCAGCGTTTGACACAGTGCAGTGTCAAGATGCTGTTGTAAAATTTAAATCAAAACAGATGGATTTGGAAACGAGGACCAAACGGAATGGTCCGCAAAATAGCAGAAATGATGCGGCAACTGGAGATTGAGTCTTACACTGCTTGGGTCTCTAAAAAGTAGCAACTTCTTTGTTAAGTTTTGCAGTCTCGTTGATAAACATAGGATCAGTGTCATCTGAGACAACTCTTTGAAAGATCCGTGAATATGGTCGAATGTTCCCTCTCTTCCCCCAGAGCCCTAATCATTCTCCCTTTTCAGGACCCTTTTGAAAGTTCCCATGACATCTGCTTCCACCACCTCCTTAGCCAGGACATTCCAGACAAGATCAGTAAAAGGTACACTCAGCAAGTCAGGCAGCATCTATGGAAAGAGAAACAGTTAATGTTTCAGGTCTGGGGCCCTTCATCAGAACTGACAAAGAGAGAAACCAAGAAAGGTTTCTCTTTCCATAGATACTGCCTGAACTGCTGAGTGTTTCCAGCATTTTCAGTTTATACACCACAGTAGTAGGCCTCTTTCCCTGGATGGACACCCAAGTGGTGTGAACGTTATAGGGTCATCTGATTGTTACAGCATGGAGGGAGGCCATTCAGCCCACCATTTGCACTGGTTTTTTGCAAGAACAATCTAGTCAGCTCCATTTCTGGCTCTTTCATCTTAGCCTTGTATTTTTATTTCCTTCAGAGACTTACCCAACTCCTTAATCTGCTTCCAGCTGCCTTTCAGACAGTGAATTCCAGATCATGATGACTCACTGTGTGAAAAAGCTTTGGTTCTTCTGCCATTCACCTTATTGTTCACCAATCTTACTTACATTTGCTGGTAGGGATGATGCCAGAAGCTGGGAGGTGATAGGTGGAAGTGACAAAGGGCTAAAGATGATGGAATCTGATAGGAGAGGAAGGTGGAGCGTGGAATAAAGGGAGGGAGGTGGGAAGGGTAGTAGTGGGGGATCGGGCAGATGGAGAGGGTGGGGAAGGGGAAAGAGATATGTTGATAGGGGCCAGGTGGATTAGAGGGAGAAGGAAAAGAGAACAGTGGCAGAGGGGGAGTAGTCAATGGAAGTTGGAGAATTCAATGCAGCCTACAACCTTGTGGTATGAACATTGAAATCCATTGCTGAGATAGGATGAGGTAAAATTAATGTTTCATGTCGATGACCTTTTATCAACAATTGGTTTAGGCAAGGGAAGATGGGATGAATGAAAACCCCGTCACTGAGAGCAGAAGAATTCCTTCAAGTAGAAGCGAGCCTGACCTATTCCCTCTTCTTCCTTTCTGAAATAGTTGGATTACAATTTAACACTTCAATCCATAAGAAGCCTTCCACAATGATTTTGTTTTTAAAATGTCAAGGGGCAGCACAGTGGTGGTGGTAGACACTTGATTTTCCAATTGGATGCCCATGACTAGTGGTGTCCCACAAGGACCACTGCTGAGACCCTTGCTATATACGCAAGTGATTTGCACGTGGATGACGTGGGAGGCAAAATCAGTAAGTTTGCAGATGGCAGGAAGATTGGCGGAGTTGTTGATCGTGTGGAAGGCAGTCTCAGACTGCAGAGAGATATCGATGTGTTGGTGAAATGGGCTGAGAAACGGCAGATGGAGGTCAATCCAGACAGATATTTTAGAAGCTTTAATGAGCGTACACCATACAACACGATTTGTGGGGCCCTAGGGAGTATAGTGGAACACAGAGATCATGGTGTACAAGTCCATAGATTCATAAAGGTGGCACAGAAGGTGGATAACGTTGGGAGGCAGATGGGATTCTTGATTTCATTGGTCAGGACATTGAATACAAAAGTACAGAGGTATGCTTCCACTTTATAAAACCTTGGTCAGACCTCAACTGGAGTACTGCTGTATTTCTGGTCACCATGCTATAAGGAAGGATACGAGCTTAAGAGGGGCTTTGAGGTTTATAGAATTATGAGGGGCTTACATAGCATAGACTGCAGGAAAACATTCAGAGTAGGAAAACTTTTTTTTTAATCAGAATAGATAAAACTGGAGGACGTAGTTTTAGGATAAGGGATAAATGATTTCGGGGGGACCTGAGGGGGACCCAAATCACTTAGACATAGAGGGATATGGACCAAGTGCTGGGCGATGGGATTAATACAGTGGGATTCCAACTGCTCAGCATGGACAAGTTGGACCAAATGGATTGTCTCTGGTATGTACATGCTCACTTGTACTTTAAAAAGGGCATGAGCTTGGGCTGCCCACTGCTGGGAACGTGGTCCAAACCCCTGCCATTTACTAGCACTTCCCCAATAGCATATCATCCAATGGCATGGTGTGGAGAGCCTTCCTGTGAGGACTGGTGTCGAGTGGGCCGAACTGAGTGATGAGGCCACTCACTGCTGAGAATGCAAGGCTCAGGGAGCAGCCTAGTTAGCACAATGAGTCAGGCTATTGCTCGGGATTAGCAGCAACTGCTTCATGAGTTCACAAACCACCTGAATCCTAAGGTCTCTCTCATCAACTTTGAGCGTCCACAAACTCAAAGGCCAGTGACTACTGTTGAGATTGTTGCCATAGAGAAATCACTGGGCTGGAGAGAGCCAGACAGTTAAAGAAAGGGGGAGTTTAGCTGCTTCTATCACAGCCAACAGGAGGTGATTAGACAGAATGTAAGATTTGGGTGGATTTTCAATACGCCACCCTGCTATAGAAAAGATGCCATTAAGCTGGAAAGAGTGAAGATTTACAAGGATGTTGCCAGGACTCGAGATACTGAGTTGTAGAGAGAGGCTGAGCAGGTAGGACTTTATTCATTGGAGTGTAGGAGCATGAGGGGTGATCTTATAGAGGTGCATAAAATCACGAGGGACATAGATAGGATGAATAGTCTTTTTCCCAGGGTTGGGGAATCAAGAATATGAGGGCATAGATTTTGGGTGAGAAGGGGGAGATTTAAAAGGGATTCGAGGGGCAACTTTTTCACCCAGAGAATGGTCCATATATGGAATGAGTTGCCATTCTTTGTAGGAAGTGGTTGAGGCAGGTACATTAACAACATTTAAAAGGCACTTGGACAGGTACATGGATAGGAAAGGTTTAGAGGGATATGGGCTAAACCTGGGCAAATAGGACTGGCTTAGATGGGCATTTTGGTTGGCATGGATGGTTAGGCCGAAGGGCCTGTTTCCATGTTGTATGACTCTGAAGTGGAGGGGGTGCAGTCAGTTCCCAGTGAGAGATATGGCGACTCAGCACTGAGATGTGGGGAACAGGACCACCTTGCTGCTCAGGGTGTAGATCTGCACCATGCATCTCAGGCTGAGCAGCCACCCCACTCGCCCAGTCCATTCAACACCATCCATCACAGGTAGTCACTCCACACTGAACTGTAGGCCAGTTCACTGCTGAGGGAGTGCTGGGCAGTAATGAATCAAATGACCTGGTGATCAGACAGCTACAAGATCAGGCAAGATCTTACAAAACAGCAGAGGAGGCTCAAAGAGCAAGATTACACAGTACTTGCATTATCTGCATAATTTATAATTTACACCAAAAATGGTTGCAAAAGAATTTATATATTACCAGTCATGTATATTGGTGCATTCTAATAGACCAATTAGTTTAAGCAAGATTTGACTGCAGCAGTAGTTACATTATCCTTATATTCATTACTCTTTATTGTTAATTATCTTAGCTTACAGAGCATGTGTAAACTATTTCAAGCTTTCACAATTTTATTAATTATATATTTACCTTCCAATGTGCGAGTCAGAAAAAGGTTTCATAAATTTTTTTGATAACAATATATTAAGTGCTGTACAAATAACATATATCTGGCTTGTGAAGTGACATTTTCTGTTCATGATTTTAACAATAAGAAGAAAGAAATCAAGCCATGTGTACTTTGGTAGAAATGTTTGGCTCAATTCAAATGTATTAACTGTCCATTTAACTTTGAGGATTTCTGAGAGATACTATATGCAAAATATCTTTCCCTTTCGTATTGTAGTTATTTATGTCTTTTCACTCTGGCTGTTATGGTGTCCAAAGAGTCACAGGTAAGGCTTAACTTGCATTTTAGTGTGCAGTACATGCTAAAACAGTTTGTTTTCTTTACCAAACAGCTCAATCTCATAAAGTAAATATAAATGAGGAAGTCATTGTACTGCCAATCTAAGTTCATCATTTGGAAATCCTTCAAATTATTCCTATCACAGAGCCAACTATTTGCAAAATCTGAATATATTTGCCACTTGGTGCAGGTTTTTGGAGATCAATATCCATTCACATTGCTGCTGATGTCTTCTGTAGACCAATAACAAAATTATATTGCAAAATGTTTCAATGAAGATGAAGAGCATGGCTTAATTAGCTTCAGTGATATATTGTCAAAGTATTTTAATATGATTCTGCTTTTTCGCCATTATTCAAAACAAAATTCACTAAATTAATCTAAACCTTTCCTCAGTTTGAACCCAAGTTTCCCATAACTACCAAGCAGATTTATTTTCAAGGTTAAATTGAAACAGGCCTCGTGGGCAACTTAATTCATAGTGGAATCATAACTAAAAAGATAATTGGTAGTTTACCTCAAAATAGTGCTCAACACATACGTTTTCTATATCATTGTTCAGTTCATGCATGTTCACAACATTTTCCCTCAATCATCTCCTTTCAAGATCAAAGAACACCTTTTTTCACATCTTTCCACAACTCAATCTGCTTACAAGTCTATGCATTACAGGATCTGAATGTCTCCTAAGTTCCTTGATAGGCAAAACTGCATGTTTATTCAAGGTGTAATAAAGTCAGTATTAAAATATCCTGTTGTAGCAGCTGCTACCGCGGAATGAACACAAGACGTGAGTCGTAGAGTTTCAGAACAGAACTGTTTTATTTTCCCGCCTTGCGCGGGCCTTTTAAGGGAGACTGTTCCCGCCCAATGCAACCGGCAATGACGTATGTGCTACGTCATCAAGTCTTTACCGCGTGCGGGTTCTCCCCATCGCTCGGGGAAGACGAAGGCCCACCGCCATCTTGGGCCTCGCCGCTCCGACGCCGTGCGACCCAACTGCCGAGCCGGTTTGCTTACCCGGATGGTGAGTCACTGCACAATCCCCCCCCCAGAACCGGCGATACAGTCCCCAAGGTCCGCGGGCTGTGCCAGCCGCTGCTTAGGGGGTCGGCTTCTGCATCACGGCGTTGAAACCTCAACCGGTTGTTGCAGATCTAAATGGGCCGGTTTGAGGCGGTCCGTCGTGAAAACCTGTTCCCTGCCCCCAACATCCAAAATAAAGGTGGATCCATTATTCCTGATGACTCGGAACGGTCCCTCACATGGTCATTGCAACGGCGCCCGAGGTGTATCCCTGTGAACGAAAACAAACTTACAGTCTCGTAGTTCTTTGGGCTGACAGGATGGGGCTTGACCGTGCCGCAAGGTGGGGATCGGGGCCAAGTTGCCAAGCTTCTCGCGCAGTCTTTGTAGGACTGCTGGGGGTTGTTCCCCTTGGTCTCGAAGGGCAGGTACAAAATCCCCTGGGACAACTAGGGGCGCCCCGTACACAAGCTCAGCTGACGAAGCGCAGAGGTCTTCTTTGGGGGCAGTGCGTATGCCGAGCAGGACCCAAGGCAGTTCGTCAACCCAGTTAGGACCCCTCAGGTGGGCCATCAAGGCTGATTTCAGATGGTGGTGAAAACGTTCCACTAACCCGTTTGGTTAAGGGTGGTAGGCCGTGGTGGTGTGCAGCTGCGTCCCCAGCATGTTCACTAATACAGACCAGAGGCTGGAGGTAAATTGTGTGCCTCTGTCTGAAGTGATGTGAGCTGGAACACCAAAACGTGAGATCCAAGTTGTGAGCAGCACCTGGGCACAGGAATCAGTTGTGATGTCAGATAGAGGGGTTGCCTCTGGCCACCTCGTGAACTGGTCCACGATGGTAAGGAGGTACCGAGCCCCTCTTGAAACCAGCAGAGGGCCTACGAGGTTGACGTGGATGTGGTCGAACCTTCTACGGGTAGGCTTGAATTGTTGTGGTGGAACCTTGGTGTGTCATTGGATCTTCGATGTCTGGCAGTGCTGACAATTCCTGGCCCACTCTCTGACCTGTTTGTGCAGGCCATGCCAGATGAACTTGCTGGCGACCAGCCGGACAGTGGATCTGATGGACGGGTGCGCCAACCCATGTATCAAATCGAAAACGCGTTTCAGCCAGGCTGCAGGAACTATAGGGCGGGGTTGACCTGCTGTGATGTCGCAAAGGAGGGTCTGCTGACCAGGACCAACCAAGAAATCTTGGAGCTGCAGGCCCGAGATTGCGGTTTTGTAGCTGGGCAGTTCGTCGTCGGCTTGCTGTGCGGTAGCCGGGGCCTTGTAGTCGATACCCAGGGACAAGCTGTGGATGGCTGGTCTGGAAGGTGCGTCAGCAACGACATTGTCCTTCCCAGAGACATGTTGGACATCCATTGTGAATTCGGAAATATAGGACAAATGTCTCTGCTGATGAGCTGACCAGGGATCAGAGGCTTTGGAGAAGGCGAAGGACAAAGGCTTATGGTCAGTGAAGGCGGTGAAAGGCCTGCCTTCCAAAAAGTACCGGAAATGCCGGACCGCCAGTTACAGCGCTAGAAGTTCCCAATCAAAAGCGCTGTATTTCAGCTCGGGTGGTCTAAGGTGCCTGCTGAGAAATGCTAAGGGTTGCCAACTGCCTTCGATTAGTTGTTCCAGTACCCCACCAACCGCGGTGTTGGATGCGTTCACCGTGAGGGCGGTTGGGACATCTGTCCTAGGGTGTAGAAGCATCGTGGCATTTGCTAGAGCATCCTTGGCCTTAACAAAGGCAGCTGCAGCCTCGTCATTCCAGACGATGTCCTTGCCCTTACCAGCCATCAGCACAAACAAAGGGCGCAGGATACGGGCTGCTGCAGGGATGAACCGATGGTAAAAGTTGACCATCCTCAGGAATTCCTGCAGGCCTTTGACCGTGCTGGGGCGGGCAAAATGGCGGATAGCGTCCACCTTGGCAGGTAGGGGTGTTGCTCTGTCGTTGGTGATTCTGTGGCCGAGGAAATCGATAGAGTCAAGCCCAAATTGGCACTTGGCCGGGTTGATTGTGAGGCCGAAATCACAGAGATGGGAATACAGTTGGCAGAGGTGGGAAAGGTGATCTTGGCGGTCACGGCTGGCGATTAGTATGTCATCTAAGTAAATGAACACGAAGTCCAGGTCTCGGCTTACCGCGTCCATCAGCCACTGGAAGGTCTGCGCGGTGTTCTTAAGGCTGAATGGCATTCAAAGGAATTCGAAAAGGCCGAATGGGGTGATAGTTGCAGTTTTGGGGACGTCATCAGGATGGACCAGGATTTGGTGGTATCCCCGAACGAGGTCCACTTTGGAAAAGATGCGGCCCCATGTAGGTTCGCTGCAAAGTCCTGGATGTGAGGGATGGGATAGTGGTCTGGGGTGGTGGCACCATTCAGCCTGCGGGAGTCGCCGCAGGGCCTCCACCCGCCGGTGGCTTTGGGGACCATGTGCAGGGGGGAGGCCCAGGGGCTGTCTGACCTGCGAACAATCCCCAGCTCCTCCATGCGACGCGACTCTTCCTTTGTCAGGCGGAGCTTGTCTAGAGGTAGGCGTTGAGCTCAGGCATGAAGTGGTGGCCCTGTGGTAATGACGTGGTGTTGGACCCCGTGTTTGGGCACAGAATTCGTAAACTGAGGTGCCAAAACTGATGGGAATTCGGCTAGGAGCTTGGTGAACTCGTTGCCAGACAGGAAAATGGAGTCCAAGCGTGGGGCTGGTAGGCTGGTTTCTCCCGGGGGTAGGTCTGGAAGGTTGTGGAGTGGACTAGCTGTTTCCCTCGCAGGTCGACTAACAGGTTGTGGGCCTGAAGGAAATCGGCTACTAGGAGTGGTCGGGCGACGGTGGCAAGGGTGAAGGTCCAGGTGAAATGGCTGCCGCCGAATTGTAACTGAAGTGTACGGGTACAGAAAGTCCGTATTGTTGTGCCGTTTGCGGCATTGAGTACTGGACCTTGTTGCCTGTTACGAGTGTCGTGGCCGGTCGGGAGCAAAATACTGACCTCTGCTCCAGTATCGACGAGGAAATGCCGCCCGGACTGCTTGTCCCGAACGAATAGGAGGCTTTGTCGGTGGCCAGCCACCGTAGCTGTTAGCGGCAGCTGGAGCTGGCGTTTCCCTGACTTGCGGGGTGGGCGGCATTGATGGGCCTCCACGCCCCACCTCTGATGGTAGAAACACGGTTGGCTGGCAGTGTCGTTGTCTGTGTTTCCGGGGTGTGGTCACCCGGTTGCTAGGACTGGTTCAGGCGGGCGTTGGGCTCACGGCCTGGCGATTTGGCCGACGGACGAACCGCGCTCACGTTTGACCTTCCACAGGACATCTGCCCGGACAGCCACCTCACGAGGGTTGCTGAAATCAGCGTCGGCCAACAGCAGGTGAATGTCATTGGGTAGCCATTCGAGGAAGGCCTGTTCGAACATTAGGCAGGCCTTGTGCCCCTCGGCCAATGCCAGCATCTCATTCATTAGCGCAGATGGGGATCTGTCCCCCAGGCCATCGAGATGAAGCAGGCGGGTGGCGCGCTCATGACGGGAGAGGCCGAAGGTCCGAATCAGAAGGTCTTTGAAAGCCGGGTCCTTATGTTCCTCCTGAGGGGACTGGATGAAATCACTGACCTGGGTGGCTGTCTCCTGGTCCAGAGAGCTGACCACATGGTAGTACTTTGTGGAGTCGGAGGTGATCCGCCGAAGGTGGAATTGTGCTTCGGCCTGGTCAAACCAGACGCTGGGACGAAGCATCCAAAAGGTGGGCAGATTGAGTGCCACTGCGTTGGATGCTGCGTTGCCATCCATTGTGCAGGTCCAAAATCTGTTTGAACCGTCGGGGTCACCAATGTAGCGGCTGCTACCACGGAATGAACACAAGACGTGAGTCGCAGAGTTTCAGAACAGAACTGTTTTATTTTCCCGCCTTGCGCGGGTCTTTTAAGGGAAACTGTTCCCGCCCAACGCAACCGGCAATGCCGTATATGCTACGTCATTAAGTCTTTCCCGCGCGCGGGTTCTCCCTGTCGCCCGGGGAAGATGAAGGCCCGCCGCCATCTTGGGCCTCGCCGCTCCGACGCCGTGCGACCCGACTGCCGAGCCGGTTCGCTTACCCGGACAGTGAGTCACTACACTGTGATGTATACTTTTGGGCCATTACTTTGCTAGGATGCAAATACTAGGTAATACATGCTCACACTCTGATGTTTGGTCTTCATGAATTCTTGTAGGGAAGTGCAAATTGAAGAGATTTTCCAGAACTTACAGTGCGAATCCATTTTAACAACCTGCTGCAGAATAGATCGAGCACAGGAGTGTTCCTCCATCAGTTTCAATGGAGGAGAACAGCAGTGAGGGAATAAGTATTGGTATGTTTAGATCTTTAATTGGTTGAGGTAATCGAAATGTTTGTTATTTTTTTATATATTTGAATTCAATAATTAAAAAATTATTAGTACACACAATTAAAAAATAGCCTTAAATGTTTTTGAATGTGAAAATCATTTAAGGTTTTTGACAGCCAGCTTAGCTGGGAGCAGGGCATAGTTAGGGGGCTGGGCTTAACTAGCCATTAAAGCATTTCAGCAGTTTTGTGGTCTAGGCATGTTTCACCCCAGCCCCACCGTATCACGCACAGCCTCGCTGTTGTGGATCAGGCCAGCTTCATTCAGTGAGTTTGCACTGAGGGTGTTACACTACGTGGCTACACTTGACGTCCTCTTGTGAAATGAGGCTGGGCAAGTGGCTGAAGTGTCAATGGGGGAGCACCTTGAGATCAGTGATCATAATTGCATTAGTTTTAAAATAGTTATGAAAAAAAGGTAAGACTGGTCCACAAGTTAAAGACCTACATTATGAGGGGCATCGATGGGGTCAATGGTCACAGTCCTTTTCCCCAGGTTTGGAGAGACTAAAACTAGAGGGCATAAGTTTAAGGTGAGAGGGGAAAGATCTAAAGTGGACGAGGAGAAAGTTTTTCACACTGGGTGGCGGGGGGGTGGTATATCGAAGGAGCTGCCAGAGAAAGTGGTAGATTTGGGCACAATTGCAAATTTTAAAAATCATTTGGACAGGTTCATGATTAGGTAAGGTTTAGAGGGATGTGGGCCAAGCACAGGCAAATAGACACCTTGGTCAACGAGATGGGCCTGTTTCTATGCTGCCTAACTCTGTGTTGCTATGACTATATCTTTTCTCATACATTAATGGTGAGCACGGATGTCTAACTGGTGATCACAATTTCTGGGTGATCACATTCATTTCCAGAGCTTGTGGATTCAGCCAAATCCTTTTGCTTAGCCCAAATGCTGTGCAAAATTCTTTCAGCCTACAGCCTAATGTATTAAGAATTTGTTCAGCGTTTGCTCTGACTTACATTTTCCAGTGGATGCCAGATTCTGCAAACTATGAATTTTCTGATTTCAGGTAACCCAAACCCCTAATGTTCCTTTCCCACTTCTACTGGTCCCACCAAGGTCCTTTCTTCCTTTGTTCACTGTTTCCATTCCCTTTGTCCCCAACACCCTTGTTGTTACCTAGAGTTGTTAACCTCCTCCATCTGCCAACACCCACACACCTATCCACCTGGGTTCCTACTCTCTTTCCCTACCTTTCCTATACTCTCCACCATTTGCCCATCATCCCTCCCTCGTCTGGTTACACTGATCACCCTCCAGCATCTGTCTCTCCCCACCCCACCCCTATCCATCTGCCCATTTTCTTTCCTTATTTGTTTCCATCAATCATCTACCAGCTTCTGTCTCAAAATTTCCCCCTCCCCCTCCTAGCTTCACCTGCCCAATATCCCCCACCTCACCTGGTTCCACCTTTCACCTGCCAGCTCCCATCTCATCCCTGCCTCTCACCTCTTTATACTGCCTATCTCCCTCTAAGTCCTGATGCAGAGTCTTGACTTGAAATGTCTACTATCCCTTTGCCTCCACAGATACTGCTTGGCCTGGTGATTTCCTCCAGCAGTTTGCTTTTTGCTCCTGATTCCAGTATCTGCAGTCTCTTCTGTCTCTATAAACTAACCACTTTACTATTGCTATGTGATAGAGACCCAATGAATGGCTCAGAATCAGAATCAGGTTTATTATCATTAACACATGTCATGAAATTTGTTTTGTGGCAGCAGTACAGTACAAAGACATAAAAATTACTATAAGTTACAAAAATAAATAAGTAGTGCAAAAGAGGAATAACAAAGTAGTGTTCATGGACCGTTCAGAAATCTGATGGCAGAGGGGAAGAAGCTGTTCCCGAAACATTGAGTGTGAGTCTTCAGGCTCCTGTGCCTCCTCCCCAATGGTAGTAACGGGAAGAGGGCATGTCCCAAATGGTGAGGGTCCTTAATGCTGGACTCTGCCATCTTGAGGCACCCTCTCTTGAAGATGTCCTCGATGGAGAGGAGGGTCGTGCCCGTGATGGAGCTGGCTGAACCTACGACCCTCTGCAGCCTCTTTCAATCCTGCACATCGGAGGCTCCACATCAGGCGGTGATGCAACCAGTAAGAATGCTCTCCACTGTACATATGTAGAAATTTGCAAGAGCCTTTGGTGACATACCAAATCTCCTCAAACTCCTAATGAAGTAGAACTGTTGGCGTGCCTTCTTCATGATTGCATCAATGTGTTGGGCCCAGGATAGATCCTGACGACCAGGAACTTGAAGCTGCTTACCCTTTCCACCGCTGACCCCTCAATGAGGACTTGTGCGTGTTCTCCCGACTTCTCCTTCCTGAAGTCCACAATCGATTCCTTGGTCTTGCTAATGTTGAGTTTGAGGTTGTTGTTAGGACACCACTCAACCAGCTGATCTATCTCACTCCTGTACACCACCTCATTGCCATCTGAGGTTCTGCCAACAACAGATTCACATGACCTGCTGTCTCTCTGCCCTACTTGGCAATTCTGGGGGCATTTAACTTTTGCAATGGTCTTGATCCGTGTGCTTTTTCCTGTAATGTCACAGATGCTCTGAAGAACCAAATAAGTTTTGGAGCTGCATGCATTGTGAGAAACTGTAGGTCCTGCAAGGCCACATAGAGAAGAATCGAGTATGTTCTCTTGTATGTACAGTGCTGTCTGCTTAAATAGCACAATTTTATTTTCATTTGGCAGCATAAAAGTAAGCCTAGTCTTTCATGTGTGCCAACTGCTACACTGCACTAAAGGACTGGTGCCAAAAGGTGATATTTATCTCCGAGTGAATTCCCACTGCATTGAAAGGCTAACACAAGAACAACAGCCCTGAATATTCTTTGTTTATTATATAACAAAGGCTCTCTAACAATGTAGCTGTGACCCAGAATACACGCATTGTCCTCCTCCATGTTAGGTTGACAAATGAATATATTGAAGAGTTTTGAATCTGTTCACCTGCTGATGGTGAAAACCGTTATTTAAACAGTCAGTGTCCTTTAAAATAAAATGGAGAACAAACTTAGATAATGCATTTAAAATAAATTTTAATATTTTTCAATCCAGTCTACTGTCTTGTGGGATTATTTTTGTTTGAACTGAAAGTGAATTCAAGTGTCATCACAGGCAAGGTCAAGGAGCTGATTCCCACTCCCCAACCCCTGCCATTTTCAAATATTTTCTCTGTACCTTTGCAGAACGCCTTGACTCTGGTTGCAAGTGTACAGGTATCTCACCCAAGGGACAATTGCAGAAGTGTAAATTTGTACAATGAATGTTTGCATGATTTTCAGTGGGAGAAGTGGCATAATCCAAGTCCCATTCTCACCTGACTTTCACCCACATCAATTTTCCACAGAGTCACTGAAAAGTCATCAGAAACAAATACCTTGAGCTCAATTACCTTTTCTTCAGCCAGGGGCATTGTCAACAGCTATAGTACCATTATTGCTTCTTGCTTTGGAGCAGCTAACTCAAAGATCAGGTTTTTTTTGTTTAAAGTTACTTTATCTCCCTTTGTCAATCAGATTTATGCATTATCATATGTGGGAAGGACAAACGGAATAACAAATATTCAACACCTCGTCCAGAGCCAGTCTAAAACTAATTGCATGGGCTGTTAAACTGAAACTAAAGAGAAGCAAGGATTTACTCTCTTTCAAGCAGCAATAGATTTTCCTTTCATCTAAATTGGATATATCACTGAACTCTGGTTTCCTCCCACATTCTAAAGATGTACGGGTTAGGAGTTGTGGGCATACCATGTTGGTGCCAGAGAGTGGTGACATTTGTGGGCTGCCCCCAGCTCATTCTCAGTAATGCAAAAAAGACGCATTTCACAGTGTGTTTTGATGTACATGTGACTAATAAATATCTTATCTTTTCAGCTCTGGATCACCTTGACAATAAGAATACATATGTCAAGATGCTATTCATTGATTTCAGCTCAGCCTTCAACACCATAACACCTAATAAGCTCATCTGTAAACTCTTGGACTTTGACCTTGGGGCCTCCATCTGCAACTGGCTTCTAGACTTCTTGACCAGCAAACCTGAGTTAGTTAGAATTGGTCATAACATTTCATCAACCCTGACCCTCAACAGTGGTGCTCCTGGGGCTGCATGCTCAATCCTCTGCTCTACTCCCTGTATACCCATGACTGTGTATCCTGATACAGCACCAACTCGATCTTTAAGTTTGCTGATGACACCACTGTTACAATGAGAACGGAGTACAGGAAAGAGATTGCGAGCCTTGTATCATGGTGTTAGAACAACAACTTAGCCCGTTACATCAGCAAGACGAAAGAGTTGGTTGTTGACCTAAGGAAGCAGGGAGTGGATGAGCACAGGAACACAGCCCTATCCTCATCAATGAAGCTGGTATAGAGATGGTTGACCACTTCAAGTTTCTAGGCAACCATATCTACAGCAACCTCTCCTGGTCCCTCCATACCAACACAATGATCAAGAAAGTGCATCAGCATATGTACTTCCTTAGGCCCCTGAGAAGATTCAGCTTGCCCATGAGGATTCTCTCACACTTGTACAGATGCATGATAGAAAGTATCCTGATGGATTGTATCTCAGCTTGGTATGGCAACTACTCTGCTCTGGACTGATGGAACCTGCAGAGAGTGGTAAACACTGCCTAATCCATCACAGGTTCATCAATTGCTTCCATCCAGTCCATCCTGACAGCACGTTTCTTCAGGAAGGTTAATAGTATCGTCAAGGATGCCTGTCACCCTGGCCATTCCCTTTTCTTTCTTCTATCTTCTGGGAGAACGAGCTTGAAAGCGCAGATGACCAGAGTCAAGAACAGCTTCTTCCCCACTGCTATTAGACTTCTGAACCAATCACTTTTCACAACCCCTTCCTGGTGGTGCCACCATGTTCTCAGACTCTTGATTCTGCCTCTCTCTGTTATTGTCACCTTAGCATTTCAGATTGCACTACTATCTTTGCATCATTCTGTTGATTTGTGCTTGATGTATTTATTGTTATAACCATGTATACTGTGTTACTCTGTGAGCTTCATGGGAGCAAGGAATATCATTGCACCCTGGTATAGATGACAATAAATTAATCTGAATCTCAGAGCCCCTACCCAGAGTTGAGTATCAGCCAGTGAATTATATTTTTGACTTGAATATAAAAAATGACTGAAACGTTTTGAGAGTTGAGAGGCAAGGCATAAAGTATTGAGGCTCTGTGCTGTTCTTGTTGGGAATGGACCAATGTAGCTGGACCAATATATCCTCTGGTTGAAGGTCATCTACCTGCCCCTCCCCAAATCCATCACGGCAAAGATTTGGGTAAGGTAGCTGTATATTTTCTTGAGATAGTCATTTCCTGGAATTTAAGTGATGTCAATTTTACCTGTAACATGTCACTCTGTCCTTTCTGAATCATGGTGGGGGTACTTCAGATTGCCTGCTGCAAATTCAACAGATCTACCATGCTAAACCAAAAAGTGAGTTTGTGCCTGCACACTGTTGCTAAATTACATGAAGTGAATGTTAATAAACTGTCCAATGGATATATCACAATAAGCCTCAACCAACCTCAGCATTTTTTCCACTTTAACAATAAAAATTTGCATTTATATAACACCGTTACAAACTAAAGCTTCCCAAGATCTTTCACAGGAGCAATGCTCAAACATAATCTCACAGCAGCTCAGATAAAGAAACAATAAGCAGTACCTTAAGTGAAGCACTTAAGTAGTGAATCAGATAGTTTTTGGGAGGGACTTGCAGAGCAGGGATATACAAGAAGCCAGAATTACATAAACTCAAAAATCTTGGACACAGTTAGGCAGACATGAACAGAAGTGGCAAAGGTCTTGAATGGAATTTAAAGAATGAGAATTTTAAGAAAGAATGCCTTGCATATTTGCAGTGCTCCACCAAATCTTCCTGAAGATTTCAACTGCTCTACTTTTCTTTCCTCCTTAAAAGCTACCTCATTGGCCAACCTTTTGGTCAGCTCCACTTTATATGTTATGTCAAATTTTGTTTAATAAAACACAAGGTGTACCCTGAGGCTTTTTTGCATGTTCAAGCCTCCTCATAAATGCAAGTTGTTATTATTGAGAAATTGGTAAACAGGACATAAATACACAACATAAAACTTTGGGCACAAACAAGTTATAGAGGTAATAACAATATGCCAAGATGTCCTCAGTTCTTTATATCCCTCTATCAATTCCTCCCCCCAAGCACATCTTGGTTTGTTTATAAAGATTCTCTCCTGCCAACTAAACCAGGCTAAGGAGCATTTACTCAAATTACTGCGATGCCCCTGTGTCCTAAGTTAAACCATTTTCCATTGTTTCAACAATGACTTTCCTTCCATGAGATCAGAAATGGGAACATTTGCTGATGATCGTACAATGTTTAAATCCATCCAGAACTCCTCAGGAGAAATAAGATGCTCGTACCTCCATATGGCAAGATCTATACAACATTCAGGCTGATAAATGACAAGAAACATTCATGCTACATAAATGTCAGGCAATGACCATCTTCAACAAGAAGAAATCTAACTATTTACCCTTGATATTCAATCATGTTACCATTGCCAATTCTCCCATCATTATGATCCCAGAGGACATCATTGACCAGAGCTAAATGCAGCAACTGACTCATGTCCTGACAGTCCAAAACCTTTCAGCCATCTACAAGTTGGAGTATGATGTAAGATTCTCCACTTCTGGAGATTCGTTCAGATCCAACCTCACACAGGAAGCTTGACAACATCCAGAACAAGGCAGTCCTCTTGATTAGCCCACCATCTACCATCCTTAACACATTGTCTCTCCACCATCAGCACTCATGCACGGTGTACAGGCGACTACTGCGTAATGGCCATTCAGGTAACGGAAATTTGCCCTAACAGAGTTCACAAATCACTATCCAAAACCTTGTGATACAGAATAAAATTTGCTCTCACAGAATTTGTGAAAAAATAGTAAATAAATAAATGCTAAGTTTATTTTTTTCAACTCATGTTTCTTGGCACATGTGCAGATGATGCAGCTTCGTGTTACAAAAGATCACAATACAGACTGTTTCCTAGGAATGAGAATGCCCAGAATGTGAGGGTCGCCTGTACTATCTACAAAATGAACTGCAGCATCTCACCAAAGCTTCTCCAACTCTCCCCATACCTGGAACCTACTACAAAGAAGGACAAGAACAACAGATGCAAGAGAACATCACAACTGCAGGTTCGCCTTCAAATCCACACCTGACTTGGAAATACATTGCTGTTACCTTATCATCTCCCTGTACCCATAGCCCTGCACTTCTCATTTCTTCACAAGTCCTCATCCAGTTCCCTTCTCAATGCCACAATTAAATCTGCTTCCACTACTCTCCAGCAGGACATTCAAGATCCTAACCACTCACCGCAGAGAAGTTTTTCCTCGTGTCACTTTTTGGTTCCTCTGGCAATCACCTTCCATCTAAGTCCCCTGGTTGTGAACCAATTGAGAAGAGGTTCTTTCCTTTTACTCTGTCTCGCCCCTTCAGGATTTTAAGAGCCTCCGTCAGATCCCATCTCAACCTTCTCTGTTCTCTCTACACCAGAATTAATTCCAGAATCTTCTGCACCCTCCCAAAGTCTTTCACATGTTTCCTAGTATGGTGCCCACAATTGGACACAATACTCCTGTTTCAGTCAAACTAGTGTCTTGGAGAGTCTTCATGATTTCTTTACTCCTGTACTGTCCATCTCCATCTATAAAGACCAGAATCCTATATACTTTTTTTTAAAACATCTTCTCAGCCTGCACTGTCACTTTCAATGATTTGTGCAGATATACCCCTGGATCATATACCCTGTATACAGGCACATTCTCCTCCTCTCCCCCCCCCCCCCCCCCCCCCCCCATAACCATCAGTGGTATCTACAGGAGGAGCAGCCTCAAGAAGATCCCCACCATCCGTGCCACGCCATCTTTTTGCAGCTACCATCGGGTAGGAGATACAGAAGCCTGAAGTCCCACACCACCAGGTTCAAGAACAGCTACTTCTCTTCAACCATTTGGTTCTTGAACCAACCGGCAAAACCCTTCACCACTACAATTTAGCAACACTATGACCACTCTGATCACTTTGCATTAAATGGACTTTTTGTTCTAATTGTGTTTTTTTCTTGTAAAAATTGTGTATAATTTATGTTTTTCTAGTGAATGCAGCTTATATGATGCTATGTGCCCATGATGCTGCTGCAAGTGTTTTTCATTGCACCTGTGCACACATGTACTTGTGCATATGACAATAAACTTGACTTTGACCTCTGTATTCATGTATTTATTTTAAAATTGTGGCCTTTGTTATTTCTTGCCTCTCCACGTTCTGCCCACTGAAATGTCACTTCACAGTTTTCTGCATTAAATTAAATTTGCCATGTGTCTGCCGATTTCCCCAAGCCTGTCTATATCTGCCTGAATTCTATTTACTATCTTCTTCACAGTTCACTATGTTTCACACTTGTTTTACAAACAATCTTTGAAAATGTATTTTCAGAGGTTTGAATGATCTTATTTATTTGAAAGTTTCATATGGTATCAGTTTAGCAAAATGAATAATTGAAAAGAGCCTCCACAATCGTAATTTTGCTCTGAGTTGGGCTGAATTTGTACAAGAGGGATAGGTAGCTTCCATTTCTCAAACCTACAGAAGAAATAGAAGTTCCACATTACCTTCGGGCTTTGAACTTTGGCATGGTTTTCAGTTACAGATTTTTACATTGCTGATACGCTAATTAGTTTGGCAAGAAATATCTATGTATACTGCTGTTGGCAAAATGCGTGTTAAGAACAGAAATAGATTATGGTAGGGGAAAATCCTGTACTTACAATCTGAAATGAGAGAGAGCCACAGCCACTTGTATGGCGTTGGTAATTGATGGCGGTCTGGTTTGTTTGCTGGAAACATTGCCTCCTAATTTCAGCTGAGGAATACCTGCAATAAAACAAGTGTTGCCATGTCATAATTTAGGAGTAGAGTACCATACCATAAACACTGTTATTTGTTATGACAGATACTGTGGAATTTATATTGAACTAAGAATCTCTCCTCAACCAGTTCAGAAAACAACTCTTATTCATCCATAAATTATTTGCTAGTGTGGTGACTGGCAAAGAAACCCAACTATTTTCATTTTCATTATTCACAGCCAACTCATACTGGTCTGCAAAGGTTTTGATTTTGGCTTCACTATCACTCAGCTAATTGGAGTGTTAAATGACTCCTGATTTTAACTCCATGGGGAAACGAGTTACAAATTCACCAGTTGCTCCAGAAATGAGGCTATTGTAACCCAGAAGCCTCATTTTAAAAAACTGCTACGTGACATCCCACCCATTTCAACTGGAAGGGATGGAAGGCTAGAATATAAACACAGGAAATTTTCATTAGGAACAGAGGCCAGAAGACACTAAACAAGTGTCATCTTCATTAAAATTGTGAATATTGCAGTAGAGAAAAGAGGAATTGAGATACTAGATAAAAATGCAGACAATGCTGGTCTTATCTTTAAATAGGTTGGGGGCCACTCAAAGTTAATGAATCACCTGGTCCAAATTGGATGCATCATGCATTACAGAAGAGGATGGAGAAAGGGAAACACTGACAACAATCTTAGAATTCTTATCATTGAAGGACTGCAGATATTATACCCCTATTTCAAAAGGGGAGAGATAAAACAGGTGACCACAAGCCAATCAGTCCAATATCAGTGGTTGGAAAACCACAAGATACCATTGTAAAGGCAAAATTAATTATCACTTGAAGAAGTATAAATTACAACCAACACAAAATTGCTTTGGGCTAAGATTGATATAGCAATGGAGAGGGTTGATGAAGGATGCATACATGGAATTTTCAAAGACATCTGACAAAAATACAGGCGACCCTGCATTATGGCCACTCTAGTTATGGAAATGTGCTCTTACAGAATTCAAAAATCATGTTGCACAAATCAGTTTTTTTTAAATTGGGGAAAATTATGGAATGGGGTCCACTAGATTATTCAGATCATTTTTGTTATATTTTAATAATCTCCATTTAGGTCCAGGGAATTGAGTTTTGGAAACTGTCCAAATGGTACAATTTTAGATTATACGTTAAGGGTGGTAAAGGTGCAGAGTTACAAATTGTTGAATGTGGCAGAAGAAATTGGTAAGATGGTTAAAGTATAATGGGATACATAGCTTTGTACAGAGGACCATTGAATAGAGTAAATATAAAGTACTTCACACTTAACCTCTATAAAAATCATGGATTGTACCTCAGCTGAAGTATCATGTATGATTTGGGCAGATGTCCTGTGGAGGGCCAAGCACGAGAGCGGCTCGTCCGTCAGTCAAATCACCAGGCCGCTGGCAACCCTTGGCATTTTTCAGCAAGCACCTTAGACCGCCCGAACTGAAGTACAGCGCTTTTGATCGGGAACTTCTAGCGCTGTATCTGGCGGTCCGGCATTTCCGATACTTTCTAGAAGGCAGGCCTTTCACCGCTTTCACCGATCATAAGCCTCTGTCCTTTGCCTTCTCCAAAGTCTCCGATCCCTGGTCAGCTTGACAGCAGAGACATTTATCCTACATTTCCGAGTTCACAACTGACATCCAACATGTCTCCGGAAAGGATAATGTCATTGCTGATGCACTTTCCAGACCAACCATCCACAACCTATCCTTGGGTGTCGACTACACGGCCCTAGCTGACGCACAGCAGGCCGATGACGAACTGCCCAGCTACAGAACCGCAATCTCAGGTCTGCAGCTCCGAGATTTCTTGGTTGGTCCAGGTCAGCGGACCCTACTTTGCGATGTTGCGGCTGGTCAGCCCCGCCCTATAGTCCCTGCAGCCTGGTGGAGACGCATTTTTGACTCGGTACATGGGTTGGCGCACCCGTCCATCAGATCTACTGTCCGACTGGTCGCCAGCAAGTTTGTCTGGCATGGCCTGCGCAAACAGGTCAGTGAGTGGGCCAGGACTTGTCCGCACTGCCAGACGTCAAAAATCCAGCGACACATCAAGGTCCCACCACAGCAGTTCGAGCCTACCCGTAGGAGGTTCGACCACATACACGTCGACCTCGTGGGCCCTCTGCCGGTTTCAAGAGGAGCCCAGTACCTCCTTACCATCGTGGACCGGTTCACGAGGTGGCCTGAGGCAACCCCCCTGACTGACATCACCACTGATTCCTGCGCCCAGGCGCTGCTCACAACTTGGGTCTCACGTTTTGGCGTTCCGGCCCACATCACTTCAGACAGAGGCACCCAATTCACTTCCAATCTCTGGGCTGCATTAGCGAACCTGCTAGGGACGCAGCTGCACACCACCACGGCCTACCATCCTCAATCAAACGGGTTGGTGGAACGTTTTCACTGCCAGCTGAAATCGGCCTTGATGGCCCGCCTGAAGGGTCCTAACTGGGTTGACGAGCTGCCTTGAGTCCTGCTCGGCATACGCACTGCCCCCAAAGAAGACCTCCGCACTTCGTCAGCTGAGCTTGTATACGGGGCACCACTAGTTGTCCCCGGGGATTTCATACCTGCCCTTCGGGACCAAGGGGAACAACCCCCAGCAGTCCTACAAAGACTGCGCGAGAAGCTTGGCGACTTGGCCCCGATTCCCACCTCACGGCACGGTCAAGCCCCATCCTGCCAGCCCAAGGAACTACGGGACTGTAAGTTTGTTTTCGTTCGCAGGGGCACACCTCCGGCGCCATTGCAACGACCATATGAGGGACCGTTCCAAGTCATACGCAATAACGGATCCACTTTTATTTTGGACATTGGAGGCAGGGAACAGGTTTACACGGCGGACCGCCTCAAACCGGCCTATTTGGATCTGCAACAGCCTGTCGAGGTTGCCACGCCGCGACACAGAGGCCGCCCCCCTAAGCGGCAGCTGGCACAGCCCACGGACCTTGGGGACTGTATCGCCGGTTCTGGGGGGGGTTGTGTGGCGACTCACCGTCTAGTCAGGCGAACCGGCTCGGCAGTCGGGTCGCGCAGCGTCGGAGTGACGAGGCCCAAGATGGTGGCGGGCCTCGTCTTTCCGAGCGACGGGGAGGACCCGCGCGTGGGAAAGTCCTGACGACGTAGGATGACGTCATTACCGGTTGTTTTGGGCGGGAACATTCTCCCTTAAAGGGCCCGTGCAAGGCGGGAAAATAAACCAGCTCTGTTTGGCAATCCTCCGAGTAGAGTCTTGTTTTATTCCGCGGTAGCAACCGCTAAAAGAGAATTATTTTAGTACTTGTGGCTCACATTGAAGTCAGTGCACTTTCAACATTTTATTTTCATAAAATTATTAGCCAGTATAGACGCTGAAATACTGTGCACTATAACAATCTGTCCAAATAAACACCCTCATGGGAAATGCAAATGTAGTAAGAAGATCAAATTATTCGTTCAGAATTATTTCATCAAGTCACTCTATGATCAGAAAAGACATTGACATTAAGTGATCTAAACATAATTTGCACTTAAATCGTGCCTTAACATAGAACATTACAGCACATTATAGGCCCTACAGCCCACGATGTTGTGCCGACATTTTCTCCTGCTCCAATATCTATCTAACCCTTCCCTCCCATTTCTCTATCATTCATGTGCGTAGTAAAATATCTTCAGGTATCACACAGGACCATTAATGAAAAATATTTGACAGTCACATGAGGAAATATTAGGGCAGATTAAAGATCTCGGTCAGAAATTTAAGAAATTCAGAGGCAAAATACAAATGGGGAGGGGAAGGAAAAAAATTCAAGAGCAGATTAGTGATTGGAAGCTTCTCCTACTGGCAAATAAGATCAAGTCTGTTTGGTTTAGTGTCAGGCTATCTTCAAAGAAAATGATGGATCCCATGGCTGCGGGACAGCATTTGTGAAGCACTTCTGACTCCCCAATATTTTGCTTTAAGAATATTACCAATTTCTTCTGCCACATTCAAAAGTTTGTAACTCCGCACCTCCAGTACCCTCAACATATAATCTCAAATTGTACCATTTGGACAGTTTCCAAAACTCAATTCCCTGGACCTAAATGGAGATGATTAAAAAAAATAATATTCAGTATTAGATTGTCACCTGGGAGTGTGACAAATTATAGGGTTGTTGATAAGGCAGGTCTGGATATTGCTACCGTTAAGAGGGAACATGATGTTCTTTTACACAATTCACTGAAGAGAGATGGGATTGGGTGGGGGAAGATAGCAGATGTAATGATGAGGGAATAGGAATAAAGGTAAACTCGTTTTGGAGGGAAGGTATGTCAGAAGCTCATCTCAGGGGAATACCAAGGCTCTGGTCTTCCTATTATTTAATTGGAGGAAATTTCTAATCATACATAACAGAATGTGGAACAATGCAATGACCTACACAGTGAGAGACAAACAGAGGGGAAGTTACCACGTCAGGTGGATTTACCCAACAAACATTTTAAGAATCATAACTGATCAGGATTTTTTTTAAACAAGCCCAGAGAGGGGAAAAAAAACACTAAAAAAGCCAATTGCTGTTGGTTTATGAGCTCTGCTTTGCAGACTGCTTTATATTTGGCAAAGCTGTTCTGCAGAGCTGTGTAGTTCTGCACCTGTGGGTTGATTGTTGGTTAATTAAGTATTGTAACATTTCATTGTAATGTTCCAGTGCCGACTATGAAATAAAATATTTCACTTGATCCATCTGATACAAGACATATACCACAAAAAGGTACAAGGTCCTATTTACAGCCAAGCCCCACTGTTCTAATCCCTGCATGCAAGACGCCTGCTGAATATGATGAAACAGTAATTGGTTTTTGTTTTGTTAACAAAAAACAATTTTGCATAAATACCATTACAAATTTTCTAAAGGTAATTATGACATGCAAAGTTAATCGTTCACAGATCATGACAAGCACAGGTCTAGGCCAGTATCACATTAGACATTATAAAAAATAGATGACATAACATTGTACAAACTGGATTATACTCCCAGGCCTTGTTTAGCTTTTCACTTTACACCCTCTCACTCTCCTGATCTGCTTAACCATCATTCATTGAATATTAACCTCAGTGCTTTTTCTTCCAATGTGAAATCTTTCACTTACTCTGCACTGAATCTCACTGTTGTTGCTGCTATGTGTAAATATCAACTTTCCCACCTTCAGGGATTTTCTTTTGCTCCTATTTAAAAATTACATGCTAGTTTGATACATTTCAGTTTGCTAAATCTAAATGACAAATATCTTAAAATAATTTTTACACTTGTCACAGCGACAAGGAAACAATCAGTCCATCACTCAAATCAGTTTGTACAGATTTAAAAGATGCTGCTCAAGGGGCTGAAGCTCCTGAGTATTTTCTGCCCTCAGCATACATCGAAGATTGATCCCTAGAACAGTAGCTTCAGGGGAAGAGCCACAGTTTAGCTATTGCACACCAATGAGTTGAAATCTGTGCCAAAACTCCATTAACAATTTTCTCAAGGATTATATATAAACGATAGCATTAATAGGAATAAAATGGCACAATGAAAATGTTGATTTGAATGCTCTGTATTACATATACCTTATTCACAAAAATTTTAATCGATGTTGAAATTTTCTTTAACAGCAGCTGTAGCTGAGCAAGGACTCAGTACTGTTCTGGTTTCTGTCCATAAGTAAGGCACTGGGTAAAAGTACGACTTCGGTGAAACCAGAGTGTACAGTATAGAATCAGCTGCCCAGAGAGTACCCAGCCTGATTCTGCTTTCTATTGAGCACATGGAGGTGATTGCAAACATGTCTGGAGAGCACAAATAGCTCCCTCCAGACAAGCAGGAAATTTATTCCCATTCCCAATCTGTGGGACTCAGACCAAATAACTGGACCAGCGACTATTAGAGAGGATGGTACCCTCTCCTTATGCAACATTGTTGCACCCTTCAGAATAGATCGTCACACTTTTTGCAGCTGAGAGAAGAGTGAAGGTGCAGGTCCTTCTCAGGTTACGAACACCCAATTTATGGACAGCCTGTATGTAGGAATGAGCGCTTGGGAGACCAGTGGGATGGATTTGCCGGCTGATGTGAGTCTACAGGCATCTTCTGCCATGTGGGAACTTAGTTTGCGGCAATATCATTGGATCTTGCAGAGAAATCTGAATGATTGAGTTAAATGCCCTGGTTTAACTACACGTTGTCCTCATTTTGTCTGTGTTATATATTGCCAGGTTGCTGCATTTCCAACTTGTGAACAGTTCGGGTTACAAACACTTCTCAGGAACAGAACCCTGTCGTAAACTGGGCAGACATCTGCAACTAACAGTGTTGTCAAAGTTGTTGGGAATGACAGTGTCAGGGCATTAGAGCTTCCATCATTTAAAATTGCTTGTGTCTTAAGCAGTTTGACCTTTTTTTAAAAAAACGTACAATTATATATCTTAATGAATTGACTACGTAAATTTTTGTCTCCCTCCAAGAATTTTGTTGTAGACCAGTCTTGGAGTGAGCTTATCAAAGAAAAATTTCTAATAGTAGAGTCAATCATACCTGAACTTTAATTTATGATGTCATTTTTTTGAGATTTTTGTGAGTCATGTAGGAGCTAACAAGATCAACACATCCCTTGTCTATAGATAAGAGACAAAAGAGGACCATTTTGACTTTGGCCCACCTTAATTTGCTCTGAAAATTTGTTCTTTTAATTATAGCCCTAGTCAAGCACTATGAGTACCATATTTTCATTCCTTAAAATTCTTTTAATACATTGAAGGTTAACAGAATTTGTTACCAGATCCAATACCATCTTCTGTGCGTGCATTAGAGGCCTGAGCATGGACTCAAGAATAAATATCAGAGAAGATAGAAACTAAATTGGAGGTGAGGATTGAGGAGATGTATGTGGGAGGAGAAGCATGGACAAGTTGGGATGAAGGGCCTGTTTCCATGCTGTATAACGTTATGACTCTATGACCTGTAGTTTCAGTGGAGAGGTTGATATGGAGAAGGCAGAGGAGGAGAAACTAAGAAAGAGAGATAAGTAACTCAGCAGGAGGCTTTTTGCCATTGACAAGGGCATTAGTGTTGAGATGTCGCAAGTAGTGTGTGGTGGAGGCACAGGAAGAATGGAGGAGACAAGAGGACTTGAAATTTAGGTCAATGCACTAAGCAGTATGACAAAAGAGTTATTTTAGAGAGCTCTTGTTATTCAAACTGATGTAGCATTGAATTGATACAGTTCAGTACCAATCAGTCCGGAACTCCAAACAATGCATTTCATTGTTCTTTCACACCTTCCACAATAAATTGAAGGGGCATAACCAGTGAATTACAAACAGTTTAGCTGCCTGTGAACAGCGATTTACACAGTAAATCTCAATTTATGCTTTATTTACACATTAAATAACCTGAATATGTGGTCATTTGGCCAATGACAAGTGATCCTGCAGCTTTGTGTACTGTTGAATAACTTAGCTCTTTGCTTGCTGCAACTTTGAAAAGTGTAGGCAGAGTAAAATTTAAAATTCCTGGTGGTGTACTAAAGGGGCAGAAAATTTAATTCTCATTTAACCTTATGCACAAAATGAGTTGTCAAAACGAGGTATTTGCTTAATTTACTTAATTTACTAGAATTACAAACTTATTTTTCTATGATCAATAAAATAATCATAAATCCATCAAGGATTTAAAGTCTGCTTTACCATTCAATGAGTTCATGGCTGAGCCATTCTTAGCTGCAACTCCATTTTCCTATCTGATCCTCAATTCCCTTATAATCCAGCCTTGAATATATTTAATGACTGTCTCACCAGCTCTCTGGGGTAAAGAAATCCAAAGGTCCACAAACTTGAGAAGAAATTCCTTCTCGATAAGGAGGAATTCCTTAAGTAGGCAATCCCCCATCCTGAGTCAATTCCCCTCGTTCTGGATTCCTCCACAAGAGAAAACATTCTTTCAGCATCAACTCTATCAAGCCCCCTCAGAAACGATGTTCATTGGGAACAAGAAACTTGTTTAGCTTTTTACATATTTAATGCTAACGAGTAATAACTGAAAACTGTAAAAGTTTTAAATAATCAGAGCTCATAGTTTTCTAATCTTAAAGGACGGTATGGAGGAGTGGGTACAAAGTTGGGCTCATTTTGAGAAATTAGGCACAATGACTTTTGGTCTGACAGTCCAGCTCTGTTGCGTTGATAGCCTACTGGGCAGGCTCATCATCCCTTTGTTCCCCTAAAGGTGCTACAACATTCATTTCAACTGACCCCTCTCCAGTGATCAAGACCAGATCATGACCCAGAGCAAAAAAAAACCGCACAGGACATGTTATACTAAGTTTTGCATTAGCCCAGCATCTGCGTACAGAATACAGTGTTGGGCCTTCTTCCTCATATGTTAGCCATCAGGCCAATCACATCCCCTGAAATATGAGCGAATGTTGCAGTTCCTCACCATGAGGGGGCAGCAAGTTAACCCAGTCTGCATGATTTTCATTTGCATACTTCCCAGGTAGGTATCTCACACTACCTCAACATTAAGGAAATGGAAATTTGGTGCAGCAACCGCAAAGTCTCTGTGGGGAAGGACTGCAGCCTAGAGTCTTGCACCACTGGACGCTGAAAGGTTGGGTCCTGTGCAACAACTCTCAAATGCTTCATGGATACATTGATGAGGAAACATGAATGGCATTAACATATTGTAAGAGAATGTATTGAATTGATGTCACAATGAATATAGAAAATGGGTCCAATTATATTTAATGTATAATGAATATTTATATTGTTTGGGGGGGAAAAAAGTAGAATCCCTTCCTCCCAGTTGTTGCGCTAGCCTTTATTGTAGACTTGCAACGCCAAACAAGTGCTTGTGGAAGTCAGCTATGTTGCAAATCTTAAATGAGTTGTGCTTATGCTCTGCGTGTATCAATTTCAATTCACTGAAGTTATTCACCCTGCAAAACAGGGAGCTATCACTTTGGCCTACATTACCTCACATTGGATCTGGCAGAGTTACTCAGTTTACACTAGGAACAAGCAAAAACACGACAAATTTAAAGGAGTTACATTCATTGTAATGCCATGCTGAATGAAGATAGAGGCATAAGAGTATGAAATGCTGGAAACACTCAACAGGACAGGCAGCATCTGTGGGAAGAGCAACAGTGTTAACATTGCAAGCTGAAGACCTTTCCCTTTCCACAGATGCTGCCTGACATGCCAAGTGTTTCCAGCATCTTCTGGGTTTATTTCATGCCAAATGTTTCCAGCACCTGCATTCTTTTGATTTTCAATTATTACAGATTGAGACTTCAGCTCTTTCCTCACTAAGTCACAGAGCTGGCTACTGACAGCCTTGGTGAAGCACGTATAGTGCACAACCCATTCCACTGACAGGATAACCCACACAAGGCCTGTATAATCAAATTGAGTGAATGCTCCTCCTCTGTACTCTCACTCATTGACCCTCAAGAACTAGTCTCTCTCCTGTACTCTTCCTTCTCCTCCTACGTTACAAAACAGAGTGGGATAACCAGTTAGAGATAAAGAATTAACGTAAAACTCTGTTTTAACTCAAAAAAATGTTCGAAGAACAAATACCGAGCATCGCAATGGATTTATGCAATCACATCTCCAATATAGCTGCACCATTTCCAGACATGTACCTTGTTGAAATGATCCTTGGGCACTGCAACAAGCCGGGGATCACATTCTCTCCATGCCTGTACCCCATAAATACTTGAACAGTTCTGACCTGAGGCATGGCCAGCTTCAGGCACAGTGATTTCTCAAATCCTTGTAAAAAGTCAACAGAAAATGAAGAATTTAGGGGCATTACTCACATAATCTTTTTCACTGGTTTGGCAATTGCGTGATAAAGCTTGGAGAAACCCCGGGCCATCTTATTTTTATACAAGGAAATGCCCTCAAAGAAATAAGTAACACTTTTTCTTACTATTTCAGGGAAATACTGAAACATGACAAGTTTGGAAAGTCCCACCCACAAACACTTACTCAGATGTGCCCCTAAGTTTATTTTTTTTTAAAACGGCACAGGCCTGATTTATTGTATTGAAAAGGTGCTCATGTCATTTCAGATGATTTTCTTTTCTATGATTAGGCCACTAACACCACGGAAGACATACTTCACCTTTAAAAATGTTACTTTTAGCACAACGCTGAAGAAATATTGGATTAGCTGCCAGATTTTCAGTCCCTTGAAATGTGTTGGTATGCAAATTTGGAAGCTGATCTGTCACTCCCTAGTGGTAAAATGGAGAGTTCAACCATTCCAAACAAAAATTGCAACCACTTTTCTTAAAAAAGTAAAGCTGAGCACCTCACTAATGCCCTAAAAAAATTAGGTACATTGAAATGGCAGTACAGACGAGAATCAATTCCGCACAGTCCTCTGCCTGCGTTTCAACTGAACAAAAATGGAAAAATCAGCAGCAATGTTGACCTGTAGCAGTTTCCTGCAGATTTCACTGACCAGAATGATAAATTAGCAATTTACGAGCATCAACTGAAAGGAGAAAACAAAAATCACCATTAACTAGTAAGCACAATAAAAACCATAGACCAGCTTTAAATTTCAACACAGCTATGCATGGAAGTTTGGATAATTTGTTTCATCTCATGCCAGTATGAGTCAGCTTTCAAGTTATTTACCAGTAAGGGATTTCTGTCAAGTTATTCCTCAGGCCATTTGCATGACCCTCATGGATACTCATCTGGATGAATGTTTGCACTGTGTGTCACTTCAAGTTCAGACAAGATTTATCTCACTGTTGTGATATTTGATAGATAAATAAATATCAACCATGACAACTTAAGAAGAAATTCAGAAAAGGCCATAAAATGAGTCATTTGTCTTGAACCAAGAACATTTAAAAACTATGCAAAACTCAGCACATTTCTGTGTTTAGGTTATGTAAAAAACAGCTGAAAAGATGACATTTCTTTTTGTGAAATGAGTAACCTAAATCTAAATTTAACATTCCAGTCACCAGTGGTTCACTGATAAATGAGAGAAGGTATGAAATCATGTTTCCTGTCCAAACATTGAACTATTTTTGTATCCTTAGAAAAAGTATGCTTTTGAAATAAAATGTTGGTCTCGTACAAGAATCATTTTTGTAACTTCACACGTCAAACATGAACATTTTATTCTGCAAATTGAAACTGAGCATTTTGGTCCTTCAGTTATTAATCCTATTTCCAGTTCTGATTTATTTAATATCATTCTGATCAAAACCTACTTTCACAAAATGTTGGAATATTTATTTTTAAATACCAATCCTGTGTGCTAATATAGTTGTTTGAATATTTATAATCTATTCAAAATTTCAAGCTGGATAGAGATGTAGTTTGATCAACCCACCAACCTCCTCCACCACCATAAATGGATACCCTAGGAAGTTCAGTGGCTGAATTAACACATGGCACCCACTTCTTTTCTTATCTGCTGGAGCTATTGAAACTGTTCTTTGCAGGAACTTATCTGTGCCTTTCCCATGCACAAAGAGACTGTAGCATTTGCATGAATTAGAAAATATGCAATGCAGTGACAAGGATGGAAATATAATAAATCCACGTCTGGATGCATGTTTTCTGAATCTATGTTTTAAATGAGAGAATACCCTACCATTTTCCCTCCATCTTCTGAAATTATATTTTTCTTAAATAGTAGTGTACTTGCCCAGCTCTTACAGCTTGCCTTCAGAGAAACAAAACTCCAAACTGTTATTGTGAAAAGGTAATTGCAACAGAGGTCTGCTTGGGTATAAAAATAAAACTCAAAGCAAACCTGACCTGACCTGACCTGACCACAGCGAATCTGAACTGAGCTAGTGCACTTATCATTCTTTTCATTTTTGGCCAGTGCTGTAAAGTTAACAAATCTCAAACATGCATTTGATCTATTTGATGATGAAACACCAATTACTAATCAACATATGCAGTAATGTTAAGCAAATCACCCTGACCCAGATAAAGTACTGCCAGACATTCGACCCAAGTCAAACCTGAATGTTTTAATCAAAATATACATCCAATCTGAACTACTAACTTTCAGTACTAATTTCAGCCACCATTTCCTTCTGCTGCTTTGACTACAAGAGCAATTCTGAACATTTTCTGGCTCATTAATCTTCTCAGCAACCTGCAAGGCACAGATATTGATTTTCACATTTTCCCCATAGAAACAGCTGCTTACAGCATACAAGCAAAAAAGCCTTCTGAATGCAAACTAAAGGCTCTTCACAGGAAGTCAAATAAAGTATTATGGTATCCCTTAAAGCCACCTACATTTTTAACCCCATTTGTTTAGAGTTTGTGTGCATACTGCAAGAAGAAAAAAAGTTGCAAAAAGTAAAGTACATGCCAATAGGTAAAAGTTTATGAAGCCATTTTTCAGGTAATGATTCTCCATTTTCAGTGGTGAGGAGGGAGCAAGTGCTTTATGGAGCCAAAGAATATTTCATTTAGTAATATCAAGCTCAAACAGAAAATAGTTTAAAATTATGAATGAGTGCTTATCAAATACAAATAGAATTGGATGCACCACAAGCACAAGTCATCTAAAATAAATTAAGTGGAATTTTATTTAGTTTGATACTGCAATGATTCATACCTTGCATAAAACTGTTTGTGCTATTTAAAACCATTAATGTGTGTAGATTAAGTGGATTGTTTAGTAATTGCTTTAAACATTGGATAAAGCAACAAGCACATTCAAACTTGATATCCTGGTAGAAATTAAGGTTCTCTAGAGTAAGTGGGTGACTTAACAAAACAGAAATGCTGCATCATTCAATTAGCAGGACAAATTATTTAAATCATGGAAAAGAATCATTAGGCAATTTTAGAATATGATAGAACAATTTTTTGCTTTTTCTATATCAAAAGATCACCTAAAACTGTTCATCAGAGAAAAAAACTTAAGCTTTGAAGCAAACAGCTGGATTGTTTACAGGAAACAACTTAAAGGAAAATATCCCCATCAACCCACACATTCTAAAGTCATTGAGATAACTAATTGCTTCCGTCATTGCAAGTCCCTGAACAAATATTGCATCCTTGCCTTTTGAACTATGGTCACATCGTGCATTTTGTTTTTATTGTTGATACAAACAGTATGTGTTTTCTGCATAGCCAACATTGTTTCATTTTGGATAGAGAATTATTTTGAAATTAGCTTGTAAATTACATGAAATGCACTTTTTGGCCAGTCATATTCAGGTAAACCTAAGATGATATGAACACTGTACTTCTGCCTGACCAGAATTCCTACATAACAATTTATTTCTAATGCTCAAGGTCAAGACTGAAATGTCAAGCCATTTTCCAGGCTGGAATTTTGTTCCGACAGGAGCAAAAATTAGCACTTGGAGACTTAATTCAAATTCAAGTCCTCTTGGCAGAATTATCTTCCAGTTGAAGAATGCAACATGGCATCATCATCGACTACCTTTCTCATGTCAGGCAAGCTGAATCTCTTAGAGACACAAGAGACTGCAAATGCAGGCAATAGGAGGATCCAGGTGAGGGGGGTGATAGGCAGAAGGAGAGGGGAGAGTGGGACTGGCATGAGAAGCTGGGAGGTGATAGGTGGAAGTGACAAAGGGCTGAAAATGGTGGAATCTGATTGGAGAGGAGGGTGGAGCATGGAATAGAGGGAGGGAAGTGGGGAGGGGAACCAGTGGGAAGGGTATGTGGGTGATGGGCAGATGCAGAGTGTGGGGGAGGGGAAGAGACATTGTGATGGGGGCCAGGTGTATCAGGAGGAAAGAGGAGAGAGAAAAGGGACAGACGCAGAGCAGTTACCAGCAGTTGGAGAATTCAATGTTCATGCTGCCAGACTGCAGACTACCTAGACAGAATACGAGCTGCTGTTCCTCTGATTTACATTTAGCCTCAACATGGCAGTAGAGGAGATCGTGGACAGAGATGTTGGCGTGGGAATGGGGAGGAGAATTAAAATGGCTGGCCACCAGGAGATCCGGACAACCACAGTGGATGGAGCGAATGTGCTCGGCAAGGTGGTCAACCAATCTGCATCTAATCTCTTCTGAAAATCTGTGGGTATCAAGCTCCTGTTTGAATGGGATATATACTCTAGGACTGACCAGTGTGGTGCAAGGGAGCGCAGCATTGTCAGAAAAATGAAGCCAAAATTTGGCCAAAATTATGCCAAATATGAACTAAGTGGGAAGTAAGTGCACCCATGCCTTACCTTAAACCATGCTTTAAATTCTTGATGGTTATTTGCATCCTTTGATGGGCTTCCATTGCCTGTAAGGCCCTGTTGATAGTGTTTACGCTACTGGTGTGCTTTAAAAGTGTAACAGCACCTTGCTTCTCCTAAATAAATCCCCCCGGAATCCTAATCATTTGACTTAAAAGGGTTCAAAAAGATCAATTATCTTTCACAGTGTAAAAGAAGGCAAGCTCAAGATAGTTTCTGTGGAACCCATAACTTGACTGGTGGTGTACTGTGTGAAATTCCCAAGATAGCCTGGGAACTTCCCCAGACAAATTCTGTTCACATGGAGTTAGATAAGTGGAAAATCCACCTTCAGACCCACAATCCCATTCCACCACGCCCCCCCCCACAGGACAGAATCCAGAAGGAACAGAGCATTGCTCCATTTTCTGGCTGTTCATGTGCATGAAGTTACATTTTAGATTTATAGAGCCTAAGGGAAATTTAATGAGTTTTGCCTATTTGCCTATGGAAAAAAGGTGTTAGAACAAGTTTCCATCTATCTTCTTAGATTGAAATTTTAAAAAATCCCATGGTATTATTTGAAATAAAGCAGGGAATTCCTTGGGTGTCTTGGTCAAATTCCACTTTCAGATAACACCATTGAAACAGAAGGATTGTGTGGTTAATTATCCATTTTAATTCTGAATTTCCTCAGGGTCAGTCAGGGCTGCAGTAAAGGAAAAGCGATTGGCCAACACCAGAGAGAAAAAAAATATCAGAACTCAAATATGTGTTAAAAACAAAACAAAACTCTGCAATGTTGGAAATCTGAAAAAAAAACACATAAGACATTGGCAATTCACAGCAGATCAAGCAGCTTCTGTGGAGAGAGAATGTCAATTCCTGTTTCTCCTTCCACAGATGCCACCTGATCTGCTGAGTACTTGCAGTATTTTCGGTTCTTATTACCTGGGAGATTAAATTTGATAGTGCCTGAAAACAGACACAGGATTGCAATGGACAATAAACCCTCATCCGTTTAGTACAATGTAAGCAACATACCAACTCCAGTGCTGCCTGCTTGTTTGACTAATTGCATCATCCAGCAAGCACTACCATACTGACCCTTGGCCGGATACAAGGCCAGTGTACGACTAGTGATTAGTGCCCATCAAAACATAGACTGTACCTCTTAAAGAAGTGGGTATGCTCGCTGCTGCCATCATGACAAAGCAGTCTAAAGCCTGGCCTTATGGGCTTGGGAATAATGTCCTCCAGGGCCATCTGTAGATCACCACCCCAATAAAAATGAATTCCAAATCAAAATATGGATTCATAAATGTATCCCTGTTTGCTGTTTGTTCAGGAGGTCAAAGCATGCAAATTTAATAGCTGAAGGTAAACTCCGTGTAGCTGAAAAGAAGACTGGTCCTTTATTTTTGTGTTAAATGTGAGGAACTTTGGTGCAGGAAGAGAATTTGCTCACCTTGGCCAGTGCCAACACTAAAAACTCTCAGGTCATGTTCACTATGGGAGGTCACACTAACCTGTCCAATCAGGAACAATATTCTGTTTCATCAGTCATGGTGCACTTGCGGGGGAAGCGCTGACTGGAGCAATACCACCCAGAAAACAGCACAAAAATATGTGGTTGACAACATGACATGGTTATTTTATCAATTTGGTTTGTAAATCTTTATTTTGTGGCAGCTCTTACTTCTGCACTATGACCAAGTGGATGATGATGCTCAGTGGCAGAACGAGCAAGGTGCAAAATTGTTCCTGAATGGAAATTGGGCTTGTTACTGGAATCACAGAAGGATGGTTTCATCACAGCACCCTGGCTGTCTTAGTTGCCTCCTTTCCCTTGCTCCAGCTGTTCGGCATGCAGCTGGTTACAAGGGCCGTGCCCACATTGTTGTGGGATTCAGGTCACATAGTTTGCAGCAGATGAACATAGATCTGTCACCAGCTCTGTTGATTACTGCTGGGATCTACCAGAGTAATTCCAGCAGCAGAAGCAATGCTTCAGCATGCCAACGGTCAGTGCTATCACACTTCACATAGAAGTTGGCATTCACTGTATGCATATTGCTGCCTTTGATGACACATTGCATACAGTTTAGGAACTGGGATTCCTTGTGGCACTGTTATGGGATAGGGTTAACATGTGGCATCCATGAAACTACGTGCATGTAGTCGACGGCACCTGAACCAAAAGGAAGTCTGTAATCATTGCAAAAATCACTTGCTTGCTCCATATATTGAACTCTGGCAAATTCAGTCAAGCCACTAGGTGAACTCCATGTCTTTTTTTTTACATAATGCTAAGGGATCATTTATATCAATCTAACAGACAGATGAAATGGCTTGCTTTAAACAAAAAGAGTAAACTACCATTATTCGGCAAGTTACAAGATATTGCAAATAACTCCAGCTCCAGCCTTAGAGGAGAAAAGGTTTGTAGAATTGCAATAATACCAAGTAGTAAATAAATTGTCCATAATCCACTTAAGTGGAGGTGGGGGCAGGGAAGGTAGGGCCTTTGTGCTGTTCAGTGTGTTCAAGAACAAGACACAAATTTGGCTATTAAGATCCAAAGTGGGAGTGCCAGAGTCCAATCACAGTTGCATAATCATGGCATGATCTGCCCTCTTTGCATACATCAAGTTGGTTTTCAAAGCACGATATCCAGTTCCTTCATCAGCATGACATTTGATGAATATTCCTCAGATGCCATATAGGACAACTTAAGGGTATCAATAGCACCCAAAAAGCAAGCATAATAAATGATAATTTTAACTCCTGGTCTCAATCAGAGAAAACAAAAGGGATAATTGATAATATAGTCCCATAATGGATGCACTCCAACTGCACTATAGAGAGTGGAAGGCATCGCAAGAAGTAAGGCTGGCCTCTATCATCTTTGCCCCATTGATCTGAATATTGGAAAGAGTGGAATTCATGTCCTTGCATGGGTGAAAGTGAAGCCCAGCAGGATGTCTAGACCTTGCCCTTGGCTTCTATTTGCCAGAAATCTGCCAGAATATCGTGGGAAGATAACTCTCCTGTAATGAGAGCAAATTTTCAAAGGTAATAAAAACATGGAGCTGATGGCTTAGCTTGCCTCTTGAGCAGTTGTGAGGCACCACATCTTTCTCCTTCCATTTGGAGCAGATTCACAACTTGTTGCTGTCCTGTTACAAGAAGAGAACAATGCACATCCCTTTTATACTCTTAACCAATAATGTTTGATATTAGCATTAAAGTGAAAGAGTTCTCTCCCAATGCCAAAATTCCTTGCCTTTAACACACAAAAAGGTCCCCTTTTCAGCCATGTTGTTGCCTTTTATTAATTTTTCAGTATTTGATCATCAGTAGATATGCTGGCATTAATTCTGATTCCTGATTGCTCCTGAACAGAATAGCTTTAAAAGATATTTAAGTGTCAACTATACTTCTATGGCTCTGGAGTCACGCATCAGCCAGACCAGTTGAGTATGGAAAATTTCCTTCTCTGAACTACATCATTGAATCAGACGTGTTTTCATAACAATCCAATAGTTTTTTTTTTGTTTTTATATTTCTGAGACTAATTCCAGATTACAAACTGGTTTTAAATTCCATAGCTGGATTTGAACTTGGGGATCTAAATTGTTAATCCTGGCCTCAGGGTACTAGTCCAGTAACAATCACTGCAACATTACCTTAAGAGGGGCAATTCTATGAAGGTCTGCTATAAACTTCATCTTAATAGGCTCCTGTTTAGAACCTTGATGCAGGTGCCACACTATTTCTATCAATTACTTTGATCACGAGTTGGACAGGAAGGCTATGCTGTTAAATGAATTCCAAATCAAATTATGGATTCATAAATGTATCCCTGTTTGCTGTTGGGTCAGGAGGTCAAGCCATGCAAATTTAGTAGGCGAAAGTAAGCTTCATGTAGCTAAATAGAAGACTGGTCCTTTACTTGTGTGTTAAAGGCAGGATGAAAACTTGCTCACTCTGACACCCAGTGCCAACATCAAAAACTCTCAGGTTACATCCAGTAGAGGACGTCACACTAACCTGTCGAACCAGGAACAATCTTGTTTCACACAGCCTGATACGACTCACACAGTCATCCCTACTGTTTGACACCCAGATGCTGAACAAAGTCAAAGTAACAGTTGGACAACAGAGCTGGGGAAAACATTAAAACACAGAAACATTCTTTCCTCTTCAGCAGGTTAAGGCTTTCTGTGCCATTTTTTATTAAAGGCCAATTGATGTAAATAATTATGATGCAATGAAACACTGATATAAAACAAAACTTGTTTAAATAAATCAAAGTCCCAGTTAGATGGGGTGCAGAGTACCCATGAAGTAGGAAAACCATTGCTTCAGTAAAATGGTTGTTAAGGATGACTTAAGATTGTAAAAAGAGCATGCAAATTGTGAATTCACAGCAACTGACAGTGCAAAACCACTGGAGACTTGATTACTAGAGAGGTGCCAATGGACTAAAGGAACAAAAACAAACTTAGGTCAATCAAAGACTAAATTTATTTCACTTCCATCTGAAAAGTAATGGTATTGGCGATCAGGTATAAACTTGATTAGCTGCACAACATCAGGCTAGAAAACAACACTACACATAGATTTGAATGGGAAAGATCCAACCCTACCAACCATTGAATTCTTGAAGGAAATAACACCCAATTTAGAGTTGCAGCTCTAAAACCCTGGCTAGACCACACTTGGAGTATTGTGTTCAGTACTGGTTGCCCCATTATAGGAAGGATGTAGAAGCTTTAGAGGGGATGCAGAGGAGATTTACCAGGATGCTGCCTGGATTAGTGAACATGCCTTTTGAGGAAAGATTGAGCAAGCTAGGGCTTTTCTCTTTGGAGCGACGCAGGACGAGCAGTGACTTGATACAAGTGTACAAGATTATGAGAGGCATAGATAGAGTGGACAGCCAGCACCTTTTTCCCAGGGCGGCAATGGACAATACCAGAGGACATCCATTTAAGGTGAGTGGAGGAAAGTTTAGGGGAGATGTCAGAGGCAGTTTTTTTTATATATATATATATATATATACACACACACACAGATTGGTGGGTGCCTGGAATGCACTGCCGGAGGTGGTAGCAGAGACTGATACAATAGGAACCATTGAAAGACTCTTAGATAGGAACATGGATGCAAGAAAAATGGAGGGTTATGGGCAGTATAAGAGGGAAGGGTTAGGTTGATCATGAAGTAGGTATTTATATAGGTCAGCACAACATCGTGGGCTGAAGGGCCCACACTGTGCTGTAGTGTTCTATGTTAACTCTTGAAAATATGTCCCAAGGGTATTTGACATGAAAGACTCATAGTTAAATACTTCATGTCAAAAAAAAGCTCATCTCCAGTAGACTATTTTCCTCACTTCACCCATCCTGTTGGGAGCTCCTCAAGGCATGTTTTTGGCCCATTTATCTACATCCCACCCCTTGGAGACATCATTCAAGACACCCCTTGGAGGGATCAGTTTCTACTGTCAAGAAGGAGATGGCTGGATTTCGTGATCCTTCACATCCATTGCGCTTGCCTGACACCGGGTCTTGGGAGTGCCGGTTTCCTCCAGTTAAAGTTTTATCATGATAGGAGACAATCTCCATCCGCTACATTTCCACACTTTCACCCACTTACTCAATCGCCTCCCCCCAGCCCCTGTCCTTTTCAGACTGAACCACATTGCTTAAACCTCATCATCCTACTCAGCTCCTAGTTTGGCATCCAACTCCACAATCTGTCAATATACACCTAATTCCATCTATGCAAAAGCACAAGCCTCTGCTTTTAACCACCTGCTACTGAATCATCCCTCATTCGTGGCTTGGCTATCTGTACACCTGACTATTTTGATCAAAGTCAAAAGACTGCCGATGGTGGCGATCTGAAATAAACAGAAAATACTGTAAGTACTCAGCAGGTCAGGCAGCGTCCGTGGAAAGAGAAGCAGAGGTAAATTTCAGCTCAAACACCTTTTATCATAACAGGGAAAAAGAGAAGGTGGGGTGGGATGAATAGGACTAAGGGGACATCTCTGACAGGATGAGGCCAGGGTTATTGTGGTGAGAAGACGTTGATGAAGCCAACTGGTTGATAGGTTAATCAGTGTAGCCAGAGAAAAAAAAAATGAAGAAAGGAACAGATAATAGAGAGACAAAGGACTGCAGATGCTGGAATGTAGATGAAAAACACTAATGATGCAGGAGGAACTCAGCAGGCCAGGCAGCATCTGTGGAGAAACACAGGTGGTCAATGTTTCAGGTCAGGACCCTTCTTCAGGACTGAAACAGATAATAGCTGTGAATTGACGGTCTGACCAGCAGGAAATGCCCAGCAGATCAGGCAGCATCAGTGCAGAGAAAAAAAATGGAGTCAATGTTACAGATAGATAACCTACAGCAGAACTGGCCAGTTCTGATACAAACAGAGAAAGTGAATTACCTGCAATTGTTGTATTCAACATAGAGTCCAAAAGGCTGCAATATACCCAGATGAAAGATGAGGTGCCATTCCTCAAACTTATGATGGGCTTCTTTAGAACAGTGTAGGAGGCCACGGAGAGATATGTCAAAGTGGGAGTGGGATGAAGAATTAAAGTGACAGGTAACTGGAAGCTCAAGAGTTCTTGCTGACTGAACTTGAGCCCTCTTCAAAGTGGTCACCCAACCTATGTTTGGCTTCTCTAACGTAGGGGAGACCACATTGTGAGCACCAGATGAAGGACATTAGATGAAAGTGCAAGTGAATCTCTGCTTCACCTGGAAGGATTGTTTGGGTCCCTGGATGGCAGCATGCAGCCATGGCCCTATGCAGCCACAGGAGTTGCAGCACCTAACCTTTTACCTCTTTCCTTCCCACCATCGAGGAATTACCCAATTCATTGCTTCCCATCTCCTATTCCATACTGTCCTGCTCATTAAATACTACCATCCCCAACAGTTTACATTTAAAATTTTTATCCTAAATATTTAAATTTCTTCGTGGTCTTTTAACGCTACACCCAATTCCTTCCAAAATCTCTCCCTCATCCTTCATTTCTTAGGAAGCCTTCCACAGACACAGTCTTTTCGAACAGACTTTTGGTCAGCCTATCAAATGTGTCCTAAGCTGACTAGGCGATGAATCTATTCTATTTTACTGAAGTATTTGGGACATTTTCTAAAACAGAATCATAACAAGCAAAAAAGAGCCAGTTTACCATACTTATGCCGGCTCTCTGAAAAGATTGTTACTGAGTTAGGGTGAAATGAATGATTGCTATTGTTAGAGGTCTTGAACTTACCTGGTACCCACATAATAAAAAATAAAAACTTAACTTCAGAAAAGAATTTTCTTGCAGAGAAAAGCAAAGACCAAGTTCCAAAGCACATTTGTCTCTTACATGTACATACTTCAGAGTTAACACATCTGTTAATGAAAAGCAATAAAATGCAAACATATTCTTATGATCCAGTCAGCAGAAGATTGAGATAAAATGGTTGAAAGAGGGGGGAACAGAAATTCAGAAAATTAAAATGTTATTCACCAAACACTTGGGCAATCTAAATATAGATTTAGCAAAGCCAAGGGCGTGTAAAAAGTTCAGCATGTTAACTTACTTAAAATTTGAAGGTTCCAATTTATTTCATAAAGTTGCAGGTTTAAAGGAGAGTGAGGTGGGCTTAAAAGAAGATAACAATGCATTACATGCTGCCCAACACAGAAATTTCTTCAGGGTAGATATAAAATATTTGAAATCAGACAAAGAACTCTACCTTGCTCTCTGCATTAAGGAATAAGTGCAATTTCTAATATATGATAGTTACTTCTTGTCTTAAATTAATGTATTGGCCAGTCCACGCTTGGAATATTGTATGCATTCTGGTCATCACACCATAAAAAGGATGTGGTAGGTCTAGAAAGACTGCAGGAAAGATTCACCACAATGTTGCCTGAAATGGAAGGCTATATTTACAAGGATAGGTTGGGATTGTTCTCACTGGAACACAGGAGGCTGAAGTGTGGCCTTATAGAGGTTTATAAAATTATGGGGGGCATAATTTTATAGATAGTCACAGTCTTTTTTGATAGGTAGGAAGTCTAAAACAGGAGGACAAAGGTTAATTGTGAGAGGAGAAGTATTTAAAGGGGACTTGAGGGGCAAGTATTTCACTAAGAGGGCAGTGGGTATATGGAACAAGCTGCCAGAGGAGGTGGCAGATTCAGGTATAACCATAGTGTTCAAAAGGTATTTGGACAGGTACATGGATAAGAAGGGAATAGAGGGATATCGGTCAAACGCCAGAAAATGGAACATTCATAGATAGGCATCTTGGCTGGCATGGTCGAGTCAGGTCGAAGAGTCTGTTTTCGTGCTGTATGACTCTATGACTTAAAGCTCATATGACATTTAAATGTCTTCCATGTGATTTTCATCATTTTAAAAATAAACATCTGCTCGAGAAAAAAAAGTGTGGTAGAGGTGCAGGAAGCAACTTCGTGCTGGTCAGTTCTTCCTTTTTGGTGCCATTTCCTTTAATGGCACAGCCACAAAGGATGTTGTGCATCATATGTATTTTTTGAATACGGTACAGTGTAACTCATTTTAGTGAAGGATTAGTCCCTTCAAAATGAATGTTGTTTCAACCTCAAAGTCTTGATAATTAGTTAAAAGAAACACATCAAGAGAAATACAGCCATTTAAGCCTGTGTTCCACCATTCAATTAAATCCTGCCTGATATACATCTCAATTTCATTTGTTTATTATATCCAATCCTCATAAAACATTGGATAATATATTAATACAATCAAATGCTTTGCTTCTATTTTCTTTAAATATTTCTGAATAATAATATTTAGAATGTGATCATGGATTGTAAAACACATGCAGTGCCCATTGATGCCTTGATTAAATTTACACTTGTTGGCTGCTGAACTGTTTTTCTTCTTGCATACTTGAAACATTCATTCTTTGAAGATCTTTATGTAACTGTAGAGTTCAGTAGTAGAAGCCTTCAATCAGCATTAATATGTGTCTATGTTCTGTGCCACCAATGATGTGGTTGGAGAAAAAAAAACTGCAGTTCTGAGATTTCTTTTAATAAGCATTTTCTATTGTCATCAAATGGAAACATCAATGAGGCAAGAATGTTGATATTTACTCAGATCATATTGAATAATATGTTATGGTGCAGTAAACATTCTTTTAAAAGGAGGCTAGACAAGCACAGGAGGGAGAAAGGAATGAAAGGTTGTGCTGATAGATTTAGACGAGACAGGGAAAAGCTCAAATGGCACATAAACCCTAGCATGTTCTGGTTAGACTGATTGCCCTGCTACTATACTGTAAATTCAATGTATCCCAAGAAATACTTTTAATATTTAGATTCAATATCATTTGATATGAAATGGTACACAACTCACATTGGTCTCCGAGCTCTCAAATGTCCTCCCTAACTTGTGAGATAACAAAACTATATTTTGCAATCGATCCTAAAACTAAATTAAATTTATTGACAGAGTACTCACTACTCTTCTTGTGGCCATACTTATCACTGAGGCCAGTATGGTTCCTGGCATTTTACTGTTTGTCCCCATTTGCTATCTGAATTAATTACCTCCTTGTCCTTACATTTGTAACAAATAAATCAAAATGCATGAAAATTGACAGCAACCTTGACCTAATTTGTAAATGTTCCTCCATCCCTTATCCAAAGATTGAAGCTCAGCTTAGTGCAAGACAAAATCTTGCACATTTTTTCCTGTGGATTGTAGTGAACTTCAGTTTGTAAAGTACAATTACAAGGCACGATATAAAGACATGTTATTGTTGCAGGTTTATTACAAAAAAAATTGGCATTAAGCCAATTTATTCCATCAGGTGAGCAAATACTTGGTCAAAGAGGCAGATTTTAAATGGCATCTTATAGGAGCAGTAGAGAAGCAATAACGTACAAACCACACCACAAAACAACAAGTTGCATACAGAATCATAGACTCATGCAGCAAAGCCACAAAGGGCAGGCAGCCTGTCAACTATGTGCCGGTTATTTGAAAGAGCTATACAATTTAGTATTGCAACTTAGGCTTTTCTTACACTCTGCAATTAGTCATCGCCAAGTACACTTATAATTACCTTCTTAATTTTCTAATGGAATCTGATTTCAGCAATTTGCCACTTACCCATTATTAACAATTCTATGTGAAAAAAAAATCTCAGTTCTCCTCCACTTCTTTGGCCAATTATTTAAAATGTATGACCTCTAGTTAGTCACCTACATGCTAAACAAAATTCCCTGGTTGTTCCCTCAAAATGCTTCAGTTTTTGATACCTCTATTATGCCTTTTTTGTTCTAAACAGGACAACTCCTGCTTCTCAAAACAATCCACTCACCTCAGACATCTCTCATCACAGGCATCATCCTGGTAAAAATCCTTTGCACCCTCTCCAAGCCATGAAATCTTTCCTCAAAATGTGCATTGCCCAGAATTTGACTCAGCTGACAAAAAAGGGTCTTTGATCCAAATGCTAACTCTATTTCCCTTTCCACAGGTGATGCTTAGCCCACAGTGTTTCCAGTATCTTGTGTTTTCATTCTTATTCCAGCTGAGGCAATAATTAACGCTTTGTCCATGTTTATGCGTTCAATGCCCCTAATTACGAAGCCGAGATTCCTTTAGGAAAAAACAAATTGCTGGAGGAACTCAGCGGGTCAAGCAGTACAAGTGGAGATAACAGGATGGTCGATGTTTCAGATCAAGACCATGCATTAGGACTGGTGCAGAGTCTCGACCCAAAACGTTGATCATCCCTTTGCCTCCATAGATGCTGCTTGACATTGTGTTCCTCCAGCAGTTTGTTTTTGCTCCAGCTTTCAGCATCTGTAGTCTCTTTTGTCTACATGATTCCTCTAACTGGTTTATGTATTTAAATTACAATGCCTCTTCTTTCCCACACATCTAACAACATTGAATTACATCTGCTGAGTATCTATTTCCCCATTTTGTTTAATGTCTTCTTGAAGCTTGATGTAACCTTGTTCCTTGTTTATCATGTTGCCAAGTTTTATATCATATCCATATTTTGCAATTATATTCTCTCCATTCAAGATCAGTTTAGTTACATTTGGCAAGTAGCAGAATGGATAGAAAACGGAGCTGAACTCAGATTCAGTGTACATTTTCAAATTTTCCAGTCAAAAGCAAAATTGGTGGGTAGGGTTAATACAGAAAAGGAATAACAAACTATATATTTATTGTAATAACCTTACAGATAAACATGTAGTTGGCAAATGTATTTCAATATTAGAAAGTATGAGGAAATGCCTTTTGGTAGGAACAATAAGGAGGCCATATGGTCCTCAGAAAGCAAGGAGGATCAAATACACAATCATGGAAGGCTATAAAATGCAAACATAGCATTGGAGTTAACTTCTAACGAATGGATTTGAAAACCAGAAGAAGTTAGCTTATATCATAAAGAGTACTGTGAACAGTTCTGGTCTCCATCTTATGAAAAGGATATGAAGGCACAGTTGATGGTGGAAGATAGATTTACTCAGGTCGTACTAGAACCGAGAGTTTATACCTCAGGAAAAAATTGGCAGCCTGGGCAAGTCGCCAAGGTAAGGGGTGAACTGATTGAGTTGTGCAAGATTATGTAAGGGTGTGATAGGGTAGATAAGAGTGTTTCCACTTGATTACAAGATCAGAACAACAAACCAGAACCATAGAACAAGATATTAACAAAGCCAAGGGAAACCTTTTTACAGAGAGTATTAGAATATGGAAATCACTACTACAAGGAATAATTTAGGAAACTAAAACAAACGAAGCCAAAGAGAAACAAAAAGGCAATGGAGCTTAATTTACAATTGTTACTATTTTATTGTATTCAACAATATGTTACTATGTAGTGATGTTTTCTTAAGGCTTTTCTCCATAGTGCTGATTCTATTCCTAAACCATATTAGTGTCTCAGCATCTTATTAGATTTTCCTTGAGTTCTGATACTGGAGAAAATTTTGTGATATAAATTACTCAAAGGGCTGCATAGCCTTCTGTGTTTAATGATCAATAGTGCAATGCTATTTCGGAACCTTGTTTACATTTTGGTAAGAACAGTTGGCTTTTCCAGGTTCTTACTATAGTCTGATCACTAATATTCACAGTAATGATCCACAGAGGCAAATTACACCATTACTGACATGCAAGTGAGGAAGTAGTGTGGATTTATAATTAAATCCACAGGATCCCCAAATTAATTGATTTCCTTGTAAGCAAGGACAGCCACCTTCCTACTCATAAAAGGAATTATATAACCACACAATTTGTTTTTGATGGTATCAAAGAGAAGAAAAATTTTGACATATGAATATATAAATTAGGAGCAAGAGTAGGCCACGCCTGCTCTGCCATTCTGTAAGATTGTGTATGGTCTGATTGTAATCCCAATTCTGCATCCCACTTTACCTGCGATTACATTTCACTCCTTGTTATGAATCTCTGCTTTAAAGCATTTACAGACCTTGCTTCCGTCAGCCTTAGAGGGAGAGAATTTGCAAAGACTCAACTCCCAGAGCGAAAAAAATTCACTTCATCTCCAACTCACATGGGTGACTCTATTTTTTTTAAAACAGCGACCCCCTAGATCTAGATTCTCCCACAAGAAGAAACATGTCCTCCACATTCATCCGCCTTGATGTGAAATCAGCCAGAACAGGTTGTGGTTTAACGTATAATAAAAAGAGGGAAGCGGTAAACATTAGATCAACAAGCACCTATGGAAAAGGAAAACAGTTAATTCTTCAAGTCAACATAGATGCATTTTCTTGTTTTTATTTCAGATTCCCAGCATCCGCAGGTTTTTGATGTTCGTTTACCCCTGGTTTAATTAGTTCTCCAATACAGGAACGACGCCAGCAATACAGCAATCCCTAACACCGCACCAAATCTCAGACTGATCTGCTGAGGCTGGGGTTGGGATTTGAATGTGAGACCTTCAGAGTGAAAAGTAAGAGCAAACTACGAATGCTCTTAATTGCATGCACACTAAAACCTATCAAATGCCATTTATCTCCCTATTAAATCGTGACCTTCGTGGATGCATTTCCATTTCACAATTACAACTCCATACTTTGTAACCCTATCGCTCGTTGCATCTGCACGCCCTGACGTTGAAGGCTGGAGAGGAATCAATGGTCTGTGCTTTCCCGTGAAGTTAAGTTTTACAGGTTTAGTGCAATCAAACCAATCGGTAGAAACACTTGGCTTTAATCTGGCTCACATAGTTCTCGAAAATATAACATCAGCAGAACAAAGATTGATATTGGAAACAGCCCTGGTTTTAAAAAGTGAAACCCTTTAAAGCCGAGACATATTTAACCGGGGAAATACATATCGAAAATAAAGCATCGAGTGGTGTAAATGAAACGGCAGCATGAAATTCCTTGCTGTTCGCAGGTATTATCCTGCCTTCTGTTTTTCCAGTGGTACGTCAGCCTTCATCACAGAAAAAAATTCAATACACCGCCCTAATCAGGAGGAATTCACATGAACCGTATCTTACCTGTTGATCTTCTGAACGAAAGCTCTCCGCTCGGAATTTAAAGTAGCCATCGATACTGTGTTTGTGCCCCGGAAATCCAGTTGAAGACCAAAGTTGAGGCGATGATCTAATTATGAAAGTACCCAGTCGGGGTGGAAACTTCCGCATTTTCACCTTTCTTTTCCAGCCCGGAGCCAATTGTACACGAGGGGCCTGGTTTATGTGCTAGCCAAATCAGCTGGTCGGGATTAAAGAGACCAGCCATTTCACAGAGAATATATGTAATTTACATTCTGCTGTGTGAAATTCAGATCTGCTTTTCAGCACTTTCAGAGTATTTGTCTCTCTAACACACACAGAGAATCAGGCTGACATTAACAGCGTGAGTGCTTAACCGAGGTAAACCCAACCTCAGTCACCAAACCGCAGTATGCAGACAACACTTGCACATATACGCATTCAGAGGCTTGCGCTCCATCCAGGTTATCGTCAACTTGCTAACTGAAGCATAGGGGAGAATGGGCCTGACGCATCACCTCCGCAAAGCAAACGTCCTCGACCGGGCTACTTCGGCTGCGTAACACTACTCTACGTCAATGAAGGTCCACGGTAAGACCTCGAACCACAACCCATTTTTCAACAGAAAATTCTCAATGCCGAAATTCCCCATCCCCATCAGTGTTTCAGCAAAGTTATTGGCCCGCTGAGATAAAGTGTGCAGATCAAGACTTCAAATCCTCCACAAAGCTCACGGTCCATCGGGCAGGAGTGATCCTTGCCCTCCCGTGTGCTTCTGGGTCAGGGGTTACCTACAGCAGGTACATCTCAGCACTCGAGGGACACCACCAACACAGTCCTCATAAGATCCTCCAAATCCACTGGTAGGATAAACAAACCAGCTAACACAGCTAATAATTTTAATATATAATAAATCATTTGTGCTTTAGTTTATTATTAGCATAAATCCTGGGTTTTGGTTCCACAGTCACGAGCTATTATTGCAATATTTGGGCACTTTAGGATGCATCCGAGACTTATTAAACCATGCTCAAAGATCACTGCCCAGACCCCATTACTGAATTATGTGTTGTTTACATGCATGCACTTCTTGGCAGGGATCACTGGATGGTAATACTAAGTTGATAAATGTGCAGACTCCCTTTAATAACTTTACTAAAAATTTGATTCCCCTGTATACTTACGGGTAACACAATTGAGCTGGTATTCTACGTTGCCGGTTGGTTCGTTTTCTTCACAGCTTTAATCTCTCGAAGAAACTGGTTAAATATTTATCTGAAAATAATTAAAATGCACCAAGAAAAGACAGACTTATTTAAATTATTACTTTGAAATACTTATTGAAAATTAATGTTAAATGTGGTTCAGATTAAACCATATGCTGTGATTTAACAAACTAATGCTTTCTATTTTTATATGTTTGTCATCATGTATGGTTATCAACAGATGGCGCTAGAACCTTACTACCAGAATGTCTTAATAATTTTCATCGTTGCAGCTCTACAGTTCATTGGTACACGTAACTTCTCAGGAAATTTGCAAGTAATTTATATGATTTGATACTGGAATTTTAAAATGAGTAAATGTCCTTTATCGTTTACATCACACCCACTTTTTATACAGTGAAATTCTCTAAGCATAGAACAGATCAGATAACATCAGTTCCTGCTTATCCCACCCAAATACGTGTCTATCTTTCCTTGCTGTCAGTTGTTAAATCCCTCCAATCATGTTTTCAGTCTGCCCCAGTTCCTAAACATTTGTAAACAGTCATTAGAAGTATAAGTGTGAACATGGACTGAAAAGTCGCTATTTTTAATTCTCTGTCTTTGCTCGGATAGATAAGTGTGGAACCAGTTGAGGATAATCCCAGGCAGTGTGCAACACTGGAGAGGCCCAAAGGATGCTGTTGTGGTAAACCACATCAAAGGTTGAAATCAGTTCATGGAGGACAAAATTACTTCTAGTGTCTGCCCCACAACCATCCTTGAACTGCTCCTATTTCTTTTGCCGCTGTAGTTAACGTTATCCAAAACACAGAGTCAAATTGCGCATATATGCTGAACACAGTCCTTTCTATCTTACCACCACCTCTCTTTGCCCTTGATTTTGTCTCAACTATCTGAATCTGATCCCAAGTTGTTTACACCTTTGATGTCAGGTGAATCCAAGAGGAGCTTTGAAGGACACATCTGTGGAATCAGTAAGACTGCCCAGTTCCACCTCCATAGGATGGCTTGATGCCACCTCTATTTCAGTTCCTCTGCTGCTGGAACCTCATCCATGCATTTATTATCTTCAGATGACTACTCCAAAAATATCCCTCATTCATTGCTCTATAAACTTGAGATTACTCAAAACTTGTCCATACCGCTATTTGCATTGTCTTGGGGTTTAAGAACAGGGGGGACGTAGAATAAAATTATTGGCAAAAGAACCAAATGTGATGACAAAATTATCTTTGCACAATGAGTGGTTATGTCTGAGATGCACCAGCAGAGGTAGTAGTGGAGCCAAATACAATTGTGTGTTCAGCAATGGAGCTGGATATGTATATGAAAGGTAAGAATTTGTAGGACTATGGGGAGAGGACAGGTTGTGGGACCAGCTCGATTATTCTGACATAACCCCCCCGCCCCCCTTCAGACTTGATTGGCTGAATGGATTCCTTCAGTGCTGTAACCAGACTGCGGAACATTAGTTTCAATTATGCAGCACCTCGGTTTTAAAACGTCCTCGCTTGGCTGGCGGTGAGAGGGGCCCTCCCGGTCAGATCCTTCCTGTATGGTTGGAACCTCACTCCCAGCACGCACTGCCCCCGGGAGGACTGCGCTGGGGACGAGACGGTCGCCCACCTCTTTGCGGGCTGTAGGTTTGCGAGGAGGGTGTGGCAAAAGGTGCAAGGGTCCTTGTCACGGTTCATCCCCAGCAGCAGTGTAACAGAGGATTCTTTGATCTACGGGCTGTTCCCGGGGACACACACACAGACGGACATCAACTGCTGCTGGAACGTCGTCAGCTCGGTGAAAGACGCTCTTTGGTCTGCCCTAAACTTGTTGGTCTTCCAGCACTGCGAGATGTCCGTAGGGGAATGCTGCTGGCTGGCACATTCCAGGCTGCAGGATTACGTGCTGAGGGATGCACTGAAGCTGGGCGCAGCCAACACAAAGGCTCGGTGGGGAAGGACTACAGTTTAGGGTTCTTCTGCCACTGGAGAGGGAGGGACGGGGACAGGCGAGAAAGCCCCTAAATATTGTAAATATGGGACCGGGTAGCTTCCAGGGAGCCACACATGTGGCATCGGTGCTGTTTTCTATATAAAAAAGTAAACACTAATGAATGATCTGTACAAGAATGTAAAGGTTTGCACTGTTTTGTAATTGTATATAGTTTGTCTTTTATTATGAATAAAGTTTATTTTGTATTAAAGAAGTCCATCCTTGCTATCAAATGCCTCAAAGACTTTGCCCCTCTCATTCTTTGTGATCTTTATCTAGCCTGACAAGATATTTGTGTTTTTACATTTCTGGCTTCTTACATATCCCCAAGTAAGACTACTCCACCACTGGCTGCTGTGCCTTCAGAAGTTAAGGTTCCAAGCTCTGGAATTCCCTCTGCAAATATCTCGAGTCCTCTACCTATCTTTCTTCCTTTTAAGACATTACCTAAAGCCTACATCTTTAAGAAAGGTTATAGATATATTTTGCCCTCCTATACCGCCCCCCTCCCCGCGGCTTGGTGTTTGATTTTTGAAACGTTGTTTAATATTGCAATTACCAGATTAAAGGTGCAAGATAAATGGAGGTTGGAGACATTGCCCTATTTCTGAATGGGTGTACAATTAAATCTAAGTATTTACGGACAGCACCATATCATTTAAGAGCATAACGCGTGACGTAGACCAGTTTGGTCAGGAGTTACAATTTCTTCAACTGAAGGCTTTTCGTCTGAGAGCAGGTATCCGAATTTTATTTTGCTGGAAATTATCAATTTTTTAAAGAAATATGAAAAATAAAAGCAAATAGATTGCAGGTTGACTGGAAGAATTGAAATCATTGGCACACTTTTGAGATTAAAGGCAAAAAAAACTGATGGAATTGCTTGAGCAACACACAAAATACTGGGGGAATTCAGCTGGTCAGGCAGCACCTATGGAGGGAAACGGACAGTTGACGTTTCGGGCCGATACCCTTCATCAGGGCTCCGATGGAGATGCTTAACTTGGGAGGTGAAGAAAAATTAACATTTCAGGACCTTTCATTAGAACTTGGGAAGCGTTACGGAGATGCAAGAGGTTGAGGGAAAGGATAAAAGGAAGTGTGTGCGATAAAACAAATGCAGGAGAGAAAAATGGGAAAAAAGATTAAAGCAACTTGCAATGGCTTGATTCGGAAATAAACTTTTGACAGTGCTGCAACTATGAGGCACATGGAACATATATCGGGGGCGGTCTCGGGCAGTAGCAAGTAAGCGGAATGGAACGCTGAAGTGAGTGAGTTAGTGTACGGCCGACACAACTTTCTACGTATGGAACGTTCGGCGCAGCTCGTTGAGTGCACGGTCGACACAACGTTCTATGTATGGAACGTTCGGCGCAGCTCGTTGAGTGCACGGTCGACACAACGTTCTATGTATGGAACGTTCGGCGCAGCTCGTTGAGTGCACGGCCGACACAATGTTCTATGTATGGAATGTTCGGCACAGCTCGTTGAGTGCACGGCCGACACAACGTTCTATGTATGGAACGTTCGGCACAGCTCGTTGAGTGTACGAGCTCAATCCATGTGACACCGGAAGCGGCTGCAGGGAGAGGCGAGTTCCACTCAGTGTGCTGAGACGGTGAGGAACTAGCACTGCCTCCTTCGTGTCTTTAATTCTTTCTTGAAGAGACAAATGAATAGACCTTTTATTTCTGTTTACAGGTAGTATGATGGCTGAGGCTTTTGTGAGAAGGAACAATGCCAGAAGCCGATGGCATTGCACATTCGTTCTTTACAATTAATTCTTTGTTAATGTAAACTTTTACCAAGCTGAGGTTCTTAATATCGGTGTAGTTCAAAATCAGTGTTCATGCAGTGAAGATCCAGTGTGCTTCTCAGTATACTATTGTTAGACGTTCAAGCATTCCTGAAACGGTTATACAGTTTGAAGAATGCTAAGCAGTAGGTATTTATGGGGTAGAGTAGTTTTAGCTGTGTAAGCAGCAGACGTCAACAGTTTTTTTTCTGATATCGTGCCTCGTCCATAACACTGGATTTGCATGTGCTACATTGTCTGACTAGAAGTCACTATTGTTATGACAACAGTTTGCATTTATACAGTGTTTTCAATGTAAGCATTTCACTGGAGTGTTATCAAACACAATCTGGGCTTCATAGAGAGATCTTCAGGGTGATGTCAAAAACTGGGATTGAAAGATAGTTTTATGCAAAGTTTTAAAGAAAAGTGGGGAGATTTAGGGAAGGAATTCAAAGACTGGAGCCCTTATCAGTCAAAGACTTAGCTATCAATAGTAGGATGATTAAAATCGTATATGGTCAACAGGCTGGAAATGAAGGGCAAATTGTACTGGATGAGGTTAGACTCAGTGATAAGACTGCAGAGACATTTGAAAGCAGGAATAAGAAATTTAAAAATTAGGAGCCAGGAGTGGTTACAGGAGTAATTGCTGAAAGGATTGGGGAATTTCTGTGAAGTGAGAGTAGTGGACACAGAGAGCATGATGAATTGAAACATGATTGAAATTGTCAAGGATGATAAGTCACTTGGTGCAGAGGGTGATGATCCTGTTTACAGAAAAACGTTATGGTATGTGGGGAGCTAATAGAGAACAAGGATTTTAATTGGGAAATAAGTGGGGTGGAACAAGTGGAATGCTCAGTGGAGGAAGAGATGGTCCACAGGAACAGGGGAACAGATAAAGGGGTAATTAAAGAGCCTCACAGTCATAATGGCCATCTGGGAGGGGTAAGCAGTGGCCGATATAGTGAGGCACAATTTAAAAGAAAGGTGTCATCACCTGTCAACCAGGTTTCCAACAAGGCTACAACATTGATGCAATCATCAACATTCAATGAGTAGATGCCAAAGGCCTTGTTAGTTGAGAGGCAGAAAGGGGCAGAGATAGCTGATTCACTGGTAGGATTAACAAGATCAGCATTAGAGTGAAGTGAATTGGATAGGAAAGAGCAAGATTAATACCCCACAGGTGCCTAAAAGAGTTTAGTGACAGAGCAGGATGGATCATTTACTGTTCATGAAGAGTCAACAGGATGCATTGCCCTAGACCTTTTTGGAGGATGCCCAGAGAGAAACAGATTCATCTAGGAGGGAGTCAAGCCTTGGACAGTGGCAGGAGTGTGGGAAGGCTGAGGAACACTGAATGGTGGGAGGCATTTATGGTGTAGTTGGATTGTGGCAGTCATTTATGAGGGCAGGGTACACAAAGAAGCAAAGAAGACAAGCATAGCAAAAGGAGAGATGTGCCCAAGAATGGTAAAAGGAGAGGTAGCAAAAAGAGAAAGTAGATATAGAAGGAAGAAGGAGCGGCACACAAAGTGCTGGAGGAACTCAGCAGGTCAGGCAGCATCTATGGAGGGAAATGGACAGTCAACGTTTCAGGTTGAGACCCTTCATCTGGACTCCATAGATGCTGCCTGACCCGTTGAGTTCCTCCAGCGCTTTGCGTGTTGCTCCAGATTCCAGCCTCTGCAGATTCTTGTGTCTCCATAGAAGGAAGAAGCTTGGATCTGGAGTGCCAGCAAATGCACATGTGGGTGGATACAGGGGGTAAGCAACTAAATATGCCAAGTTGTGTAGGGAATTTTAGGAGACATATCCTAGAAGTGAACAGAAAGGGAGAGAAGACAACAGGACAGAGAGTGGAGTTAAAGTCAGAGCTTCTGAGATGGGTTGAGTAAAATATAGCTAGGTAGTACTCGTGTGGAGCATTGACGACTCTTGTCCCATTTAATTGCAAAACGAGGAATTGGTGTCAATGTATGTTAAGTCTCGAAGTGGTGGAGGTATGTACTTCAACCCAGAGGTATGCGACTCTTGCCAAAAACTAGACTAGTGGGAGGTGAGCATTCAGCTAAGTCAATTCAGGTAATGCAGAGGGGGGGATAAGGGCTGTAGGCTAATAAAAATTACCTTAAAAGTTAAGAAGCCAAACAGGAGAATGGAGGCGCAGTGTGCCCAATATATACTACACTGTAGAATGCTGTTGTATAGTTCTGAGGTCGCTGGAATCCACAATGTAAATTTTGAACATTTGGCTATTATTTGTGCTAACAGCTGTTATTCTAGTGGTCATCTGTTGTGGCCAGCCCATTATTATGTGCACACCAGCACATCTACATCATGTATTATCTTGCACTATGATGCACTTCAGCACTATCTGCATACAGTCATATTACTATAACACTGGTAAAATTCAATGAGTATGTCATCAACATAGTGCAAGATTCATAGCCAGCATTGCCATTTAATTTCCTCAATTCATTTAGGCTGAAATCTTTCTATTAATTAAATCTTTTCAATATTTTATGAGGTTTCTTATGAGGATGTTCATCCTTTACCTTTTTATAATGAGTGAATTTTTCTTATAATCATTTGAAGAACCTGGATTAAAACTGCATCAACTCTTGTGTCCCATTTTTACATATATCTGGCATGCATGAACTCTACACATAAAAATTTCTTTTACTTGTTTTTTAAGGTGATTAGCTTTATCAAATTTCTTGCCAGATCTTTTGTGTGCCAATCACAGCATTGACAACTTGTTTTCCAGACATAACCCAGGTTCCATTTGCGAGGTGAAATTGAAAAGGCTATATCCTGCTTCAAAATTGTCCTTTTGTTTTTCTGTGAACACAAATACAGGCAGATATAATTGTAAATCGTGCACTTTTTGGTCTAAATGTGATATTGCAAGTGGAACTAGGATGGAGCATGGATGACTGTTGTCCTACCGGAATGTCAAAAAAAGGTTGGTGATGAAGTTGGAGGTGTCAACTGCTGTGAAGACCTTTGATAGATGGTGAACATGTACCCCAGCTTTTAATATTCAAAAGTCTTCAAAATACATGAGGAAAAAATATACAATTTTAATTACAATTTTAAACATTAAAAATTAAAACATTTCTCCATAATTAATAACATCCCATGATTTACAAATAATTAAAATGTAACTTGCCTTCTTGCTTTTCATCCTCAGATGTAAAATTTCTATTACAATAAATGGGTTTGCAGATTGCATCAGTAAACAGGTTCCACAGCTTGTATACTGGGCTGCTTCAGAAAGCTTGTGCTTTAAATGCAGATTCTATGGGGAGTCCAGCTGCAGAAGGTAGTGACAGATTTGCCTGCAATTTATGTGAAGAAAATAACTGCACTACAAAATTCAGAAGAAGATGAGATTAAAATTAGTTCTTGCTTTCAAGTTTTTTTTTAGCATTCAGTAAATCAAATCCACTATCTAAAAATGATTGGTGCTGATTGGCCAGGAATTTGGACATTTTCCACTGTCTTTTGCATTGTAATTAACTGGATCATTTCTGTTAAACTATGTACCTTTCTTATAACAATTTTTTTTTTAATGCAGTAGTTTGAGATGCCAATTGGCTTGGCCAAATTGGACAATAGATTTGGGCCCTGGCTTGGTGGTATGGGTGACATGCTTGAATGTTCTTTGGCTGAAAAAGGGAAAACAGCAGACTGCTGGCTGGCTTACTGATATTAAGCTGGAATGTGCAGCTTTCTAGTTTGTGTTATTTATGTACACACTCCTTTGCCAGATTAAGGTTAATTTCTAACTGTACATTGATAACATGCCACTGTGCCTTTTTGCCACCACCTTGATTTGCTGTTTGAGTATGTGATGCCACATTCATATTAAACTCTGTTGAAGTGACTCAGTAACTTTTAATTGATTCTTAACAGACATGGCAGATGTCCTTCTGGAAGAAGATGAAGAAGAATGTCCCAAGCTGGTTCCAATTGAAATAGGTCCAAATGTAGGAAGTGCACGGATCCCAGTAACAATCATAACTGGATATTTAGGTAAGTATTATTAAGGTAGATCAACAGATTAGGTTAATTGTAAAACTATTCCAATAACAAAATGTATCAACATATGAGGAACTAAAAATATTAGAAGTATAAAATAACAGGAACAAAACTGAAATGCTAATCATGGAGGTGGATATTATATCACTATCTTACTTTGCTGGGGTTTAGGGAGTACTCAGTAGAACTGAAAGGAAAGCCAAAAAAAAAGCAACAGTTTAGAATAATCTGTTAATATTATTGGGGAAAGTATTTTTGTAATAATGTAGACCAGACCTGGAGCGCTCTTTGTGTGCCCATGATCAGTTTGAAACATGGAGCCACGCCTTTGAAGGTTTATTTGGAAAAAAATAAAGATCTGTATTTAACTAGTATCTTTCAGTCCCTTGAAATATCCCAAATTGCTTTATAGCCAATAAAATACAAATGAAATATGATCACTGTAGTAATTTAGGAGACCAGGTAGCAAATTTGTGCGTGGTCATCTCTCACAAATGACACATAATGACCAAACAATCTGCTTTTGGCCTTGGTTTGAGAGAGAGTTTCCAATTTCAAGTTTTTAGCTGTGGAACTAAAATAAAATTGAATAGATTGTGTTTGATTCTTTTCATGTAAAATATACTCCTTTACTTTTCAATCAGTCTTAGTCTAATGCTATACCAAAATTGTTATTCTTTATGTCATTATGACAAACTGGGTTCTTTGTCCTGAATTTTCCAGAGCATCCACATAATATAACTAGCAATAGGAATAAAAGTCATGATCCATAGGATATAGGTAAGGCTAACAATCAACTATTATGCAGTTTGAGTCTTTAAAATTCATAATTTATTTGTTAATATATTTAACAGTTGTACATTGAGCACTGCAGTGACATAGCTAGTAAACCTGCTGCCTCACGGATCCAGTGATTTGGGTTTAACCCTGACCTCCAGTGTTGTCTGTGTGAAGTATGCATGTTCTCCGTGAGACTGCATAGATTTCTTCCAGGTTCTCTGGTTTCCTACCTCTCCTCAAAGACTCGCAAGTTGGTAGGTTAATTAGTTACTGTAAATTGCCCCTAATGTGTAGGTGAGAGGGAGAATCTGGGAGGAGCTGATGGCAATGAGGGGGGAAAAATGGGATTAGTGTAAGTGGGTGCTGGATTTCCCTGTTTCCTTCCTATATAACTCTGTGACTCTGATCGCTAAATATAATATATGTATATGGAAAAGAGAGATGTGGTTGTGGGATAAACTTCCTAATTGAAGCATGTCTGTTCTTCTAAGAACAACATCTTTACTATTGTATTTCGACAGGTGCTGGTAAAACAACACTTCTGAATTACATTCTAACGGAACAACACAATAAGAGGATTGCTGTAATCCTTAACGAGTTTGGTGAAGGTAAGCAATCTTCTGAATAAATGAATAAGATCTCACCTGAGCCAACTTGTGTATGAATTCAGACAAGAGTAAAGATGAAAAGGACATTTACACCATAGCTTATTGTTATCCTACATTTCACTTGACCGTCATGAGGAATAATGGTAAGCTCTTAGTAGGTGATGAATAATCTTTGGTAGGAAGTAGACAAATAGAGTTTGGTGCAATTAGACAAATAATCAATGACTTTGCAACTTGATTAATCATAGTGCAGTTTTTAATATTGTATCTACCGAAAATTTCAAATCTTGTGTTGTAGGGAGTGCTCTAGAGAAATCATTGGCTGTTAGCCATGCAGGAGAACTTTATGAGGAATGGTTGGAGCTACGGAATGGATGCCTTTGCTGTTCTGTGAAGTAGGTTCATGTTTTACTTTCTTTGACAAGTTTAATCTTCATAGAAAAAGGCTGATTTTTATAATGCTGTGAATAGTTAGGTAGAATAAGATGCAGTAAGCAAATAGACAGCAAAAAGGATGAATATATTTCAAATTTATATTCAACAGGACTGATTACTTTAAAGTAGCAGATCTATTGAATTTCTGCTTTTACATGGGCCATTTCTCCCAGATGTGTATATTTTTGTATTGAAGGTAAAAGGAATAAATGTCTGGTACTGTTCTGGTCTGAGTGTTGACTAATTAATTGCTGCAACAAAAAAAGCCCTGCTAAATATCAAAGAAGAAGAAGAAAGAACTTGCATTTATGTGGCATTTTTTCACAGCTTCACAACTTCCCAAAATGCTGCTTAGCCATTTTCTTCAAGTGATTATTGATTTCAAGGCTCTGTAAACCACTCTATATCCAATGAACTACTTTTGAAATGTCGTGTTACAGGAAAGCTACATCTAATACCCCCACAGCAAGCTCTTACAGATAGCAAGATTAGAATGACTAGATTTTGATTTAGCAATTTGATTATTTTGAGAAATTTAATGAAGAAGAAAAAAAACATAGTATGCAAACCATATTTTCAACACACTTGTATAGTTCCTAAATATAGGAATAGAATTTACCTAATGACATTTAAAACTAATTTTCAAGTTAGTGTGGCATTACTTTAGAAATAGTATTTTTAAAAGCTTTTAGATGAAAAATATTTGGATTAATGTGAAAAGTAATAGGGAAAACAATGGGGTAATCTAAAATATAAACAGATATCCAAATAAGAAATTCGTATCTACAAACTTGATGTGAATTTGACGGTTTTAATGTGCATCATGAAACCTTACTCTTACATTTGATTGTCCTTTATGCAGATTAAATGGGGTGCATGTTATTTGGCTTCTGGTAAATTCTAGCAATGTCTTGATATGTGTAAATTGCTAACAAATCTTATCTTTACTCATTCAGGTTAAATTTATTAAAATAAAACCTCAGCACATCGAGAATAGCTGCAATTAGCAAAACGTCACTTTTTGTCTTTCGAATGTGCTTAAAAAGCTTTCAAAGCAGTATTGATGTTCCTGAGATCTTGTATATGCAGTATTTTGTTGTATATCCTTCCCCCAACAAAAAATAACTTTATTGGAGCAGACTGTCACTCAAATATTGACACCAAAAAAAAAAGAAGTGGGCAAGAAGAGATGGTATATCTTTTGACCAAGGATATTTGCTGGATTACTCCTATAAGAGCATTGATTGCAAACAGACTAGGTGTGGAAAAAAATTGTAATGAGCTGCAGAAGTGGAATAGAGAATGTCATGCAGAAAGATAGATTAATATATATGAAGATGAGATTAAATAGGAAGAAGGTAATATTTGTTATCATGCTCTGCCTCAACTATGCCTGTGATCTCAAAGACTATCTGGGTATCTGCTGCATTGATGAGTTAGCATTTAGAACATCTTGCGTTTCAATGTTGTTTACCAATTCACCTTCAAATTTTCAAGGCATTTTTTGAACTATGGCACATGTTAGCAGTCTGTGTTGTCCAAGTTGAGCTATGTAAACTGTAGAGTGTGTTAGCTGCATATATTGGCTGAATTGTGAAGGACTATTACACAAAAAGTGCTGGAGGAACTCAGCAGGTCAGGCAGCATCCATGGAGGGAAATAAACAGTTGCTGTTTCGGGCCAAGACCCTTCATCAGGACTGGAAAGGAAGAGGGCAGAATCCAGAATAAGAAGGTGGGGGGGGAGGGGGAGGAGCACACGCAGGCAGGGGATAGGTGAGTCCAGGTGAGGGGGGGAAGGTAGGTAGGTGGGTGAGGGGGAGAAGATGTAATAAGCTGAGAAGTGATAGGTAGAAGAGGCAAAGGGCTGAAGAAGAAGGAATCTGGTAGGAGAGGGCAGTGGACCATGGAATAAAGGATGGGGGAGGAGAGGAGATGAGCAAGTCATCAAGGCAGGGTAAGGGAGCCACAGGAATAAGGGAAGACAAAGGAGTGGGGGGGGGTAGAAAAAGAAGGGGTAGAGTTACTGTTAAGTTAGAGAAATCGATGTTGAGGCCACACTTGGTTTCAACATTGATTTGTCTAGCTTCTGGTAACTCCACCCCTTCTTTGTCTTCCCTTATTCCTATGGCTCCCTTCCCGCACCGTGATGACCTGCCGATCTCCTCTCCTCCCCTTCCCCATCCTTTAGTCCACAGTCCACTGCCCTCTCCTACTGGACTCCTCCTCCTTCAGCCCTTTGCCTCTTCTACCTATCCCCTCTCAGTTTATTACATCTTCTCCCCTTCCCCCATCCACCTACCTTCCCCCTTTCACCTGAACTCGCCTATCGCCTGCCTGCGCGTGCTCCTTCCCCTCTCCCCACCACCTTATTCTGGCTTCTGCCCTCTTCCTTTCCAGCCCTGATGAAGGGTCTCGGCCTGAAACGTCGACTGTTTATTTCCCTCCATAGATGCTGCCTGACTTACTGAGTTCCTCCAGCACTTTTTGTGTATTACTCCAGATTCAAGCATCTGCAGAATGTTTTGTGTCTCTGTGAAGGATTATGCCAGCAGTGCCACTATACACTTGTATTGTTGAGCAGCATTTGGAGCTACACCGTTGATCTCACACATCGATTGCCACTGACTGAGTCAAATTACATATTCCTGATAGAATATTGAGTAACTGGCTTCAAATTATACCTTCCACTTTATGCATTGTCTGTACACTGCATTGCCTATAGGTGGGAACAGAAAATGCTGGACATACTCAGCAGTTCAGACCACGTTAACGGGAAGAGAAATGGAATTAGTGTTTCAGGTGGAAGACCCTTCATCAGAACTGGAAAGAAGATAAAAGAAGCTTGTTAAACTGCAGGGTAAAATTGGGGTGATGTTGGTTACCTGGTTGATGAGTGAATGGGAGCAGTTAGTAAGTGAGAACATGGGCAAAAGAATGTAGGAGTTGCAAACAGCACAGCAGACAGGCATGTCCAGCAGGTTAGGCTGGCCACGTTCTCCACTCTCAGAGGAAAAAAACATGATAAAAAAGGGGGAAAAAAAAACAAAACAAGCTGAGCCAATATCACAGATAGATCACCAATACAGACAGAGAAATAAAGTTACCTGAAGTTGTAGAACTCATTATTGAGCCCAGAAGGCTGCAGCATGCCCAGACAGAAGATGAGGTGCTGTTCCTCAAGCTTGCATTGGGCCTTAATGTAACAGTGCAAGAGGCCACAGGCTGATTGGTTAGAGTGGGATGGAGAATTAAAGCGTCAGGCAACAGGAAGCTCAGGGTCACCCCTTAGGACTGAACGCAGGCGCTCCACAAAGCCAATCTGTGTTTGATTTCTCCAAATTAGAAGAGACAACATTGTGAACACTTCCCAGTTCTGACAAAGGGTCCTTGATGTGAAATGTTAACTCTGTTTCTCTTCCCACAGATGCGGTGAGTACTTGCAGCATTTTCTATTTTTATTTTAGATTTCCAGCATGTGCAGTTTTCTTTTATGTCCATAGGTGGGGCCTACTTTATGTGGTGTATATGACTATTTCTTCAGTTTTAGCCAGCAGTGGATATTCAACCATCTGAAATTGTTCATATAGTACCGTTTACAGTATCATATTAAAGATATGGGCCTTGGTATTTTAATGTACTTTAATAAACAACGTGGAAACACCAGCCACAGTTTCAAAGTTTACAAGTGACATATAACTTGGAATTGCAGTAAGCATTGAGAAGGGTAGAAATAAACTTCAGAGAAGTACAAAATGGTTTATTTTGATTTTAGTAATAAGGTGAAGTAATATAAGCTAAACATTACAGTTTTAAAGAGAGTACATTTGAGTGACGTGGTGTTGTATTTACGCAAATCTTTGAAGGAGGGAGGGTAAGTTTGAGTGGTCTTAGAAGAAAAAAGGGTCCATATGATCTTTGGGTTTAATAATAATGGTACATTAAATACAGAGGCAAGGAAGCCTTACTAAAGCTTTATAAAACTCTGGTTCAGCTTCTGATTTATCATTGTATATGACAATGGTGTCGAGGCTTTGGAGAGAATGCAGAAAAGAATTAGAATGACACATTGGTTGTAATGTGAGGATCTGGATTTGATATCAGAGCAAGGTTAAGAGGATAGATGGATACAAACTCATTACAATTTCTGATGGAGGAAATGGAAACAGTTTTCAGTGGCGGAAGGGTAATTTACCACTGGAAACTGAATGGGGAAAAAAAGAGCTGATACGAATTTATTTCTAAACTGTGATATGTGCTCTGGAGTGCATGAGTTGAAAGGGTGGTGGAAGCTGACTTATTAATATTTTTTGGTGCAACTTGGTTAAATGTTGAAGGGAATAAATTTAGTGGTTGGGTGGCAAGTGGGGTCTGGTGGAAGAAAGCAGGAGTTGGATAACTTATGAAAGAGCGTCTGGCACAGGTATGATGGGCCAAAGCACCATCATCGTTGTTGCATCATTTTATGATTATGATATTAATGGGGCTGTGGATAGTATGCAGAAGTATGTTTTGTCAGGCTGGGAATATGGAGGACAGGAAAGGCTCATTAGAATATTATTGGTTTGCCTCCTGCTTGGGTACCTCTGCCTACTTCAAGGCAGTGCTACAATTCCTTCCTGCTTATGTTCTATTTAACTGCTCAAAAGGCTAGGTTAGGATTCAGACTTACTGGGATACATGCAGGATCAGTGACCCCTGAAATGTTAACAGGGCATCTGCTTTGTTTCCTTGAAGGCAGTTAAGATTATAACCTAAGGACATAAGCAGTAGGCTATATGGCCTCTTGAGCCAGCTCTGGCATTCATTGAAATCATGGCCGATCTGGTCTTTTCATTTTCATGTGCAATTCCCGTAACCTATGACTTTGCTGCAGTTCAGAATTCTATTACTCTCAGCCTTGAGTATACTTTATGGCATTTCAACTCTTTTGAGTAGGAAATTCCAAAGATTTACATAACTCTGAGAGGAGAAATTCCTTTTATTCTCTATAGCTGTCCCCTTATCCTGAAACTATAACACTAGTTCTACAACCCCTCAGCTAGGAAACACATTCTCAGGATCCATCCTGTCAAGCCCTCTCAGCACTTGCCTCTTTCAGTAAGAATCACTCCAGAATGTAGAGCCTCATTCTGCTCACTCTCTTTATAAGTCTCCCTCATTCTGGGAATATAAGCAGTGAGCTTTTGCTGCACTGCCTCAAGGGCAAGTGTATCTCTCCTCAACAAGAGACATTAACTGTACATGGTACTCACCCCATGTGTGGTCTGACCAAGGAATCACCTGGGAAGTGATATGCCTTGTTCAATTGGAGCAAGATATCCATAGTCCTGTATTCTATCCCTCTCACAATAAATACCAGTATTGCACTTGCCTTCCTAGATATTTGTTATAGGTCCATGCTTGCTGTACATCTTAGGATGATCATATTTGAACACTAACATTCAATAACCTTGCACCATTTAAGTAAAGATGCATTTCACTGTGTGTTTTGATGTACATGTGACTAATACACATATCTTATTCTGTTTTTCCATTTTTCCTACCAAAATGGATAATCTTATGTTTCTCTTTATCACACTCCACCCCCCCACCCCCCCCCCCCCCCCATCTTTTTGCTCACTTAACCTGTTTCTATGCTTTGCAGACTTTCTCACAGTTTTCCCACATACCTTTTATCAGTAAATTTGGATAAGTCTCTGCTGGTTCTTAGCATAATCCCATCAGTGCCATTCCTTCACTTATTTCCCTGTGACCTATTCTCTTTCACACGTCCATCAACTTCCCCTGTGTAACTTAAAGTAATAATTAATCTACCATGTCTTTGTGATTTTGGAAAAAACAGTACTCTAGGGGAAACCCACATGATCAGAGGGAGAATGGGTAAACTCCACACAGATAGCACCCAGTATTAGTATTGAATGTGGGTCAATGGAGCTGTTAGGTTGCAACACAACGTATTGCCCCATGTATTCAAGGCCAAGGATTCAGTAAGATCTGTCCGGTGGCAAACCAACTCCCCACAATCCAATAAGGAGGCAAAGGACAGTGGAACAGTTCAGCCTATTAGTATTAGCTGTGGGTTTTTTTTGTGTGGCTTTATTAGAAAACATTGCAAATAGTAAGTTTTCCCTATTTCCATTGCATGCAAGAGTTTGAAGATACTGCATCAAACAAACAATACTGTATGAAAGTTTGTAATTAAATCTGCTGTGCTAAAAACATGTACATTTATTTTAAAGAGCCCTGGGATGCTAAGATCTTTTAAATATAATTATTCCATACAGGGACAATGGCTTGAAGGCCATCGAAAACCTCATGCAGAAAAAGGGAAAGTTTGACTACATTCTGCTGGAAACCACTGGTTTGGCTGATCCAGGTAATGGCATGTGAAAGCATGAATATGAAAGACAATAGCTGATGTAGTCTCACATTTTTTTGTTGGACCTATGATTACGGAGATTTATTTCCGAATTTGCTGACCATCAAAATCAGACATAGGAAGATTACTGTCAAGAGTCCTCTGGTGCATTGCTTGTCTGAGAGACGGCAGCTGAAGGTTCAAGGAGCCAGAGATCACATATTCAATGAGCCTTGGATCTGTAGCACCATTACATCAGTCGGTGACCATGAGCTAGAAACCATAATCTGTATCACCCCTCAATCTACACTTCCTAATGGATACTCTGTTTGGCATGGCTCTAATTAGGGATTGAGAGAGTCAGACTTGTAGTTTCAAAATCCATCCTGCATTATGTTGCAGAATGCCATCCTGAGTAATAGCTTGCAATGTATCCTTTCTTGTATCCTTTCTCTACTGAAAGGAATAGAGAATAACCATTCCTTCAGCCTCTTCTATAAGACAATGAAATTGCTGGAGAAGAATTCTTTTGACTTTTTGGTTCATAAAATCGTAAAGAGCTACTATCTTTTGAAACAAAAAGTAAGTTGAGACATTTTATTCCCATCCAAGTTATTCCTCATGTATAACCCAGCAAGCGGAAATTCAGTGAGTAATTGTCATGCTGTAGTGAGTTCCTTTAAAATAAAGCACATTGATTTTGAACTCATACCTTGCAAATCCCATTTCACAATATAGGGAAACTATTAAGCTTTTGGGGAAAAAAATCAATACAGATCAGGCAGTCATTAGAGCCTTTGGGCTGAGTTCTATCTCGGATGAGCAAGCATTGTAACGAACTGACAGATCTTTTGTTGTTGATGGGAATGACGTGCCAGGTCAGTATCTTGTCAGTTCAGGTAGAAAGGTTTAGACATTAACAAAATGAGTTCAGTTATCATTGTTTTATTTCCCCTAAGTATTTCATTCTGTCAGGTGGACATGTCATAATTCTTCTCAAAATAAAAATACTTTTCATTTATTATTTGCTCTTTATCAACAGCTGTCACCTTGGGACATGTCAAAAATTCATTTCTAATCATCAGTGCTTTTTTTTAAAAGAAAGCTCCGTACCTCCTCTGGTCTGCATTTTGTTGATTTGATTTTATATCCAAAATTTGAAACATTGTTCATTCTTGATCCTTCTGTTACATCTTGTACCACTTATCGATTTCATTTGAGAAAACAATGTTATTATCTTTTTGTTTTTATATGTGTCTATTTGTCCTTGAATTATTTGGAGTATCATCTAAATGTGGAAAAAATAGAAATGGTCCAAACTGAAGTTTAATCCATAAAGTTGCCTAACCAGTTTCTATACCAACATGAAAGTTAACTATTTCATATAGAAGCAGTCAAGCCAGAATGAAGAACATTATCAGTGAACTTAAAGAAGACTTTTGTAAATGATGAAATTTCTATTTTTATCTCACAGAAGACTTATTTTTCAGAAATTCTCACTGTATACAGAATTTATTTAGAATCCCCTCTTTTTAAGAGAGAGCCTTTTGCTTTAATTAGAGTTAATATGATCAGTTTGACTGTTGTTTTCCAGTCTGAAAGGTATCTGACACTTCAAAGTATGTTAAGTCAAATGCTGAGCAGTTCCATTGGTTCTCAACTGGATTGCTCGATGAAGCAGCCATCCTGTGGGAGTTATATTTAGGATAGCATTTAGTGTCAAAGGGATCCTTTTGAATGCAGTGTTGAACAGATGTCTCAGCAGAAACTGTGCAAGCTAAAACAAAAACGTGGGTTGAATTTGGAATAGTTTTTAATAAACTATGTTAAAATTTAAATAATTCCTTGGCTTGTTTTGCTTTTAATCTCTGGGAATTTTATGTTAGATTTGGGGAGGAACCTGTTTTTAATAATTTGTAATGGATACAATTCTGTTCATTTTGTCAATCACTTTAAGCATATGTCAGAAGGACCTATAAGTTACATATTGTCATTCCTAATGTCTGGGCTGGCATGGTTGTTGGATTAGTTTGTTTACAAAAACTAGCCATTATAGTGTTATCCAGTTATCTACCAACCCTCCTAACAAGATTCTTGGAAGCTCCTGGAGGTAGGGGATTAATAATTAACCCTGTGATCAGGCAAGAAAATACATTTAGCACCTTGCTCTCAGAATATCACTGTATGTGAAAACAGCAGTGGAAGTTCACTGAGTACAGAATAAACATTGCAAGTTAGAATCAAAAACACAATTTCTAAATTTATGGATGACAACAAATGAGAGGTATGGTGATATTGAGGTGTAATGAGGTACAAGGAGACCTTAATAAACTTAGACGCATGTTTGTAATAATTGGCAAATATGTCTGAGGAACACATTTTTGTAGAAGATATAAGGAAGTCACATTACTTGGAAGACAAAAATCTAAATTGTCAAGAGATACTCTTAGGCAGTTCCAAGGGATTAGGATGATCTGCTTCCACTCTGACTTTTTGGGTTCTGAGGTTGATTAATAAAACTAGTGATGTAACCACAATCTCAACAAATGGAGCAGGAGGTACCCAACTGAGTGGGTGGGTAGGTTGTGAGGTGATGTGCTCCTTCTGTTACTTATGCAGGGGTTTTGTAAGCTCCTGATCCATGAGTTCAAGATTCTCAATGCCATCCGAATCCATCTCATCCACATTGCCTGGTCATAGGCCAGGGATTCCCAGGAGATATTGCTTGAAGTTCAAAGAGATGTGGATACACAAATACATCATTAAAATTTGTATTATCCATTGATAAAACATTTAAAGAAAATAACTAAGTTTTATTTCTAAGGGATCAATGTAAGATATAATAAGTTATCTTGAATTTTTTGGTTAAACCATTTTTGGAATACTGCGTGCGTTATAAGTGGAATGCTGAGGCACTAGAAAGATGATATCAGGATGACAGTGTTATTTCTATCAGATGGAAGATGAACAGTCTGGATTTCTTTTTCTCTTGCAAAAAGAAGGTTGAGGGTGACATAACAGAAGGCTTTAAAATATTGAATGCATTTGAAAATGTAGAGCGAAGGGAGTCTATTTTCACATGGTGAAGGGCAAAACTGGAGAGTTTCAATGCAATATAACCACCAAAATATCAAATAGGGAATTCAGAAGAAAATACTTCAATTCATAGACAACTCATCACCACAGTAGTACAGGTGTCCAATATATGTGTTACAAGGGAGAAAAGACTTGGTTATTTTGATATCATAAATTGAAAGGAGGCTTGAGCGGAGTACACCTGTAAGCATCCACGTGGACTGATTAGACCAAATGACTTCTGTGTTTCATATTCAATGTGAATTTACTTACAGACATTTTTGGGTCAAGGATGTTGGTTCAGCAGTATTACAAGGGCTTGAAAGCATTGTGTTCAAGAAGATGTGCTTTAAATGATTGTAAAAGCAGCTGTATTAATATATTTTTAGCAACCTCATTTCTCAGGCAGTTCTTAATTTATACAGTCTGCCTTTAGTTTTTCCATAGGCTGAGAGAATGTATTAAGACTTGATTCACTTACATAAACAATTATGACAAGTGTGGCCTGTTTGATCTTGGATTTTGTCACATTACCAGATTTTGTGCATCAGTAGGTCATATTTTGACTTGCTTGGAACGGGGATTTAAGACTTATCTTTTGGTTCTGAAATGAGCACAAATGTTAAACATTTTCTGGATTAAGTCCAATAAAAATTCAAGCATTATATAACAATCTTGTGAAAAGTATTGTGTTCTCAATCACTTCAACTTAGCAATGATTATTAAATGATTATGCAGATGTAGTTGGACAACTTGGAATCCAGCAAATGACTTGAGCCATTGAAGCCTTTGAGCCATTGAAGCTCGAGGATAATTTTGTATTATGTTTTGAAGCATATTTAGTTGAATTATAGTTTGGTAGCAAATAATGCTTAAGTGAAACAATATTATTAATACTGTGTAATGTTGGAGTTGGAAGTGGGCAGGGTGTCTGTCTCCCAGAAGTGATAATGTAAAGTAAATCAAATTGATTCATTCAGTAAACAGTCTATTTAAAGAGCAGAGGAAACAAATTCGTACAATTTCTCCAAGTAAAATCAGGATATTTCTTCAGAAAAATGAAGTGCCTTATTTCAATCTCAATCACTAAGCTTGATTGAGAGGGGAATTATCCAATCATCCCTGGCAGGCTATAGGCTTGGCGACACTTGTGGGCTGCCCCCAGAACATTCTACGCAAAGATGCATTTCACAGTGTGTTTCAATGTATATGTGACTAATAAAGAAATGAAAGCTTATGTGCAGCTATAAAAGTTGTCCAAGTTGCCGATGAAACTTTTTGCACGTTTGTTTTTGAATACTTCAGCATTGGTAGATAACCATTGCTACAGTTCACTTTCTTAAAATGCTTAAACTTTTCTCTCTAATTAATACATTTTTCACATGCTTGGTTGCACATATGACCGTAGTTCTGCATATTGTAATGTAGAGGTTAGCCAACTATGAGCCAACAATGTTGAGCAGACCGCACTGTTCACCTTGCTGGATACTAAACTCCTGAAACAGACACCTTACTCTAAGCTCATTGGTAGGAGAAGATTACCAATTGTTTAGAGAAAATGAGCACATTCTTGAATCAAAGCCTCATTGAAGTACAACACTTCACTGGTTCTTGGGAACCTGTGGACCGTAACCACTCAAAGTGGAGAAGGAGCACTCGGGAAGGTATTTAGAATCTAGATGCTATGCATCAGGAGCACACAGAAGCCCTGCTAGGAGCAGACAACTTCACAAACTAGACACCCATCCACCTGGTCTGTCACTTCTTGCTCCATCTGTGGAAAAGTCTGCAGTTCTCACAGTCACCTCAACCCTTTTTCAATCCTGACCTCTGGTACTTTCTGTGTGGAGTTTGCACGTTCTCCCTGTGACCATATGCATTTCTTCTGGGTGCTTCGGTTTCCACTCATATCCCAAGGACCTGGAGGTTGGTAGATTAATTGGCCAATAAAAATTGCCCCTAGAGTGTAGGTGTGTGATAAAATCTGGGAGGAGTGGATTAGTGTAAATGGGTGTATCGGCACAAACTCAGTGAGTCAATGGGCCTGTTTCCTTGGTGTATGAAGTTATCCTCTGTTTGGAGGGACTTCCTGTTAGATGTCTGGAGTACCCTTTGGGAACTGGTACCTGCAGTTTAATTTATTTTACCAACCCTTGCCAAGACTGATACATTTGTGTTATGTGTGAAGCTTTTACTGCCAAGGTAAGTTTCTGAAAAGTAAATCACTGTTATCACAGGTTTTGAAAGCAACTTAAGCATTCAGAACATTTGTCAACATGTGATGCATGCAGAATTAATAACAGACTCCATGAATTTCATGCAAAATAAACTACTCTGGTGAGATTAATGCAGATTGCACAACTTTGCATTCTTCTAATTTGTAGATTGTGCAAGCTCCATCATTTGGTGGTAAAGCACTGTCACTTCTTCATTCATGTGACTATTTGGTTTTCACTTTTTCTCCCAGAGGTAAAGTATAAAGAGATTAGCCATTTAAGGGTCATTTTACAAGGACATTTTTGGTTATGGAAATGTGAAATATTGAATTGCTCGATAATTTTGGAGCCTTTGCTGCCAGTGTCGACTCTCACTTTGAACAAGCAGGGTGTGGAGGATCTGGGCTTTTCTGTTGGTGTCCCTGTTGGCAAGCCATGTTTAAATTGATCAAAAGCTTGTGTTGACAGCAGAGACTTGTGAGAGAATCTCTAATGTGTAAAGATTGGATGATGTATTTATGACCAAGAAAAAAAAAACTCAGAGCTGGGTAAATAATGCCATAAGTAGAAAAAAATAATGTTCCAAATGTGATGTAAACATTTGAAATAATTAGTTAAACTTAAACAGTTTCATTGCAACAAAATATGTAATTTTAACAACTGTTCTGTTATAGCTAACTTCTGTCTTCTTCCCATAGGTGCTGTTTCCACCATGTTTTGGGTTGATGAAGAATTAGGAAGTGATGTTTACCTTGATGGTAGGATTTTAAATGAGTTTTGTCAGTGAAACTGAAATACCATTAACTTTTAGCCAAAATAATGAAAGGTGCAAAAATTCCTTAATAACTTGATAATTGAGGGAGAAATCAACCTTTCACAAATATAGCCAATTATCATCAACCCATCAACTGGGGTGGGGTGGGTGCTGGTAATGCAATATGGTCAAGATCGCTGATGTCAGTTGGTGCTTATCTGATGCTACAAGAAGGCTGATACTTAGGGAATCAAGAACATTATCTGCCCTTAAAATTTGTGAGGGAACCTTCTGCTGAAGACCAAAGGAAACCCAATACATCGGTGACTCAAAAATTGGAAGTAAAATTTGAAGTGCATTGCTGCATAAATCTGGTATTTCAGTTAAAAGTGGACAACGAGTTTGGAATTCTGACCAGATCACTGAGGAAGCTAAGAAGACAGAGGTTCCTCAGTGAAATAATTATCATATTTTCTATTATCGACTTTACAGTTGTGTTGCACATAATGTATGAAGGAAATCTTGTTGCTTGTTTATTTGTGGAAGTAATCTTGAAAAACAGGAATAAGTGAAGTTTAATTGAATCAAGAATTATTGCAAACCTGTTGTCAAGTGTCAGTACTGCAAAGCGCAGGAGCCAACTCGGCACTTCAAAGCCCAGAACAAACTTTGGAATTTTTAACTGCCAGATGAGTAGTTTTCAGTAGCCAGTATCAGATGAATAGGGTAAAGGGACAAAGGTTAGACTTGCCAGTATTACTAGATAAATTATGTCCTAAAAGGTCTCGTTAAACATAAACTCATTTTCAACAGTGAGAATGTGTATTACTGTTGATGTGGGGAAAAAAAGAAAAATGGAGGGCAGAAAATAATATTATTTTCTAAGTTCAAAATTTATGTTAGTAATTCTTCTGCATTGAAGTATTTGTGATTTGAAATAGAATGTGTAAGTCGTTATATAAATGGATCATCAAGAATTGACAAACTATTCTTTCCTTCAGGTATTATCTCTGTTGTTGATGCAAAGTATGGAATGCAGGTAGCATCTCTTCTTTTAAAATTGTTTGAATCCTTAAACTTTCGGAATCATGGGGAATTCAAAAACATACACCCATCTTGCTCCCAAGCATGATCTTTTTTTAATTGCTGGTTTACAAGTGTGGAACTTGGAACTTCCAAAGTATCATTATGATGGTAAAATTGGTGAGTGATTGAGATCAGGAAGGTCCAATATTTGATCACCACCAATATTTGATAACCAAGCTGGGTTAGTTCTCCTTGGCAGTACTAAGATGTGCAATGCCCTGGATTAATCAAGGTCCCCAGAACCATTCCATATTGAGCATCCATTTCAATAACCTTTTTGTATGCTTGTTCAAACTGAACTGGATGATCTGACGATCTGGACCCAAAAATTGAGCTTTAAACATCACCTGCAATGAATGTTAAATATAACTTCCTTGCATGTTTATAGCATGGCCCACCCATGTCAGTATCTTCCTCCTATTGTCAGAGACCCATGTACATGTCATCTTCATCTCGAGGATTTACTTTTCCAGTTCATTCCTGTGGCTTCCTGGCTCCATCAGACAAAACTTACAAACTCATTCTATACTGCTTTGGCCTTAAATGTTCAAAACTATATGCAATTTTTTTGCAAACTTTTTACTACACCTGTGTGTATAGTTATCTCCAGTTTACTGTCTTCAGCTTGTATTCCTGCCCTTCACTCTTCCCTTTTTCCCCCTCTTTTCGTTTGCTTTCTTTCTTGTTATTCCCTGATTCCCCACCAACAGTCTCTTACTGCCCCAACCACCACTGCCTCTTTCACCAACCTGCCTTCTCCCCCTTGCCGTTCTGCCTCTCTCCTCATACTTTGATTCCTATTACATATTTTTTCACATCAACCTCTCCCAGAACACTTCCCTTCATTGCCTCCAGTCTTATCTTGGGCCCTCTTTCCATCCCTTCTCTCCCAAAAAGAAATCAAAATAATCAAAATTGTCAATTTAAATAGAAAAAAATGGGGAAACGCTCAACAGATTAGGTAGCGTCTGTGGATAGAGAAACAGTTAACTTTTCAGATTGAAGATCCTGTATCGGTGTGTTGCTCACCGCCCTCGGTACACTCCTTTCCTTCCCTTCCTCTTATCAGCTGCATCTTGCTTCCCCCTCTACTAGTTCTCTATTGTTCCACCTCCCACCCACACCACTGTTCTCCTGGGACTCCCTCAACTCTTTCATTCTTCAACCATTGCACATGGTAGTTTCCTCATTGGTTTCGTTCATCCCCTATTTGCTGATCTTATTTGGCAGATAGAGAGGGTTGAGAAAATAGCCGAGGTTTGCATTTCTGATTTCTGTTTGGGAAGTTAAGTCTTTCTGTGCAGCAAGTTATTTGAGCATTAAATGTAACCAATTGGCCAAGGTGAAGCTGACAATACTTGTGGAATTGTAAGAGTGAATGCTTTGAGAAAGATAAGAATTGATTGGGAATGAGAAGAGAAAGAAATGAAAATATCAGACAAAGTGCTTATCTGTTACTGTACAACTTTCAATTACTGTTCCATTAGAAACCTGTCTTGTTGGGCTGTTGATTAAATGTTGCATTGTGAAAGGCAGAGTTCCTACTTACTAAAGCATGTGCAGGATTGTTTCTTTGTTCGAAAGCAATACAGATGTGGTCTTTTTGTAAAAGAAATATTTTCAAAGTGCGGTGGCAGTTCCTTTGTTTGAAAAGCAATTGTAAAATACATATGTAGATCAGATGAAGTTATTTCATGGAATTCACAGATCAGGTTGAAAGAATGACAGATTGACAGATTTACAAAAAATCTGCTGAATTTCAATTATGGCCTGAAATATCAAAGCTTTTGTTTTTCTTCTCATTTGGGGATGAAAATTTGGCAACCTGTCCACCTTGGCAAGTCCTAATGCTTGACCTCTGCCAGTTATCTAGCTTTTAAATAGTTTTGATGTCACTACAAGTGATGACACATTGGTAATAGGCAGCAATTGGAATGTGTCATGCTTCACGGACTGGGCCCATCACAGCTGAAGCTGGGAGAGCTGCTGTGTGGTCAGCCAGTTAAATTGAAACTGAAGTGGTAATTGAAATCAGGACCGATCACGATAATAGGATTGTCATCTTGTGATCTAAAATATTAATTTCTTAATCATGGGCAAATGATTGGACATGTGCAAATGGTAACTTTTGACACAAAGGGCCTGGCATTTCGACCAGAGCCATAGTTCTTTTATGATTTGACTTTAAAACGTTGGCAACATTCAATTGAACTAAGTTAATGAACAGAGAATTATAAAAAGGTCAGGGAAAGGTGTTTTTATTTTATTTTCTGTGTTGATATAGCACGTTGCTTTTGATTATTTACAATGGAGAATGGCATGACTCGAATTACCACTTGAATTGCCACATAATAGAAAGTCAGTGAGGTTATATTTGAGGGTCAAATAGCAGGGGAAAGTTTCTGTCATATCATTTGCTAACCTACAAGCAAAAATTCAACATAAATGTGTTAAGCTAATGTGATAAACATACATTTTTCTTAATTTCTGGGTAGGTGATTTAAAAACAAAATGAGAACTTGCTTGTAATCATTGTTGCTGCATTATGAAAGTCCTTGATTATAGAAGTTTTTTTTTGTCTTGTTATCAAATTAAGTGTCTCCATCCTGCCACAACACTGATCCTGTGCAGGATCTTTGAATTGGCTGCTGGATCACAATTCTCTGAGTGCTTGTTGCACTGTTTGTTTGCAGAATTGTTTTCATTGTAGTGTTTATGTTCATTATATCATTACCAAGTTTTAAAAAAGAGGCACTTTTCCTTTTGGCTTTTAGTCACTAATACCCTTGTTATTTTCAAGGATCATTGTTAGATGGTGCTCATTGCACCTCATTGAATGTGAATTCTTCAGCTGATCAAATCATTACACATTGGCAAAGGATAAAGTAGCAGTATATTTTATTTAGCAATCACATCAGTAATGAAGTTGTGGCTGAGTTACATTTGTCGTCCTCAATATTCTGTACTGTGTGCACCCTTTTATATAAGCGCCTAATTTTATTGTAACTGGAAAGAAAGATTCATATTTGTGGAAATTTTACCCTTGTTTAGTCTTTCTTTGATGACCTTTTGTTAAAAGCACCACATTTGGTCAGGAGTTGAAAGGTTGTATTTCAATGCATTTGTAGGTATGTCTTTGAAATTAATTCTGAAATCAAGGTGAGGAATATTTGACCTTAGGAACACAATTTCCTGTTGTTTTGCTTTGTAATTGACAGTTAAGGATCCCAACATGGTGGTGTTGTTGTGAATGTTAACTTGAGGTTCAGAGCAGTCTTGGCCCCCCTCTGTAGAGAAATGTGGAACTATTTCAGAAGTAATAGGCAGTAATTAGAATGTGTAATGTGTTTGATCTTTACTTGAATGGGAATCATGAGAAAGACTAAGACAGGTTTTATGTTCCATAATGATTTACAGTTTGCATGTTTCTCTCCTTGGAAGTCCTCCAAGTGGGGGTTGAATATTTTTTTGTGCCCTTGTATATTTACCCCATTTCATAATGTCATTTTAAATGAAAGTTGTTATAGACTTATGCTCGCCCTATAACTTGCAGTGAGCAATTTATATAAGTATTCTACTTTGTTGTGCACCATCCCTCTTTAGAAAACACCAAAAACATAAAATCCCTGCCTGGTTCTCCCTGTAGCTGTATGTTTGGAATTGAAACTTGAGATTTAAAAACAGAAAAAGAAAATTGAAGTGGGAAAGAAACAGGTGATGGTTGAATAGACAACAGTTAATCCAATGCCTTAAAGAGAGAGACCATTAATGTTTTTAAAGAAGACCCTTCATCAGAGTTCTAATAGAGGCTCTTGCTCTGATCTTTCAAGTTAATATGAAGGATCTCATTCAAGGCCTTTACTAGTTTCTTTCTCTTTTCAGTTTGACACAGTATATACTTCAGTTTGTGAAGAAATGAGAGTGCTTATCTGCTTTCTATCATTCCTGACCCCTCCATTATATTTTACATGTTTCCTTGCACTACTGCCCAGCTGAGAATGCAGCTAGATAGCCTGATTCTGGGTATCAGTAAATGCACAGTTAGAAGTGAAGTGGGCCGGAGTGACACATCCTTCCATTTTATATGAAAGCTTAATGAAATACATGGTTTCTGGTGGAAAAGAAAATTGGCTTTTATTGAATATAACCGCTGACACGACCTTTAATGCAAAACTAGTTATTGCTGTTCTATGCATTGAGCTGATAAATTGCATTGTATTTTCTATAGCATCTGACAGAAGAGAAACCCGGAGGCCTGGTTAATGAAGCAGCCAGGTATTCTATTCACTTCTAAGGAAAAATACTTCTACCAAATGTATTGCAAAGTAGCTTTAAATGGCCAATCATTGTAAAGTGGGATCACATTTGATCCTAATTTTGTTTTAAAGAGAGTTTACTTTTGTTTAGTGTTTAATATGGCATACATACAGCTTCATTTCACAATGTAGCTTCTTGTTATTCCACCTTCTCCAAATATTAAATTCATCAATGAAATATCTTGAACTGTTAGGGTTTTCACAGGTAATGGTTTCCTAGCAGCTTTGTATTTGATTAATCCTACTGTTTTTTTTTCTGTGTTTAGGCAGATTGCCCTTGGTGACCTCATTATCATTAATAAAACTGACCTGGTTCAACATGAGGAGCTGGTTAACCTGAAAACAGCTGTAAGGTAAGGAGGCTGATACGTAATACGTAGAGCAACATGCCTTGAAATTTAATATTGGACTGAATGGTGCTATCCTGTAAGCAAGTGTTTCTGAAAGGAACATTTGGCTATTAGCTGTTTGTGCTTCAGAACCTCTTGGACTGCTGCATGTACGTAGAAGTGGAAGTCCAAGACATGCTGATAGTCAGATGGCATCTGACCTGCTCCATCCCTGGGCTCTCCACTTAATTCAGTGGCAAGACAGCAATTAACTGGGAAAGGGACCAGATGCTTTTTGCATTGCTACATTGGATGCCGGTTCGGCTTGTCCAGTCCACCGCATCTGGAAAAAGTAACCGTGTGTGGAAGGGAACACTGGATGGGTGAGTCCTGGTGGCGGGCCAAAGCTAGAACAATCCGAAAGTCTGTTTTTGACCATTTAGAAAAATGAGAGAGAGAGAGATTCTGCCCTGAAGAAAATGGAAGTTTGATCTCAACAAATATTGTTTTGCAACCAAATTTGTTCAAAAATGTGAAGATAAAATGTGCAGCACATCATTTTCATTCCTACCACTTGATATTTCACTTTTGTTCGGTTGATGAACTGCATTTTGAATCAGGATAATGAGAGCGAAATGTAAAGTTCTGACTCATCATGGATAAATGCTTGCCACACATTGGTCAATAAATTCAGATGCATTGCATATAATTTTCATGTTACACAATTGAATAATAGTGTAGCATTGTTAGATGTACTTTCATGATATGAAATCTTGTAATTTAGCAACTCCCGCTATGACGGGAAAAAATATGTTCAATTATTTCCTTGGGTAATGTATGGGAGTTTGCTAATACTGGAGACCACCAGAGCTGTTACAACAGTCCCACTGCTGGCCTCACCTCTTGCCTCTTGACATGAATTTGATTTGTTCTTTCATGTAAAAAAAATCTTCAGGTCAATAATTTAGAGACTGCCCTTGTGTACTTAACATCTGGTTTGATTGCCTTTTTGTTTCTGGAATCAGTGCAACTTGGGACTAAGTGTAACAGATGCTGACAGTTTCTTTAACTTGGATTATTAGTCTATTTAGCTTTATAGAACAAAGATTGCTCAGAGGAGACTTTCAGGATTTGGGTAAAACTAATGCTGATTTCAGTAAACTTTTAAAGTATCAGTCAAAATTAAGCATCAAAAACAAAGTAATTTTAATTCACTAAAGTGCCATTGGATTGGTAGCTAATTATTGATCATGTCCAAGTCAAGTATCAAAATCAAAAATTTCTGAATAATTATTACTTAACTTAAATTGCTTAATTTGTCTGCTTGGTGATTATCAGTTCTTTGAAGAGATTTGTAGGACACTCCAATGCTTACACCAATAGCATAATGATTCATTGTTTGCTAGTTCTTTAACAAACTGCAGGTTCCTGCAGCCCTAGTACAACTGCAGTATCACATTCACATTAAGGCAACATGTATTTATAAGAATGTAGCCAGGACTAGAAATTTTTAACTGTGAAGAAAGATTAGAAAATCTAGGGTTCTTTACAGTTGAACAGTGGACTTAACTGAGGTATATAAAATTATGAACGGCTTAGACGGAATAAATAGGAATGGTGTATTCCCCTTGGCAGAGGGGTCAAGAACCGGGAGGCATAACTTTGTAGCAATTGGTGGAAGGATTAGGGGGGAAAATAGTTAAAACTCTTTATCCATATGATAGAAGCAGAAACCCTTATCACTTTCAAAAGTACTTGGAGTGTGCTTGTAAAGCTGTTGACCTTTGGAGCTACAGACCTAATATTAGAAGATGTGATTAGGGCGGGTAGCTCTTTTTTGAGCAACACAGTGATAGTGAATAAACTCTGGGATTATCAGCAGCGACTCTCAAGGGGGAGCAGTTGAACTGACACACACTGGGAACATTTATCTCATCAGTCTGGTAAACACTGACAGCGGTCTGGATGTGCTTGCAGTGGGAGTGATCCTAGAGCAAAGGAATGACTGTACTACAATGGCCTAACCGCATGAGAAAACAAGTAGTTGGAAAGCAGAGTAAGAGCACTTGGGAAGTCGGGGGAATTGGGTGAATGGGAGAGCATGGCCTGAAGGAATGTGGAGTAAGGGAGGGGAATGTGGAAGAAGATGTGGGCAGGGCAATGTGTACTCTCCAGCTGTGCAGTCGTACCTGGTGTGAGTAAAGTAGAACTAGGTACCTGTATTTGTCCATAAATGTACGTTAAGTCTGTGTAGCAGAGCCAGGTCTCCATCCATCTTGGATTTCTTGTCATTGGGTCAAGTCCTTGTACTTGGCAAGACTGTATGGGTAGCTGATATGCAATGGACACCCTGCATTAAAGAAATCATATGCAGGCATCTTCCATTCTATGGAAGCAAGTCATCCTGAAATGAAGGACTACCCAAGAAGAACAGACTGCATGTACACTGCTTGGGAAGTATGGGGTTTCCCTGGGGAAACCAGATTCAAGTGCCGAATATGGTGGGCCAGAAGGCCTGTTTTGTGCTGTATGGGTTTTGTGCTGTATGGTGCAAACAATTGTGGAGAAGCAAGGAATGTAATTGAGATTACAGCCAAATTGGAATTAATTTCAGTGGCTGTTTCTACAGGTTTAAAACCAAATATTTTCCACAGTGGATCTGAAATTTTTAATTCATTAATAGTGGCAGTGGATTGGCAGCTAATTACTGATCTTTCCAAATTTTTCTTTGTGTGTTGTTTCAAGGTTTCAAAGTGTTTTGTACTTTTACATTTAGATCCTTGTGCTAACAATCCAGAATTTAATGACATTATAGGGCTGTTCGCAATGTTGGAAAGCAAACTTGTATTAATAAAATACCTTTAATAGTTTCACAATTTCAAGTCATTTAAAAAGTGCTGTGCAGCCAGTGAAATGCTTTTAAAGTGTAATCTCTGCATAATGTAGGAAAAGATAAGCATGTAATATGAAATTAAAGGCAGCATAGAATCATGGCTTTAAATTCACGTGTTTTTCTGTTTAATAGATTCAGGTACATTTGTCAGAATGTAATAATCTGAGTATGTACATTTCAGGTCAATTAACGGATTTGCTAAATTAATTGAAACACAAAGATCAAGGTGAGTAAGTTTTTTCGCTAAATTTGAATTGAAATTTTTTTTTACCATTTCCCCTGCGAGCTTGACAAAATGAAGTTTAATCTTAATTTGATTTTGTTGCACTTTCAATTAAAATCCATTTTGTGCAGGTTTCAGGATTTTTTAATATCCTATGAAATAATTTTGGCATTTCTATTTAAATGTTACTTCAGTTAAGTTTTCCCCTCAAGGATTAATTCTCCAAAAAGCAATGTTGTGAAATATATTAGAATTATGATACAGTGTGTATCCAGAGTAATCCTATTTGCATTCCACAGAGATTGGAGACAGAGGCACTGGTGGCATAATATTCCTACAATCATATATTTGGGATTGGAATGATCTCTGCTATTGATGGGTTTCATTGAATCCACTTCTATCAGAATGATAACCAGCTTTTTTAGCTCCCTTTCTGTCCATCCAGAAACAAGTAAGCATTGCAATACGTGGCACGTAGAAATGATTTTTTGTGAAAGATACATAATGGGCAGTTCATATTAAATTAAGGTTGGTGAGATCCAGAAAAAATTTTAATACCAAAAGTTGCACAATTCCTAATCTTCCACATTTGAGGTGGTTTGCTGTCTTATATTAAAGGTGTGACTCATTAGAAATGTGCATCTAAATTTGTAAAATAAATACATTTATTACTTAATATTGGATAAATACAGCATAATTCCAGATATGTGAGAAACACATAGGGTTGTTCACTTAAGAGGTGCAGGAAAGTAGAGGACACTGGCAGTTTCAGTCCATAAACTCATTACAAAAACATAGGAGAGGCAAAAGGAGCATAAGGATGTGGAGCTCAGCTGAAGCCAGTAATGTGATGAATATCATGGTATGTCTGCATTGAGCATGAAAGAAGATCCCATTGGTAATATCTGAAGAAGTGCTGTGAGGTATAGTGCCCTGGCTAACAGAAGTTTCTCAACCAATTTCACCAAATTTGATTAGGTAATTACTCAGCCTTTGGTGTGTCTCAATCTACCTCATTATGGCCTTGCATCTTATTGTCTAACTGCACTGCACTTTAGCTGTAACACTTTATTCTGAATTCTGTTATTGCTTTCCCTTGTACTACCTCAATGCACTGTTGTAATGAAATGATCTATATGGATGGCATGCAAAACAAAGTTTTTCACTGTACCTTAGCACATGTGACAATAATAAACCAATTTACCAATAGTGAGGTCCTGCCATGCAGAAGTTGGCAGCATGTTTGCTAAAGAAACCAAAAACGACCACACTTCAATAGTAACTAACACTGCAACACCTTGAGCCAAATTATTCTTCATTTGGCTGGTGGTTCTGTAAAAAACCATCAGTTAACTTCTGAATCCAGCAAAGAAGGACTGACATTCTGAAGAGAGGGATGGGATACTCTTCACATCCAACCTTTCAGGGTTGTGCCAGCCATGAGTAGCGTGATCCCATTTGTTAGAATTAAGTCACTGACCTCGACTGATGAAGTCAAGGTTCAGCTTTTACTTTATCTTGAGGTGTTTAATTTCTCGGACATGAGGAATTTTTCTTTCCATATAATTTTAATTTAAAACTGAACTATTTTTAAATCAGACTTTTAAATATAATACAAAGACCTTTAGTGGCCCAGCCCACATTGTGGGATGACTCACGAGTTAGAGGGTTGGCTCAGCTGGCCCAACATTTCAGATCAGATTATTGTGGGAAGCATTACACTCTGGCTGGCAAATCCAGATAATGGGCTGGAAGTAGGATAGTCTGGCACTTGTCCAGTAATCACAAAATCCTCATAATTGAGGGTTCATTATTCCTTTTAAAGTACTCTTTATTTTGCTTAGTGAACCCTCTCGTCTTCATTCCTTCATTTTTTTAAAATTTCTTTTTCTTCATATTTCAGTGTGATGTAGAAGGAGTCCGTCAAGTCTCTGCCAGCTCTCAGAGCATTTCCATTCATCCCATTCCCTCACATTTCCCTGTTCTCTCAAGTGTCCATCAACTCCCCTCTATTTCTCCTGCCACTCACCTACCCTAAGGCAATTTGCAGCAGCCAGTTAGCTCATCAACATGTCTTTGGGATGTGGAGGGAAACTGGAGCACCCAGAGGAAATTCACACAGCCATGGACAACACCTGAAGTAGGATCAAACCCAGATTGCTGGAACTGTGCAAGGCTAGGGATGTATGCGGCAATGTACCAATATCTAGGTGTTGATGCTAACAAAGGGTGCACTTAAGGCTGTCACTGTGTTTTGAGGAATTAAAGATCATTCTCCTTAATAGTATTATCCTTTAATACATTAACTGCTTGAACAAGGAGATTACTGGGTCTTAAGTTCTGCATGGGGCTCCATCTAGAGGGATTAAATAGAAATAATAAAAAATGTTACAGGTGAATGATAAGAATCTCTGAAATTGTGACCTACTCCAGTCTTGTTGGGGACAAAAGCCTCATCATTTATGTTACTGATTATACTTTTTGTTGAAGAGAAGAGGTCAGCAGTTGCAATATCTTTACTCCAGACTGTCTGTAAGATAATGAAACGCAGGTGAATCCAGTTGTGAAAATCAATAGTTTCCTTTCCCTAGACTGAGACAAATACCTCCAGCAATGCACCAAAATACCAGTGACAGTTGCAATAAAAGATAATTTTTGACATCTTTGAATTCCTGTAGAATACACTGTACACTTTACATGTAAGAGGTTTCGTACAGAAGCGGCTTATGAATCACTAAGTGTTTGTGAACCCTTGTGTTTGGATATTTACAGGCTACATGTTTGCCTCATAACAGTATTAGGTGAAGTATTGAGATACATTGGTCCAGTGTTCACCACTTCAATATATGTTTTTGCAAGTTGTTTTGTAGTACTTGTTCTGTATTCTTTATGCTGGCATACCATTCTACTTCATCATTTATTGCAGTGTTCAATCATTCATAACTTGAAACAAGTGAAAGTTGCATGCTCTGAACATGTGTGGCTTTATCTTTACAAACCATAGAATTTTCAAGCACATAACTGCATAATATTAAGAAAACTGGTGGGAGAGTAATGACCCTGAAAATGGGAGAAGTCAATAATGTTTACAAAACTTTTTATCTGATTCTTCAAAAAAAAATTATGTTAATATTGTGAACGATTGACTGGTTTAGTTATTTGAAATCCCTCAACGCTTGCTGGAAGTTTCCAGTTCCTTGAAGTGAAAAAACGCCTCAATCAAAACCCTCCCGTGTGGTTCTGTTATATAAGCATTTATGGATTACTGTAATGTTTATTTTCTTTAATCATGTGGGAGAGTCAAATGTGCTTTATAGGTTTAAGAACATGATGAAAATCTTCAATATTTTAAAATCAAGCTCTTAGTGTGTAATTTGATGAAAAGGTACTGCTTTTTCTAAAAACAGATGTTGACAACATATAGTAAATATCAGACAGAGGAGATTTACCAGGATGCTGCCTGGATTGGAGAGTATGGATTATGGCGAGAGATTAAAGGAGCTAGGGCTGTTCTCATTGGAGAGAAGGAGGATGAGGGGAGACGTGATAGAGGTATATAAGATATTGAGAGGAATAGATAGAGTGGACAGCCAGCGCCTCTTTCCTAGGGCGCCAATGCTCAAAACAAGAGGATATGGCTTTAAGGTATTGGGTGGGAAGTTCAATGGTGATGTCAGAGGGAGGTTTTTCACCCAGAGAGTGGTTGGTGCATGGAATGCGTTGCCTGGGGTGGTGGTGGAGGCTGATACATTGGACAAATTCAAGAGATTGTTAGATAAGCATATGGAGGAATTTAAGTTAGAGGGATATGTGGGAGGAAGGGGTTAGATAGTCATAGGTGTGGTTTGAAGGGCGGCACAACATGGCGGGCTGAAGGGCCTGTATTGTGCTGTATTGTTCTATGGATATTGTAACTGACAAATAAACCATTTTTATCCCAGTTGACAATGTTCTTGACCACACTGTGATGTGCAGATTGTGTGGTACATATTCTGTTGATCACAGTATCATCGGGTTGCTGCTCTTATCTTTTCTGAAGCTTCCTTACCAACTTTTAGGTTTTCTCATTATCTGACTTGAGGTTCCTAAGATCTTAGAAACCTTCCTGGGTGGACTTTATGATGGTGATTGACCATCCTACAATCCATTGCCAAAACCCAAAGTCTGCACATCTGTAGTTTGGAGCAAAAGTGATTGGGAAGCAGTTGGGATTGATGGTTGAACATTTTTCATGGTTAAGATATACTTTTCCCTTTCCTGCCATTGGCCTGGGTGCTAAACAGCTAACACTGTACACACCAGGGATTCCTCCACTCCTATGGTCATTTATTATTTAACACCCAAAGCTATCTTCTCATTTATCTGCGTGGCGCTTTTGGATAATTGTTATGCTAATTGCTCTACAATAAGTGTTTTTTAAATTCTGAAGTAGTGCTTTGAGGCCTTTTTAATCAGAAGTGCAGAAGAACGAAATTTTAGGCTTCATATTTTTTTCACCTTATCAACAGGAAACAGAGGGAAAAGAATGGCAGCTTTCATGGAGGAGCGGGAACTCTTTCTCATTTTCAGTTTTAGCAATCAATTTTTTAAAAAGTCGTTTTATATGTTTGGAAAGTGAGGAACTAAAAGAACTGAAATCTTGAATACGTGCTCTAAAAAATGTTTGAAAAACCGTGATAGACAGCTGCTGCTGTCCAGATTGCCTGAGCAGGTAACTGCAGTCTATTTTGTAGATGATGCACACTGCAGCAGTTGTATGCTGATGACGTTTTTAATTCATTCAAAGAATATGAGCTGAGCCAGCATTTAATTACCCATCCTGAATTGCCCTTTGTGCAGGTGGTGGTGAGCTACCTTCTTGAACCGCTGCAGTCCTTGAGGTGTGGGTATATGCACAATGCTGTTAGGGAGGGAGTTCCAGGATTTTGACCCGTGACGGTGAAGGAATGGCAAAATATTTCCCAGTCAGGTGGTGGTGTTCCCATGCTTTTGCTGCCCTTGTCCTAGCTGGTAGAGGTCATGGGTTTAGAAGGTGCTGTCTAAGGACTCTTGGTGAGTTGCTGCAGTGCCTTCTGTAGATGGTACAAACTGCTGCTGCTGTGAGTCAGTGGTGGAGTGAGTGAATGGTTGTGGATGGAGTGTCTATCAAGCGAGTTGCTATGTCCTGTACGGTGTCGAACTTCCTGAGTGTTGAAGCTGCACTCATCCAGACAAGTGGAGAGTATTCCATCGCAGTCCTAACTTGGGCCTTGTAGATGGTGGGCAGACTTTGGGGAGTTAGGAGATGAGCTAGCTGCTGCAGAATTCCTAGTTTATGACCTCTTATAGCCATATTGTGTATATGGCTACTCTAGTTCAGTTTCTGGTCAATGGTAACCACCCCACCCCCCAGGATATTCAATGTGGCAAGGGAATTAATTTTTAGGTAATTGATGAGGTGCCAATCCAGCAAGATGCTTTGACCTTGATGTTGTTGAGCTACTTGAGTTGTTGCTGAATCAGGCTGATAAATAGGATTAGAGTAGATAGGTATTTATCAGCATTAACATGGTGGCCAAAGGGTTTGTTTCTGTGTTGTATGACTTTAAGGTGAATCATTTCCCGTAATATACTCTGATACCACTCTTGTATCCACAGTATTAATGTGGTTGGTCCAGTTGTGCTTCTGGTCAATGGTGACCCGCAGAATGCTGGTGATAGGGTCTCGGGAATAATATCAGAATCAGGTTTATTATCACAGACATATGTCATGAAATCTGTTGTTTTGCAGCAGCAGGACAGTGCAAGATATAAAGACACAAGAATTACTACAAGTCACAAAAATAAATAATGCAGAAGAGGAATAATGAGGTAGTGTTCATGGACCATTCAGAAATCTGATGGCGGAGGGGAAGAAGCTGTTCCGAAATGTTGAATGTGGGTCTTCAGGCTCCTGCACCACCACCTCGATGGTAGTAACGTGAAGAGGGCATGTCCTGGGTGGTAAGTGTCCTTAATGATGGATGCTGCCTTCTTGAGGCACCGCCTCTTGAAGATGTCCTCAATGGCCGGGAGAGTTGTGCCCATGATGGAGCTAGCTGAGTCTACAACCCTCTTCAGCCTCTTTCAATCCTGCACATTGGAGCCTCCATACCAGGCGGTTATGCAACCAGTCAGAATGCTCTCCACTGTACATCTGTCGAAATTTTCAAGAGTCTTTGGTGACATACCAAATTTCCTCAAACTCCTAATGAAGTAGAGCCGATGGGGTGCCTTCTTCGTGATTGCATCAATGTATTGGGCCCAGGATAGATCCTCTGAGATGTTGACACCCAGGAACTTGAAGCTGCTCACCCTTTCCAGCGCTGACCCCTGTATGAAGACTGAATGTCAAGGGCGGGTGGTTAAGTTGTTAGTTTCTTTTGTTTTAGAGATTCTCTTTGTCTAGCATTCTTGGGGAAAGAATGTTATTTGCTACTTGCTTGCCCATGTCTGAACGTTGTCTAGGTGTCTCTGCGTGTAGGCTGCTTCAATAGCTAAGTAGTTGTGAAAGGAGCTGAACATTATATAATCATCAGCAAATCTACCCACATGATCTTATGATGGAAGAAAGATCAATAATGAAGCAGTTGAACTTCTCAAAGATGTCCTGGGTCTGGTATGATTGACCTCCAACTGTCACAACCATCGTCCTTTGTGTGTGTGTGTGGTATGACTCCAACCCTTGGAGTGTTTTCTCCTTGATGCCCATTGACTTCAGTTTTACCAAGGATCCGTAATGTTACAGTCAGTCAAATGCTGCCTTGACGTCAAGGACAGTCACTCTCACCCGGCCTTTGAAATTCAGCTCTTTGGTCCATGTTCAGCAAAATGATGGAAGGTGTCATTTGTCATGCCTCTTAATGGAATTGTCGATGGCTCCTTTTATCATTTTGCTAATATTTGAGAGTATATTGATTGAGCTACTCTCAACTTGGATGTCATTTGGCTCCATAGGCTTTGCTTTACCCAATGGTCTCAGCTCTTGCTTGATATCACATAAAGTAAATCAAGTTGGCTAGAGTATGACTTCAGTGTTTACAGGCGCCCTAGGAGGAAGTTTCAATAGATCATCTATTCAGCACCTCTGGCTGAACCGGATTGTGAGTATTTCAGCCTTGTCTCTAGGACTTGCATGATGGTTCCGACCATCATTGAAGCTGAAGATGTTCTTCAGCTCCTCCTCCCAATGGGTATTTATTTGTTCACCTAGATGTGATAGATCTGCAGAGTTTTGATCAGATCCATTGGTTATGAGATTGCTTAGTTCTCTCTGTTGCTTGCTGTTTATTATGTATGTGTTGCAGCTTCATTAGGCTAGAGTCATAGAGTAATACAGTATAGAAATGGGCCCTTCAGTCCAATTCGTCCATGCTGACCATGGTGCCCATATCCCACTAATCACCTCCTATACATGTACTTAACCAAGTGTCTTTTAAATGTTATTATTATACCTGCCTCAACCAATTCCTCTGACAGCTCATTCCATATACACACCACCCTCTGTGTGAAAACATTGCCCCTCGTGTTCTTTTAAATCTTTCACCTGTCACCTTAAACCTATGCCCACTAGTTTTTAGTTCCCCTTCCCTAGGAAAAAGATTATGTTCACCCTATCTATACCCCTCATGATTTTATACCCCTGTGTAAGGTCACCCCTCAATCTCCTAGGTTCCAAGGAATAAACTCCTATCCTGCTGAGTCTCCACTTATGACCCTGGCCCTCAAGTCCTGGCAGTCTCCTTGTAAATTTTCACTGCACTGTTTCCAGTTTAATTATGTCTTTCCTATAACAGGGCAACCAGAACTGTAGACAATACTCCAAGTGTGGTCTCGCCAACATCTTGTACAGCTGCAACATAACATCCCAACTCCGAAACTCCATGCCCTGATTGATGAAGGCCAGTGTTCCAAACGCCTTTTTCTCCACCCTATCTACCTGTGATGCCGCTTACAGTGAACTATGTGCTTGTACTCGTAGGTCCCTTGATTCCACAACACTCCCCAGGGTCTGACCATTTACTGTATAAGTCCTACCCTGGTTTGACCTCCCAAAATGCAACACTTCACGCATCTGGATTGAAAACTCTTTTGCCAAACATCAGCGCACTTACCTAGCTGATCAAGATCCCCCTATAATTTTTGATAACCTTCTTCACTGTCTATGATACCACCTATTTTAGTATCATCCGCTAGCAGCTCCTTTTTAGGTTCCTGCAAGCCCTTCAATATTGTTCATTGAATCAAGGTTGATCCCCTGACTTGATTGTATTGATTGTGCTGGTATGCATTTCTGCTGCAGCTGATGGTCCATGGATGCCCAGTTTTGAGCTGATTTACTTGTGAGTCTGTCCTACTTAAATTGATTGCTGTGCCACACCATACAATGGAGGATGTCCTCTGTGAGGATGGAATTTTATCTCTGTATGCTGGTCATTTCTACCCAAGCTATCATGGACAGATGCACGGTAATTTGATGAGGATGAGCTCTACTGGATTTGTGCCTCGTGTTAAGTCACTCAGTACCTGTTGCAAACCTAGTTTGGCAGCTATGTCCTTCAATGGTGGTGCTCTTGCTGAAAATCCCCCATCCAGAGTACATTCTGTGCCCTTTCTATTTTTAATGTTTTTGCTGATGTGTTGGTTGGACTCATTTATTTTGCTTTGTGACTATAATTTAACATCAAAAAATCCTTCAGTCTATCTTCTATCGCTGGTGCAGTTGGCAGCCACATGAGTCTTCAAGTATAAAACAATAAGTGTAACAACAACCGTTTTCTTTTATGAATGGAATCACAGTCTTTACTCATTTTCTGTTTTTTTTCCTCTTTAAATTGTTGTCAGATTAATAGGGATGGTACTCAAAAATCTGATAACACCACTAATGGCTTAGATAAGTAAATATGATTTAAATAATCTCTAATGATGTACATCTTATTTAATGTTACATGATAACCAATGGGTCCATGGTAAATTCCCATTTATTTTTATTGCATGTTAATGTTGGTCATTTTTTTTCATTTATGTACTGAGCATGTTCATACTTCCTGTATTGAATTACATTCCATGTGCATTAACATTTCACTGAATTCTGTGTTATTGATGTGTAACAACCATTTTTTCTCATCTATGAGATGCACAAACAGCACAGATAAGAAAGACGAAAAAGAGTTGTTTTGTAATAGTAAAAAGCACAGGGTAGACCCCTGGTATTAACCTTTAAGTATGGATGTGCTTTTCCATTTATACCCAATAAATAATGTCTTGGACTTGTTTTTAAGCAATGCAGTTAGACTGTCAGTAAGCAAAGTCCCGAGAGTTTAAGCATGTTGTTGAATTCGAACCTTGACTGATTAAAGTATCAGCAATATAGCTGTTTAAATGCTTAAAAAGATATGACCTACTTTACAGCATTCTCAGTTCTTATTTCAGACTTCCAGCATCAGTAGTTTTTTGCTTTAAAGTTCACTTTCTCTAGCACATTTGTGTTGTTTTTATAAATTCAGAATTAGAAAGGCAAAACTCACTCTGCCTAAGCTGATTTAGTTAACACAATAGAGGAAACATGAGGTTATGTTTTTAGAGTCAGGAAAACATGCACACAAAACTACATTTTCAAGCCATACTGTATTTGTTGTTTGAGAATGTTTTACACAGTTTTCAAGTGACTTTGCCAAAAATTGAATATTTTGCTCTTTAAAGCCAGAAAATGGCAATTTATATTGTCATCTGGGCATAGGTGTGGCCATTTGCATGAAAATTTGCATACCTGTAATTTCTAATCTGTGATATCAGGAAGCAGGTGTTGGAAAGTACATACTGGAGAGGGGCTTAAAGGTCCACCATGATTGTCTTTCTGGGAAAAATAATCATTGCTTTGACGTAAGCATATCATCATGAGAAAATGTTAGATGGAACCTGTGGTTTCATATCCACACAAAGAATCAATATGTTAAAAGGGAGGCTGAAAATTTGGGGCAAACAGTAAATAATGTAAGTTTTTAAAAATAATTCATATTTTAGGCTATACATGTTTATGAAAATTCATTGCAAAATTGACAAACATTGTAACTAAATTGCAAAAGGAACATAATTATTGGTATTTATTGATAGCAATTATGATTCAATTTCTTTGTATCTACTATTAAGGCAAATAGGCACCTTTTCTGGGTATAGCATTTAATTTTTAAATATAATAAATTTCATATACATGACCTCTTGAAGAAATGAACTTCATTTATCTCTATAGTTATATTAAATGATTAAAATAACACTTCAGATAAAACTGCATGATCTGTTGATTGCATGAGCCCAAACCAAAGAAGTGTGATGTTGCCTCAAAAACTCATTTGCAAGAAGCTGACTAATTGTAAAAATTGAAGTCCTGTAAGTGACATGTAGTCCAAAATATTATTACTTAACATATTATAACCTGTATATTATTCTATAGTTAGGAATCACAACTTTTAATTTTCTTCATTGACTTTCAGAGTTGAACTTGCAGAGGTTCTTGACTTGCATGCTTTTGACAACCAAGCCAGTGAAAAGTAAGTTTGCTGCAGTTAGCACATTGAGGCTTACACTCGCCATCTTTTCCTTTTGTAGCTAATTTACATAATGAAAATCAAAATACTGCTGATGGTGGATATCAGAAATAAAACAGGAAATGGTAGAAATACTCAGCATGTCAGCTAGCATTTGTGGAGAAAGTGAGAGAGAGTTAACAATTGACCTGAACTGTTAGCTCTTTCTTTCACTACAGATGCGCTCTGACCTGCAGAGTACTTCTAGCATTTTCTGTTTTTATTTCTGACTTTCAGAATCTGCAGTATTTTTTTGGGTGGTACTTATGACTTGTCCCTTCAAACATGCTTAAAATATGATTAACTAAAGTCAGCAATTGTTTGATTGTAATCTAGCTGAATTGGGGAATGGGGAAAATTGTCGATGAATAAGGTTAATGCTTATTTAAAAAATGAAGGCCATGCTATTTTTGAGTATTAGACAGAAAGAACTGTGGCAATTACAAGGATAATTTAACAAAGTTATTTTTAGATGGGCATTTATATGTTTAAAATATAAAATCTGTGCCCATAGTTGTTAATGAACAGGAAGCAAATCTGGAAGTGTCTGCAAGAAATAAATTTAGGAATCCCTGTTATAGAAAGAATGGTCACTTCCTGCCTTTTCCATGTCCCGTCTTAATAGTCCAGCAGTAATGTAACCTTGTCTGCTTTCTTTTTTTAATTTCTTGAATGGATCTGTGTTTTTATCATAGGCAGAATTAAATGCGTACTTGAAAGGAAGAATTAAATAAGTGTGCATTATCTCTTTTGTTTAGTTTGCAAGAAAGATTATGCCTTGTACAGACAGCTGGACCTCACCTTGATAAGGTACCCTGTTTTTCTGAAGGCCATATTTCAATTTTACTGTTATATAAGGTTAATGTTTTGATTTTTTTTATTTTAACATTAAACAAAATCTATAGTTGCGGTGTTGAAAGTGTAGTTTAAATTTGAACAACATAATTGTTCAATGTATTTCAAGAAGGTCTCAATTTTTCAGAAAGTATAGTGTTTTGATCATTGGGAGTACCAGTACAATACCAGTAAAGTAGATCTCTAATCTCCATGCTCTTGGCACAGCTGGGCATTTGTGTTAATGTCATATCTGTGTAAATTGTTTATGGTATCAAATATTGCAACATGAATATGTACTAATTGCTCTTTAGCAATAATGATTTGAATTTGTTTTAAAAAAAGGTGTCTCAAGTTTTAAGACTAGATGGCCTCGAGGAATTAACTAAGCCTTTGAAGCTCCCAACTCTGAAATGCTGCCATTGCACTTTCTGTGTCAGTTCCACAATGGCTGCTGTTACTGCTCAGCAGGTGATCATTAATATCGATGACTGATAGCCTTGCAGTAGTGCTTTCTTAAAACTACCTAGGGGTGCCCCAGTGCTTCCATGTGGACAAGTTCATCCTTCAATCATTAAACATATGTGCCATCTGTGAGATGTCCTGTACTTCCAAAATTCAATTCTATTGACTTAAAATGGATCAAATTTTGGTGTTCAGTGTACAGCTCACAGGATGATTTTCTTGGGAATTAGGAGCAGAAGTAGGCCACTTGGCCCTTAAGCCTGCTTGGCCATTTATATGATCATGGCTGCTCTGATTGTAATGTCACCTCTGCAATCTAGTCTACTCACGATAACATTTTAACCCCTTGCTTATCAAATATCTATTTTTGACTTAAAAATATTCAGAGATTCTGCTTTCACTGCCCTTTGAGGACAGGTATTACAAAGACTCATGACTGGGAGCAATGATTTTGCCTTCTCTGTTTCAAATGGGTATCTCATTTTTTAAACAGTGACCACTGGTTCCAAGTTCTCACAAGTGGAAATATCCTCTCCACATCACCCTGCCAAGACCCCTTGGAATCTTATATGTTTAAATCAAATCTTCCCTCGCTGTGCTAAATTTTGAACTGTTCTAATGCATTAACATCCTGCCTTATAAAAGGAGACCAACGCTGTATGCAGTACCTCAGATGTGGTGTCACCTATTTCCCAATGTAATTGAATCATAACCTCCCTATTTTTACATTCATTTCTCTTAGTAATAAACAATAAAGTTCTGTTAGCTACCCTAATTCTTTGCTCCACCTGCATACAAGCTCTCTGTGAATCATGCATTAGGACACCTAGATCCCTCTACCTCTCAACTCTGCAATCGCTCAGCATTTCGTTAAATGCTTTTTAATTTTTCCTCCTAAAATGAACAATTTCATATTTTCCTGCATTATGCACTTATCAGTTCTTTGCCCACTTAGTACAGTAGTGTCGTGGTTAGCGTAATGCTATTACAATGCCAGCGACCCGGATTCAATTCCAGCCATTGTCCGTAAGGAGTTTGTATGTTCTCTCCTGTATCTACATGGGTTTCCTCCGGGTGCTCTGGTTTCCTCCCACATTCCAAAGACATATGGGTTAGGAAGTTGTGGGCCATGCTATGTTGGCACCAGAAGCATGGTGACACTTGCGGGCTGCCCCCAGAACACTCTACGCAAAAGGATGTATTTCACTGTGTGTTTCGATGTACATGTGACTAATAAAGATATCTAAATCTAACCTATCTATATTCTTTTGTAGCTGCCTTATGTCCTCTTCACAAATCATACCTTCAGGGCCTTCGTCCAACTTATTTGTATAAGTTGTAGAACGTTGAGGTGTTGGCACCAATCCCTGCGACACAACACTCATTACATTTTGCCAGCCAGGGAAAGATCCTTTTATGCCTTCTCTTTGCTTCCTATTAGCCAGCCAATCCTCTATGCACACCAACATGTTACCCTCTATTCCATATGTTTTATTTTCCACAATAACATTTGATGTAGCATCTTATAAAATGCTTTCTGGAAATATTAATGCACTCACCAGTTCTTTTTTATCCACAGCACATATGACTTCTTCAAAGAACTCTCATAAACTAATGAAACAAGATTTTCCTTTCACAAAATCATGCTGACTCTGCCTGATTTCCTTAAATTTTTCCAAGTGCACTGCTACAACGTCTTTAACAATGTCTAACATTCTCCCAGTGACAGATGCTGTTAACTGACGTGTAGTTTCCTGCTTTCTGTCTTCTTCCCTTTTTTCAATAAAGGAGTTACATTTGCTATTTTTCCAATCTAATGGACCCTCACTGAATCTAGGGATCTTTTGGAAAATTAAAAGCAAATATTTATCTGGCATTGTTACGTTATGAACAAACAATCCTATCCTACATTAATATGGAGATAAAACTATTCCCAAGAATATTCCATTTAACATGATAATAATTTGCTGAAGAGAATTATAAAAAGATCAGAATTCAGATATTTACCAGACTTGAACACCTCATGTTAACTATACTATGAAGCCCTATGGATTTGTTTTATTATAGAGTATCATTACAGTTACATTTGAAATTCCTGGCACCATTTTTGAAGAGGACTTAAACATATACCTTCAGGTATGATTTTAAATATTTTGTATTTGTATATGTTTTTCTTTTAAAGTTGCCATTGTTTCCCATACAGAATGTGTGTGGATCACTTGTAAATCTAACTGAAAATCACATTATTAATACATGTATTTTTAATGCTGTTTTTTGTGTTTTCTTCATATGACTGGGATTGTAAGCATTTTGAAAGTGAGTTTTAAAGTCAAAAAGGTAATAGATTGAAAATTCTGTTTAATCAATGAGAGTGCACGTCATTCCTAATGATTGATTGGGACCAGGTTTGGATATGTTGGTGCCGCTGACCTTTTTGTGGTCTGTTGGATGTGATAATACATTGTGTGATTTGGTTTGAATTGATATTGCATCATTCTGTGGCATAACAAGTTGATAGAGTAATGCATCTCATGTTTTTCTCAATGACCTTTGAATTTTCATTTTAGTACAATTAAAACAACTTACTGCAGTAAGTGTGAACTTCAGCATAAAGAAACATTTAGGACTGTTACAAATAGCTTTGGTTGTGAAATGTACCCAAACTTTCTCAGGATCTGTGCCATTTTCCCTGACCTGAATTATTAGGAGATAACATTGTGGTTAGAACTTAGTCCTTCTGTGGAGGAGGAGGTGTAACAGTGGGATTGTCTGATTGACTCTTGCATTACAAATTCACCATTTTCTGTGGTGCACCTACAGGGAGAAGCTCATCCTCTAGTCATTGACACTAAACTTCGTCAATGTGATAATTGTCAATATTTCTGTTAAAACAAAAATTTGAAACATGCAAGAGTGATCTGGAAATGAGAGTTCTGAATTTCTTCATGAGAAATCATTTGCCTTTTCTTCTGTGACGGTGGAGAAAGTGGGCAGATAATTAACCTGGTTGAATTATTGGCTGAATTAAGATGCTGCAGTTTCAAGTTTCCTTTCATTGTCTTGGAATAAAGATGAAGCCAAAAGCTGTCTGCAGTCTCATCTTGGAGATGTCAACTTCCAGATAAGGTGATAAATTGTGGCCCTGTGTATCTGGTTCAATGATCTGAATTGGCATTGGAGATTCCATTCAATGAAGAATAAGGTGTCTCTAATATCTTCATCTCTTAACCAATACCATGGGGAACAGATAAGATGATTATTCATCCTTAACTTTTTCATGGGATTTTGTGTGAGAAGCAGTTACTATGTTCATCTATATAACTATCTAAATAATAGATTTTATTTGCAGCACTTTCAAATCTTATTTCATTTCTTTTAGAATCTGTTATGGGAAAAACATTTGAAGAATAAATCAGGCTATACAATGGAAATAATACGATTAAAGGTAAATATTCATTTAACATTTGGTTAGTGTCGAAACTGAGGATTAACCAATTTCAGCAATGATACCTTTTGTATGATTTAATCATGTTTCATTCAATGCTGATCTTATTTGGGGACTCTGGGTACCTGTACTTCATTTAAAAATGATATAGCAGTTGCTTTTAAGGTAAAGGTACAGAGAAGCACAAATGACAGAAGAAATGGAAGGTCATTTTTAAAGATTTACTGAAAATAAGCTTTTGTGGACTTTCATGATTAACTTTACAAGTGATTTGCTCCAGACCTATATGCACCAGGAAGGTTGCAGATTTTATCCTGGGTCTGAGCTGGACTGGTTGATTGTAGCCGGGTAGTTCAGTTAGCTTTGGGTTGCCTGATCTACAGTGCAGAAAAGTTATTTAGGATTCCTGGTCTCCAGCTCTTACCATCAAGTGACTCCTGTTAGAAAGGAAATACAAGGAAATAGTGCAGGCTCGAGTTTAGTTGTGATGCCCCCTTGGTTGAGCATGTTCCTTCTGCTAACTCTTTAAACTTCCACACAAACTATGCTTTCTTGGAGAAATATCAGAGGATCCTGATGCTAAGTACTGTATAGTCAAGGACTGTGACTTGTCTGTGACTTTGACTTCCACTGTTGATGCCAGTAGGGAATCCAGGATCAGGGCTAGATTAACTCATCCCACATAAGAATAGATGTGACTTGACAACATACTTAGAGATTGGGGCAATATATGGTGTTATAAGAAGTCTGAAAAGCCTGGCTCTGTTGGTAGTTTTCTGGGATGTTTTATTCCACTAGCCTCCTCCTCCTCTTACCCCCACCCCACCCCACATACAGATCTTTATACTGCTGGATTTGTTTCTTTCTAGCATCGAGATTTCAGGCTACCGAAGTAAACATGGAATGGGTGGGAAATCTCTGATGCTCCATGCCTCCATTTGATATGTTCAGATCACACCTAACTTTCTTTTTTCTTCACTCCTTTGACCTGCTTCAGCTCCCCAGAAAATTCGGGATCAATATTTTTTCATTACTCTCTGTAATAGAATTTTAGAGTAGGAATCTGATTGTAAAGCATCAGTTCTGGAGCTGAAAGGTAACTAATAATTCCCTATTTAACCCCTGCTTTTTTTGTTGTTCTAACCACTTGAATTATTTGCTGATTTGGTATGCAACATTTTTTTGTCCATCACAAAGAGTTGCTCAAAGAATTTTGTTTTGGATTTTGTCCTCTGGTAAGCAAACTTATTGTTGTCAAATGTATTGTTTGGCAGGGTATTGTGTCAATAAATGAAAAGCCACGGCAGATGATTGTCCAAGGTGTTCATGAGCTTTACGAGATAGAAGAAACTTCCGTTAACTGGAGTTCAGAAAGTGAAAGAATCAACAGATTTGTGTTTATAGGTAACCAAGTAAAATGGCATTTTTTTTTCTTGTTTTGGCTAGATTTAACTTCGGATGGATGTGACAAAGTATTCAAGTTACAGAGATGACTCTGATTTTTCAATTTGAGAAAACCTAGTTCTTCCGTTTGGTATTAAATCACGGAATCATGGAAATTTATGGCACAGAAGGAGGAGGCCGTTTGGCCCATCATATCTATGCTGGCCTAAAGTGTGTTTCTCAGACTAATTCCACTTCAGGCTTCTCTATCTGTAGCCATTTAGGTTACAGCATATTGAGTGCTCATTCAAGTACTTTTTTAAAACCTGAACAGTGAAGAACATATTTAGTAATTAAAATTAAATCATCATCCTTCTTAATTGAGCAGTGTGTTTAAATGAAACTCTTAGGCTTTCCCTCTACCCCACACCAAAGCCCCCTTGCCCATCATTTCCATCCTTCCAGATATGCATAGTTGATTTCTGATCTCTTAATAACTCGCATTTTGATTTTTTATATTAATTTTTAAACCTCCATACATCCTTCATTGGTATCATGCAGCCATCCAGAACTCTTTACTCCTTTTATGATGGACGTGAAGTAAATGCGTCTAGTTTCCTAACCAGAAATATTTGCCCTCTGAGGGGAAGGTATGTACCATTGGCTTTTTAGCAAAAACATCACTTAGCTTTTATGTATTTTTTGAATGTCATGGACAAAGTAAAATGTTTTGAGTGAGTGGCCGGAGCCCCAAACCAGGCTGACAACCCCTCCCATCCAGAGCCCCACACCAAGCTTACACACCCTCCTATCTGAAGCCAAAGACCAGGCCAACACCCCCTCCCATCCAGAGCCCCACACCAGGCTGCTGCTCTGTGTATTCCTGCAATTTTTAATTTTGTTAGTGCTGTGAATTAATGAAATATTGTGTGGACCTTGTTTATAAATTTGTGCTTTTTCAACAGTGCTTCATCTTGGTGAACTTCCTTTTTGCATTAATTAGTATATTAATTCCTACAACTTAACCACATCATTTTGATTTACTTACATTCTGGATTTCATTCTTCCCTGCAGGAAGAAACTTGGATAAAGAAATTCTTGAGAAAGTGTTTGTTGCAACGGTATTGAAGCAAGGAGAATCCAGCTGAAATTTTAATGGAAAGTTGAAAGGCTGATGTAATTTAACTGAAGATTAATGTTTTCTTAGTGGAGATTAAATTTAATTTCCTTTCTCTCCTTGTACTTGGTTTATTAGTGCCAGTCCTCCAGCTCTTGAGAGGAAAGATCTGTGTTCAGAGTTAATATACGCTCCAGCTAGAGGGATGCGGTACCCACTGCTAACCCATTTCCACAGCATCTCTCTCAGAAAAGAGAAAACATGTACTGTATTATTGTACTCTCCTTGGAAAGTGATGGAGTTACCATAGAAATGAGCAAATGCCAGTGCTATGAAAACCTTTGATGCAGACCTTTCCCAATCTGATTGAGTTATGAGCATTCATTCTCATGACATTCATTCTTAGACTGTTTGATGACTTTCTTGTGAATTTTGTTCTTGTCTGAATGAGAGACGTTAGTAATGGGGATTGGAACACACTTGCATTAAACACTCACGCCTAGGTCAGGTGTAGCACATGTAGAGTATGGCACAATGACTGATTAGTTTTTCACTAATGAACCTGGGGATGCTGGGCCCAATCATAACACACAAAGAGGAGCCAAATGAGCTAGATTCCAGCCTTCTGTTCCAAATCCCCAGCCGTGTGCACCAATCCTCTGTCTTGCACCTTGTACTGCACTATTGAGGGATCTTTCCATTTGTATCGTCGGCTGTCCTGCAGGCATTGAAATTGCAAGTATAATGTTTAATCTGTGTATTGGTACCACTCCCACCACTAATCACATTGTGACTATTTGAATTTAGGTTACATAAGCCTATTTCAGACTGCAGCCAGAAGAAATCTTTGTCCTCATTTTGCCATCTCGTGCCATCTTTTTCACCTCCCAGATCACTGGAAGATATTTACTTAATTGCTGAAGTATAGTCTGGGGCTGCTGTTGATTTTCATTCCTTCTGATAGGTGGTCATTTTATAAACCATAGTGCCCTTTTATTCGACTATTTTTCTAGCACACTGCACAAAGTCATAAAAATAGTTAAAAAGATAAACATTTTTCATTATTTTATCAGGATCCTTGACGAAGTTCAACAGTTAATTACATGATATGTGCTTAATCTGCTGAAGTGTTGAGATTTCAATTGCTTTTGCTGCAAAGCTCAAGCACTAAACATTAAAAAAAAATTGAATGCAAGTTGCTTCACTCAATGTTTATGTCGTGCTTCATGTGCACAACTGAATTACTGTATTGATAAGCAAATATTGTGCAAAATTCTGTAAGACTGGATGGAATTTGCCTTTCTAATCAAGTGACGGATTTTGCTCCTAGTGTCTATCACAAGAACACTGCCTGTCATGTACATTTCTTTCTCTTGCAAAACCATAATTTCTGAACAAATTTGCTAGTTGAGGACTGTATAAAAGGATACTTTGTGAGGACACGAGAATGGATGTGTTTAAGATTATTTATTTTCTGAGTACTATTTTCCAACAGATAGTGTGTGGTCAGTGCTCTCTCAGTATGTCCTTATAATCTGTTCTTGCACACAAGTAGGCAGTAATTATAGTCTGTGATTCTCTTTGGGAAGGTGTAACTTGTACTGCTGATGCATCAATAAATTGCAAACTTGTTGTTTGTGATATTTGCTTTTGGAAGCCAGTTATAAGAAAACTTTGGTTTATCTTGGCCTTGTAATAAAAGGAAAATCCCATCTGGATCTTGATTTGAATAAAAGATAAAGAATGGAGACAAATAATGAAAATTAAACTGAAGGATTGCTCAGTGTTAATTGTAGTAACTACTGTTATTTATACCCTTGTGTCAGTCTTCTCAAAATGACTATTACAATCAGAATTGGAATTTACTGAATTTAATGTAATTCAAGCAGCATTTGACCATTCTATTCCATACGTAATTATCAAAGTGACTAAAAATGAGCTAGTAATCGAACTGCATCCACTTTGTGATGGTGTATAAACAATCTATGGTACAACTTATAAAACACAGGCCAATCTCATCAACTCAATCTGAACACACTCTGGAATGCGCAATAAAAAATTGCTTGCAACTTTGCCCACAATGAATTTTCTACAAACTTTTATTTTCAGTTTCCCATTGGTCTCTTCCTTGTAAAATTGGCAGAGTGAAAGGGAAAGAATTAGCACCATTGATGTTTCTAGTTGGGCGTATCTTTGCTAGTTACAGGGGACCAATATCATTACTGGTAAATACACTGTGTGGTGCAAAACTGCTATCTCCTAGAAGGTACGAATTGTCGCTTTAAAAAAAAACATTCTGTGCTGTCTTTGTTGAGTTGTTTAATTCTTACTCTCAACACTGTCAAATCCTTGCTCCGTACAGTTTCTTTTTACCTGCTACAAAATGAAAATAAATGACGTTAAAAGCCAGAAGAATTCAGTCTTGAACCGTAAACCCGAATTGCTGTTCCTTTTCTCCATTGCAGGAAGTGCATCAATCAGAATGTTGCCTTTGGTTAGGGAGGTTAGAAAGAATTGCATGCGAATATTATATGCAATAAAAAACAACTCAACTCTGTTTCGACATCGCTTCAAAAACGAGTATCAATTCTCGCATCTATTCATTACTGGAACTGGAGTACTGTACACGTATCAAATTGTTGATAACAAAACCAAAGAACCGACGTTCACTGTTTGGTTGTGAGACCAAGATAATGGGAAGTAGAGGTGTATTAAAATTGTCTTCGTTCCCTGGGAAAAGCTGAGAATTTTGAAGTCAACTACGTTAATGTATTCTGTTGTCCAATCGGCCATGGTATCGCCTCTCGAATACTAAGCTTGGAGCCAGGTTTAAAGGTGAATTGCGTTATTTTATGGTGTAAAACTGATATTACACTTACTGAAAAATCAGTCAAATTGGTTCCTAAGATGGCTGTTGGTAGACTAGCCTCATACGACATTGTTGAGAGCAAACAAGCACAACCGAATCGATCATTTAAGAATATATTGTTAATCTTCGGGGCACAGGCTTAATTCATTCTCATTAATACTGTGCTATTACTCAGAATTAAGATAAACTTACATTAGCAATTCCCATTAAAGCAATCACTTGGGGTTTATTGTGGCTCATAGGTTTCAATCCAGTTTCAGTGGAATTTTGATGGGTTTTAGAAGTTAAGGATGTCAGGGATAGGTGCTAGCTAATTTTATTTCCTTTCCATCCTCTCGTTAATGTGTATAATAAATACAGTCATCGAATAATTAATGGCCAAATTTATCAAATTAACGATGTGAATACGTTCGTGTGATACTGATCTTTAATGAAAAGACATCAACTGGAATATCTTCAGCTTGATAGTGAGCTACTGTCAATTACTCAGGAAACAGCATCTCGTAATATGGTGCAGAAAGACACTCCATAAATGCTCCATATATATAAACTTATATGTGCTTTCATTACAACCAGAAAAGTATTTAACTCGTATTGCTTCCCACGCCATTTTGGAGACCAATTTTACTGATATTTCAGTAAGTGTGATTTCAGTTTTATACCACCACATCACGCAATTCATCTGTAAATTTAGCTCTAGGTTCGTCATTCAAGTGCCTTTTGGATGACAAAATATATTAACACAATTTCATTCAGAATACTCGGTTATTTTCAAGAGAAGAAAGAAATAATACATCGGTATTTCTCCTAAATTTAGTTTCGCAACCAAACAATGACATTCAACAACACTCAAGATCACTAATGTACTAATGTAATTTACCTACGAGTTTCCAACCCCAGATTCTCTCCAAAAATACTAATTAATTCCATTTGAATAATTACATTTACCCTCTATTCCAAATTCCCACTTTGCTCCAAGTACTGTAACCCCGCGTTCAGATTCTAAATGACAACTTTTGGAATTGCATGTCTAGCTTTTAAGAACTTCAGAATGTAGCTCTTAATTTCTGTGGGCTAATCCCTTAATGATTGCGTTTATTACCTCGCGGTGGGGATTTCTGAAGTGCTTGCTATATTGATGTTATATTTAAATTCAAATCGAGTTCGTGGCTGATGTTTTATTTACCGTGCCCGGCCTGTGTTGGTCACAACTTGAAGATCACTGGCCGTAGAGCTACCAGGTATACAAATGGGACAACACGATCCCATAAACATGTATGGAGTCTAGAGCTCAAGGTTGTTTTACACCGTTGTAAAAAAAAGAAAACTATCAATTATATTCAGCTACAAATGAAGAAGCTTACAGATTACCTGTTTAGTGGAAAGTGTATTAATCGTATCACTGTAGGGTAAAACATATCACATTTCTTCACTCTGATGGTAGTTCCATTAAATAATATTAACAGTAGGACGTTTTCGATAAATACTTACTGACAACGCTAACGTGTGTAATTTCCTTTAATGTAATATGTTGTAAAACGATTTCGCATCACAGACATGGTTTTCGTTCTCTGCACACATACTTCCGCAGTTATTCATCTTTATATTTCAATGGTCAATTGAGGGTTTCTGTGATGCATACTCACTCGCGGGGTGTCGCGGAGGATGCCTCCAAAATTTTAAAAAAGCGTAAACAGGAAAACTGTCATTCTAAAATGCAAAAGTGCTGGTGTTCTCCGAATAATGTATAAATCTGTCCGTTGAGAAGTAATTGAACCTTGAAGCTGGAGTTAGTTATAAGACGTTCTCACTTCACCTTTCTGTCAATCACGCATAAACCTCGATCAAGAAACAAGGATACAAATTGCGTTTTCCTTCTGAAACGAGGCAGCTTGAATAAGCATATCCACAAGACTGCGTATTTTGTTTCGTTTTTTTTGTTCAAACTCAATTATTTGAGAAGTGCCACCTGTTTATTTGTGGCTTAATGTATTAGCTTAAGGAAATGTTATGAGGCTAATTGTGGTAAACAGATTGGCGATGTGTATCTTAGTGGGTACAGAACCTTAAACGTTCTATGTAACTGTGTATCCTTTGTATGTACCATGTTATTATGTAATTGCTGTTATAGTAATTATTGTTATTCATCGTTATTTTCAATATACATCCCAATGTTCGACAATTCTTCCTCAATGAATAATTCCCAAACTCCAAGAATTCGATGTGTTACATTGTGCATTCATTATGCTTTGAATAATATTATCGATGCAACATTTGATTAAAACCTGGCACCTGTGCAGAAATAATTGTGTTATCACCCAGTTATATTTATAACAGGCCTCGCTGTGCGCTGTATAAAGCCAGTGAATTGCTTTAACAATTTTAATGCAGGAAAAATCGACAGCTACCTTTCGCATAGAATGTTGAAATCCCACACTAGCGATCCGATAGTAACACGGCCACCTGTTGTTAGTCATGTCAAGGGCGGCATCTTTATGCGCAGCAGTATTTCGCTAAAGTGCCACCTGATTTTTGTGCTCGGGTCTTCAGACCAGGATTTGAACCCACCAACTTCTAACTCACCAGCAAAAAATTTTATAGAATAATCCGCAGCTGACACCGTCATGCTGAAATGGTGTTTCCTTTATTTACTTAAGCACATGAGAAGTAAGAATACAACGTGGAAGGAACGTATGAACTATTATTTTAATTAAAATGCTACCACGGTAGAATTAACTGATACTGTAATATCAGACATTTGCTTTTACATTCAAAGGTGCGCTAAAAACAAGCGATTTCATAAAAGATGTCAAAACTACCAAACTGGAGACCATGAGTTGAAACGGCAACAAAATTATTTTAACTTTACGTTCAGAAAGGTTGTTGCTTCGGAGTCGATTGATAACTACCAGATGTTTGGCAAACACAAGAGTCACGAGCTTTTCAAGTTTTTCTGCTCATAAACATGCATGAATTCACAATGTTCTAACTCACGCATTCCCCCCTCCGTACCCTTTCCTACCGAAGAACGTTCCACCACCTCGACGAATAGGTCGGCGAAGTGACCCAAAATGTGATCTGTCTAGTAGGCCATAGCTTCAGATAAAAAACGATGGAGTCTATTTTCAGCACTCACGTACACAGTCCCGAGAAGCTGCCACTGTGAAGTTGTGGATTACTGGGGTATTGTTTCACATTTAAAATACTTGTCAATTTCTATGTTAAATACAGCGATAATTTACTTCAAACCGAATTCTTGCTCCCTACCCCACTTTCAAACAACAAATTGTGAAATAAAAACAGAAAATACTGGAAGTACCCAATATTCATCTGCCAAGAGAGAAACGAAGTAAAAGGTTTTAACGAAATATGGTTTTGTTTTTGCCCGATCTGCCAATCTTTCCAGCAATATTCAGTTATATATTTCAGATGTCCAGCATTACCGTATTTTGCTATTGGATTGTGAATTGTCTCAAGCCCGGTGTAGCATCTCGGCAACTTTCTCTCCCCTCCGCCAACGTGTACGGTTTTCAGCACAAATACAAAACCACCAACCCAGGAGCCGAGAAAAGTGATAACTTTGAACATCACAGGTTGTTTCCTTAAGCGAGTGACATCCTGATCTTGCCAGGGAGTTTCAAGTTAACACTTTAAAGTCCTACACTCGGGGAAAGAGCAGACCGAGGGGGAACGGGAAAATGACGCCAGGGCAATGCACTTTCAGAGCGGGAGCTGTTGTCTGGTGGAGAGAGTCGCGACCAGAGGTCTGTTCACGGGGCCACAGGCAGTTCTTGTGGACATGTTTAAAACCGTAGACAGCAGACAAGGGACGGACTGAAGCAGGTTGCAATAGTCAGACTGAGTCTGGGAGTTTGAGCAGGGAGGCAGTGTACGCGGCTGAACATTTGAACTTCCAATGATGTCCTCAATGCTGAAGGATGCTCGGCTGGAGCCGGCAGAGACGGGCTTCGAACCCACGGCCTGAAGGTGTACCTGCTGGGTGTGCTGAAGTTTCCTGCCGAGGCGCGGGTCGGGTAGGTTCTGGGCTGGGCTGGAGAGCGATGCAGGGTCGGGCATGAAGCCGAAGGGCGAGTGGTGAATGACTGCCTGCGGCTGCAGAAGGTAGGGACGGCCGTAACATGTGAAGTTGTGGTAGAGGAGGAGGGCGCCGCGCTCCTTCGCCAGCTCGGCCTCCCGGTGCTGGTGCCTCTTGAACCGCTTTCTCCTGCGGAGGAAGCTGCCGTTGTCAAACATGTCCTCGGACGCCGGATCCAAAGTCCAGTAGTTGCCCTTTCCCGGGTTGCCCGGTTCCCGGGGAATTTTGATGAAACAGTCATTGAGGGACAGGTTGTGCCTGATGGAATTTTGCCAGGCGGGGAATTTCTCCCTGTAGTAAGGGAAGCGGCTGCTGATGAACTCGCAGATGCCGCTGAGGGTCAGCTTCTTTTGGGGGCTTTGCAGGATGGCCATGGTGATGAGAGCGATGTAGGAATAGGGGGGTTTAGCCAGGTTCGTCTTCGGCTTTGCGCCAATGCTGGGACACGTCTCGCAGCTCTCTGAGTCCACCGAGCAGTCCGTCTCGGATTGTTCCGCTTCTCCCGTGGTCGGTGTTTCTCTGTCCCTTCTCCCACCGAGAAAGTACAGACCCCGCCTTTGGGCAGCGACCTCTTCTTCCCCTTCGTCTTCATCCCCAATGATGTCGATCTCCGCTTCCTCCGGCCCCACCATCTTCGGGTGGCCACCGACGCTGAGATCTCCACGCAGTGTCAGGGGAACAACCCCTTCAGGCTGCAGAGGGTAGTTTCCCTCCAAAGCCTGGCTGGAAGGGGCAGGAGAGTCGGGTGAATTTACTCCCGAGGTGTGAATTTCAGGTGGATCTATTCCCGAGGTTTGCCTGCGATCACCTGCCACTCTCTGCTTCAGACCAAGGCACCCCGGTGGTTCTGCAGGCACTTGGCTTTCTCTCTCTCTCTCTCTGGCGGAGAGAGAGTGAGAGTTTGGCAAAGATATATAGGGTGGGACTTAGCGCAGGCGCGTGAGGACTGTGTACCTCTCCAGTTATCTGGGAAGTGGGAACACGGCACAAGGCACTTAGCCGGAGAATGGGTGTGTTTATCGAAGAAGTCTAAACAACGCATGAATAATAATGGAAGGCAAACTTTGCGACCAGGTGCAATTAGTGTTCACAGAAACTTTAATGTTGTTCGGCTCACGCTGTACAAAAATGAACCTAAGGTTCACCCCACTTTCATATTTCACATTTTTACATTTTCTCACGACGTTGGAAGAGGTCAGTCAGCCCCACCAAGTCTATGCTCTTATAACGATCCCATTCCTCCACTCATTGCAAGGTATCCTAATCTCTCTCACTTGCCCACCCTCTTCCCCTGTCATTCTCCTGCCACTCACCCACACTCGGGGCAATATACAGTTATTCACCTACCAGCGCATCTTTGGAACTTCACAGCTCTCCGTCTACAGACCTGCCCGATTCGACTTTGCATGTTCAGAGCAATGCAGTCATCTGTACCGGTGATTACTGGCTGCCGTTAGCAGAGATCATTTGAAAAGATTTATGTTTAACAGGATGTCGGACTGACAGACCAAGGCAGACATCAGTCCCAGGATTTGCTCCCGTTCAGTGTCGCTTTCTGGCAGGATACACCTTCGGTCTGTGATTGAGATGACAATTAAAATTGGCACCCTAATTGTGCCGGCAGAACCGAAACGGTGGCACCACGAAATCTGTGAACCCCGGGGAAACCGAACTCCCCAAACCAAGAGGAAACAAAACTCAGGACAAATGTGTTCTCTTAAACAAAAACAGGGGTTATTTTCAAATTATTGGCACACTGAAATGGAGAACATATGGCTGGAAAGGGCTCGAAAAAATACAATTATAAAATGCATTCGGTGTGGTATGTCTGCGCAATATATTCTAACTCTGGGATAACATTGTGTAGCCAGTGCGGGGTGAGTGTGAGTTGACCTTGCATATATAACGGACATAATTTGTGACAAAGACTATCGACAGATCCGTCATTAACTTCAACAAACGTACGTGAGTGAATGTAAGTGACTGGAATGAACCCAGCTTCAATTCTTTGGAAGATCTGCCTTGGCTGAAATGTGAGATACGTCTGTGTTAAGCAAAAAGACAACCTGGTACTGGTGTGTTATAACATGAGACTCATAAACTAAAGGAGATAGGGTCATGGCTTGAAACTTATTGTTGGCGCACTGTGAAAGGTCTCAGCATGGCACGCTTAGCCGAGACTAAACCTGTAGATATATGCACGCATATTTGGGGGGGGGGGGGGGGAACTTCGTTGATTCGATGTTAAAATCATTGTTAAGGTTTTGTTTCCCTACAACAGCCCGGGGCTGTCTGTAGCAGCTTCTCCGCGACTCCCCGCCTAGTTGAGCTGAAGTGTTAAAACTGAGCTAATCCCACCGTTCCGCATATGAATCGCATGTAGGAAATGACACTATTGCAAAGCACCTCAAAGGATGAGGTGCAATCATTTAGAAAATAGATAAAGAAAGTCCTTAAATTGCTGGGGCGGCTTTATTTAAACACCGCCATGCTTGAGTCTGCAAGAGAAACGAGCCTTTAGTGATGGGAGTCCATGTATGTCAAACACTTAGAATGAAAACATCCAAACACGGGTCACTAAATCTTTCGTTGTGTCTTAATTATCTGTCTTCATTTATTCGAGTAAGCGTTATGTAAAAATGTATATCTTTATCGGTACATATAAATGCAGTAAGATTTCCGAATAAAGCAATTGCACGCCACATTTTACAGGCCAGTTATTCAGATATATCGGAAATAAATATTGTTGGATTATCCGAGGCTGCTAACGGTGGGTTATCTATAAATGGCGTTTTTGGATCCTTTGGCTTGGTCGTACTTAAGCGGAAAATGAACAAGGGTGAATGCTGAACATGTTGAACACCAAGTGCCGAACACCTTACAATTGCAAAACAATTTGTGAGTCACAGCCATCCTGCGACTTCCCGCGCAGGTGAAACTCTGGACGTTTGTAATAAGACAAAACGAGATTTGTTCTGTCTTTACAGAATTGAAAACAAGTTCAATTTAAAACGATTTTTTTCGAAGTACGTACAGTGAAATGCAATCGGATATTTCACAATTATTCGAGGCAATTAAATTTAATGCAAAGTGTGTTTTCACATATTCTTGTGATTCGTTGATCTTTAGTTATAAAAAAGCAACAAAGCACGTTGAGAGTGATTAAACTTGCGTGGTTTTTGAGTAAACCGATCAGAAGATAAGTGCGCTAGAACGAAGCGGTGGCAATTTGATGTTTGTAGTGGGGGCTTTTTTATTTATTTTAGGTCAGTTAACCCCTTTCGCTAAACGAATAGAAAAATATTTGGGAAACATAATGAACGATACTGACAATAATTGCAACAGTGTGTTTTCTTTTAAGTGCGGTCGCGGAATGTTATTTAAAGCCAAACATTTAAAAGGACCCCATCTTTTGATGGGACGATAAGCGACATAACCAATCGAGCTCGACGTATGCTTGACCAACACCAACATTTTGCTCTTCGATTTCAAACACATCCCGTGTCATCATTTGTCTTCTGGTGTGCGTGTCTGGACTCTCACACGGACACACACCCACACACACATTCCGCATAAGCGTGTGTCGTGCTTTTCTCTCCATTTCTTTATTCTGGTCCTTATAAAAATGTCTTTGCTTCTAAAGAAAAGTCAGATCGGTTGATCTCTTTACAGGTGCCATCTGACTTTCTGAGTGTCTGTAGCATTCCCGATTTCACTTTCCGTAACCCGTAGAATCGGGGTTTTAAAGTGTTTAACTCAAATGGTTGGGGGATCGATTTAACAGTGAACAAATAAATTGACCTCTTCAGTGCCCATCTTGCCTTTATTTTCCCCCCATAACAAAGTTAATGCCATCATGCCTTTCCCAATACGTAAGATGCCAAAATTACACAGTTGAAATATTTCCCTTTATATTTGATATTTTATTTCATGGACGAGGAACATCAGATGATTCACTCACAACGTGCCCTTCCTGCCCTACTGTCGAATCAGCAGATGAGACGATTCCCGCTTGTGCTGATCTTGGGTGGAGATACCAAACTGGTCCCATTCACATGCACTTCCTCTAAAGTCATGCAAATATTTCCCCTTCAAATATTTATCTAATTCGCTTTTTGAAAGTTTCTTCGACATTCTTTCAGACAGTGCATCCCTGATCACATCAGCCCGCTGTGTATAAATAAAACTTCATCATGGCGAAACTTGTCCCTCTGCCAAGCACCTTAAATCTGTGACCTCTGATTTCTGATCTCTTTATCACCGAGCGCAGTTTTCCTTATTTCTTCTTTCGATACGATTCATGATTCCCACCAATTTAAGTGTGTCCGCTCCAAGGACCAACCCCAGTTTCTCCAATCTCTCTAACATATCTGAAAGCATCTGCCTTTGGTGACAATCTAACAAATCTTTTTGGCTGCCTCCCTCCTGAGTTTTTGGCGTTTGAAAGTGCAATGTCAGATTTGAATACAGTGTTGCAGCTGAGGGGCCGAACCTGTTTCATAAAGATTTACCATTATTTCTTTTTGTTTCATTTTAACTGCCTTTATTAAAACAATAAAGCTAAGGATTTAGTACGTTTTTCTAAAACCACCGTTTTTACCTGCAACGTTCATGTGTTTACCTACGAGCACCAGGTCTCTTTGTTTCCGCAGCCACTTGAAGAATATGCCATGGGGAGCTTCTAGTTAGTACCTCACTCATTTTCTTTCTAAATGCGTCAGTGCTCTGCCTGTCCAATTCAACAGTCTGTCCACCCCTCCCGAGGTCCGTTGCTAGCATCCTCATTATTTACAATATTTTCAACTTTTCTCTCATTTGCCAAATTTTAAATTATGTCCTGTTGTCTCAATAACATGAAAAACACAGCGGGGTTCCCGGTCCCCGTAGAAAAACACCGTGTCACCTGCATGGAAAACTTTACTTTTGTCCCAAGATGAGCTTACACCCAAATTTTCATCCCATGAGCTTTAATGCTGTTTTAAGCAGCAATTTAGCAAATGCTTGTGATGGAAGTTCCAATTTCGCATCTTCTATTTGCTCTCACAACATCTTTTATGACAATATTTTAACATGCGCCATCGAAGAAGACAAGATCACCCAACGCCTAATTATGAACTTTGAACTATCATCTTTTCAACTGTACCCAGCCCAGACCAGCCCCTACAAACAATCCCCCACTCTTCCGCTCCCTTATGCTCCCACCTCACCGCCAACTTTAACGTGCATCTCCGAAATATACAAGCATTGCAATATTTATTAAAAGCATCAGGAAGACGCTGTGCTCAGCTGAGCCACCTGGTGGAAAAAAATCATGCGATCTCATTGTCAAATAATTGAATAGGACCAGAGAGTGAAAGGTACTGTAAATTGCTGTTAATGGTGGTATTAAAACTTAAATTCTTGGCGCCGGTATTCCTATTAACAATGTTGTTATTTCCATTATATAATAAATGTCCTACTTTGTTCAAATCATTGTGAGCTCCCTGCGTTTCTGAATTAAGATAGTCTGAATAAATTTTCTTTGAAATTTGCCACTGCATTGCAATGCGTAAACGCGTTAATGCCACAAACATGATGCGTTCTAAATGACATCGTTGCTAATGTGATTCAAGTGATTCTGGTGAATGATTCCAATTACAAAATTAACAAAAAAAAACTTTAAAAAAACACACAATAAATTGTCTGAAATAACGAAAGGAAAATGTTTTACATTTAGAAATTTGAGTTATGACAATTCTGAACATCCAGATCACAAATATTTACTCGTCGTGGTTATCCATGCAAAACTATTTGCTGTAAAATGTAACTTCCTTACAGTTTTTTCTAAGAATAATGACTTTCCTTCAAACAAAAGTGGTTTGCATAACCATTCATGTTTCTTCATTTGAGTTTAAACGTGTTATCAACCCGTCCGGGGCATCTATTAACATGACCATTAGCAATGCAAAACTCCCAATTCAAGCACTTCCGGGACTTCCTGAATAAGAATGCAAACTTATTCAAATCCATCTGCTTATGTTTACCGTCAACAGGACAGTAGCATGTTGCATTTTAATGCCTGATGCCATACCGGAGTAAATTTGTAGCTACTTGTCTGGAGTAACCGGACAAAACACAGTTAAAGATATTAAAGCTATTAAGAAGGATAAGCCCAACGAGATAAATACACGGACCCAAATTCAGTCTTTTTAAGCTAGTTATAATTTATCTGAAAGTAACAAGATAAGATAAGATTTCTTTATTAGTCACACGTACATTCAAACACTCAGTAAAATGCATCATTTTACATAGAGTGTTCTGTGGGTAGCCCGCAAGTGTCGCCACGCTTCCTGCACCAACATAGCATGCCCACAACTTTCTAACCTGTAAGTCTTTGGAATGCGGGAGGAAACCGGAGCATCCGGAGGAAACCCACGCAGACACAGGGAGAACGTACAGACTCCTTACAGACAGTGGCGGGAATTGAACTGTATAATAAACTTGAATAATAAACTGTTTTAGGATTAATAACTAAGCATCAGGATATACATTATTCTACCCTAAGTTTATATGTTTTATCTTTTTGAACTAATTAAACCAACTTCATTTCAACGTATTCAAAGGCTGCAGGAGTTTCTTTTTCCAACATCAGGTTTGAAGGAATTGAGCAGACAAACTTCTGTGGGCTAGATGTGTTGTGTTGTGTGCAGCACCCATCTGCCCTCTGCTGTTCAGCACATCTACACATTGCCAAGTGCAAGTACAAAATGCTCTGGAGGTCTGATCTGTGGTCTGATGCAGTCCTCCTGGATTGAGGATGACTTGCTTCCTCTCGGGTTATGTGGATCCTGAGGTGACCAATGAGGCCAGTGTGGGAACCAGAGAGTCTTCCATGGATGGGGCAGATGGTGGGAGAGCGGACAATCAACGAGACAGTGTGCTCCTTCTGCCATTTCCATTAGCCTTCTGTCTGCCTTTGATATGTGGACTATATAACACCCAGAGTGCTTCTTCTCTGCTTTGAGCATTCATGGGCAAAAGATTCCTGTGAGTCAGTGTGGATATTGCATTCTTTTGAAGAAGCTTTGAAAACATCCGTGACAGGGTTCACCAGGATATTGGCTAGGATGGAGTAGTTCAGTTATGAGGAGAGACTAAATACGATGGGTTTGTTTTCCTAGGCTGAAAGGTTGGAGGATCTGTTAGAGATACATAATTATGAGAGGCATAGATAGGGTAGGCAGTAAGTAAATTTTCCCAAATGGCAGAGGTGTCTGTTGGTTTATTATTATTGTCACTTGTACCGAGGTACAGTGAAAAACTTGTCTTGCATACTGTTCATATAGATCAATTCATTACACAGTGCATTGAGGTAGTACAAGGTAAAATAACAGGGTGCAGAATAAAGTGACACAGCTACAGAGAAAGTGCAGTGCAGGTAGACAATAAGATGCAAGGTCATAACGAGGTAGATTGTGAGGTCAAGAGTCCATTTTATAGTCTTACAACCGCGGGATAGAAGCTGTCCTTGAGCCTAGTGGTACAT